>NC_136262.1:243443086-244038086 GCF_964187855.1 Myxine glutinosa | reverse complement strand
GTTGGATCATGCGAGCACGATGAGGCCGTGCATTGTCATCTTGGAAGACAAAGTTTCCGCGAAAGGCTGCACGAGCAAGTGGAAGCAATGTTTCTTCCAAAATGGCCCTGTACTTGAACTGGTTCAGGTTTCCATTCAGAACAACCAGGTCAGTTTTGCCCCCTGCATGAAAAGCAGCCCAAACGGTCACCCCACCACCTCCAGCTTGGACTCTTGGCACTATACAATCTTTGTTGTAGGCTTCGTGCACTTGTCTGCGCACTCGGACGTGGCCATCTTGACGATAGACCAGAAATCTAGACTCGTCAATGAAGATCACGTGATTCCAGTGTCCTGGCTGCCATTGACGGTGCTCTCTGGCCCACTGCAATCGGCGCTGGCGGTGTTGTCTGGTCAGGCGTGGCTTTCTCAGGGGACGCCTGGCACGATAGCCTGCTTGAACCAGTTGTTGGTTGACTAGCCTTCTGGATACAGGCACATTTGTCAGTTGCTGCCACTCAGCCCTAAGCCGATTAGCTGACTTGGTACGGCCATTGCGGACTAACCGGTGC
The DNA here is from genome assembly GCF_964187855.1 of Myxine glutinosa. Lineage (NCBI taxonomy): Eukaryota > Metazoa > Chordata > Myxini > Myxiniformes > Myxinidae > Myxine > Myxine glutinosa. The sequence continues at coordinate 244,037,535 of NC_136262.1, read as the reverse complement.
AGCTGGCGATCATCCCTCCTTGTGGTTCTGCGGGGATGTCCTGGCCTCGGTATTGGAGTAGGGACACCCCTCTGAGCATTTGGTTTCAGGATCTTTGACACCTGACCTTGAGCGATGCCAAACTGCCGAGCAATAGCACGCTCTTTCATGCCGTAATTTCGTAAAGCCACCACTCCATGACAAACAGCATTGTCGAGTTGACGGACCAGCTCCAGAGGAAGCGGCAATAACTTTTGGAGACGTGCAGCAGTTGTTTTCCACTAATACAGAACGCAACAACCCTTGTATACCCGACTGTGAAGCCAATCGTCAAATGCACCTGTCCGTACATTTTGCCACGCCACCTGTGATATAATCCTGTTGTTGACTTCTTGCTGCGACAGACAATCAGTGACATGGTTCTTTTAACAAATAAATCACCAAAGTGTAAAAGAAACTCACCAGATTGATATACTGAGTTAAGAAAGTAAACCCAAGTCAAGAAAAAAAAAATATTCCATATTAAATGCCAAGTCTGTAGAAGGAGTTAAAATACCCTAAAGAAAAAAAAAATACAAATAAGAAAGAGCAAGTAAGAAAGAGCAAGAGATTGCAGACCCTCGCCATGATGTGGTTTCAGTGATTTTTAAGGCTTTTGTGTTTAAACAAATATGGCGGCCGAACCACGTGACCGATGACATCATCATCATTGTGTTTCTATACCAATTTATCCCTAGATTATTCTCAAAAAATTTAATCTTCATGGGATGAAGTTTTGTACTTGTAAAATTATGACGTCATAATGGAGGCACATATGACATCATCATTAACAGATGTTATTCCACATGGAGAGTTCTGTACAATGAGCCATGACTTAATTTTTTCTATGCAGCGCTTTCAGAGATATAGAGGTGCAATTCTTTTCGGTTTTTCCAAGATGGCGGGCGAACCACGTGACCGATGACGTCATCATTATTCTTTTCTAAACTAATTTATTCCTAGATTATGCTCAAGAAATTTCATCTTGATCGGATGAAGTTTTGTACTTGTCGAATTATGACATCATAATGGAGGCACCTATGATATAATCATTAACATATTTTATTCCCCATGGAGAGTTCTTTACAATGAGCCATGTCTCAATTTTGTCTATTCAGCGCTTTTGGAGATATAGAGGTGCAATGTTTTCGGTTTTTCCAAGATGGCGGCCGAACCACATGACCTATGATGTCATAATTATCATCAAAAAATTATACAGGTGGAAGTGCACCTATGGTGAAAATTTCCTGTCAATCGGACCAACGGTTGCAGAGAAAATCATGTTTATTCTGTGCAGACAAACAAACAAACAAATGTTAAATCACTCATAGAGCGACACTTGGCAAAAGAGAACAAAGCAGAATGGCGCTCAATAGAGAATCCTTTTGCCCTCACAAATAATTGGTGGTTGAATTCAGTTTGCTGATATGTAAATCCTCTTCAAATTTCAAGTCAATCTGATGAAAATTGAGGATTTTAGAAATTCAAAAAAAAGTGGTTGACCTTTGGCCTACGTTGACCTTTTGGCCTATGCTGATCTCAAAAATAGTTGGTGGTTGAATTCAGTTCGCCGATATGTAAATCCTATTCAAATTTAAAGTCAATCGGATGAAAATTAAGAATTTTAGAAATTTGTAAAAAGGGGTTGACCCTTTGGCCTATGTTGACCTTTTAACCTTTTGACCCCAAAAATATATAGGATTTTGTCGGACTACGAACTCCACCATTTGGTAAAGTTTCGTGAAGATCGGTTTAAAATTGTGTCCTGTAGGCAAGTATAAGTGAGCGGACAGACAAACACAAACAAACAAACAAACAAACAAATGAAAAATCACTCATAGAACGACACTTGGCAAAACAGAACAAAGTGGAATGGCACTCAGTGGGGCATCCTTTTAACCTCAAAAATGAGTTGGTGGTTGAATTCAGTTGGCTGATATGAAAATCCTATTCAAATTTCAAGTCAAATGGATGAAAATTGAGGGTTTTAGAAACTTGAAAAAAGTGGTTGACCTTTGGCCTATGTTGACCTTTTGGCCTATGCTGATCTCAAAATTAGTTGTTTGTTTTATTCAGTTAAATGATGTGTATATCCCATTCAAATTTCAAGTGAATCGTATGAAAATTGAGGATTTTAGAAATTTGAAATTGTTGTTGACCTTTGGCCTATGTTGACCTTTTGGCCTATGCTGATCTCAAAAATAGTTGGTGGTTGAATTCAGTTCGCCAATATGTAAATCCTATTCAAATTTCAAGTCAAACGGATGAAAATTGAGGATTTTATAAATTTGAAATGGTTGTTGACCTTTGGCCTATGTTGACCTTTTGACCTTTTGACCCCAAATATATATAGGATTTTGTCGGACCACGAACTCTACCATTTGGTAAAGTTTCGTGAAGATCGGTTTAAAATTGTGACCTGTAGGCAAGTATAAGTGAGCAGACAAACAAACAAACAAACACACACACAAACAAACAAACACACACACAAACACAAACCGGAGTGAGCAACATACTTGAAAAAATAAAAAAATAAAATTGCCAAGTAACAAACAAACAAATGGACTCAAATGCAATTCCCTCTCCTCTGACGAGGGTAATAAATATGTAGTTACCTTTTAAGCAAGTAAAAAAAAAAAAAATCAAGACTTGCATTAAATGTATTTGTTTCCATCTTGAACGTTAAGGAAATGATGCTGGGATCCTCAGTCCAAAACCATATACCTGTACATAGTAGTGTTGATTTATCTTTGTATACTGTTTTTACTGCGTAGCCCATAGGACAATGCTGTCTGGTACAGTGTTTGGCTGTCCGTCCGGTATATGGATGTGTGCCCCTCACAAACGTCCACCAATAAGAGCTGAGCATCTGATCACATGACAGGGTGACGGCATTTAATAACCATGACAGTTGCATATTTTACTAAGAGGGAATCTATATCATTAAAACGCTTATTTCTGAAGTTTGTAATGGGAACTTCTCTCCAGCTATTGCTCCTGTCGCCCTAAGATATGTGTGTAACTATGTAGTTATGACTAACCCTTCCATATAAGCATACCTATGTCTCCAAATGTCTACAAGTGTGGAATAAAAGCTGAAAATCAGTGAAAAGTTTGCAATAACCCGCGCCATTTTGTTTTACGCACAGTGAGATGCTGCACTTGATACCGAGGAGAATAAGAAGACGTCCCGATGTGTGCCGGACGCGCAGCGACTCGAGAGGCATGCTATGCCTTTTAATACAAATATAAATGCGATCAGAAATGTAAAGGGGATACTTACCAGTAACCACATCACAAGAGACAATACTGCAGTTGAATACAAAGAGATATTCAGGAGATCCGCCAGAATGAATGTTGGTGCCAACTGACACAATTATTTTGAAAGGAAGCAGAAAGGAAGAGGAAGGGCAAGTTAGTTTGTATGAACATAAACAGTTGTATGAATATAAAAGGAAGCGGAAAGGAAGAGGAAGGGCAAGTTAGTTTGTATGAACATAAACATTATTTATGCCCGTGATTTTCACGGGTTACCGCTAGTATAATAATAATAAGCTGGTAATAACGTGTGGTATGTTTTGAGGTCCCAGCGGGTGTTGTAAGGTCGGTAGGAGGTTTCAGAAATTCCTCAATACAATTGTGATTTAGAAATGCGATCGACACGGACCTTGCTCCCAAATACGGAAGTGAACAGATGAAGACGGTTCGCTGATTTGATAATATCTCAATGCAAGCGTGATTTGTCATTATATTTTGACATATTAATATTGTTATGGTTTTTATAACCTTCACTAGTAAATTTTAGTAAATGTTCCCCTGTAAATATCCCCATCAATTGGCTTTGTTAAAAATCGCACCCTAGTTAGTCCATGTACAACACGTAGCGAACCATAGGACCTCTCCGTAGTTATTTCATTATTGTGTGTTTCAGTTAAGGATCTGTTCCCAATAGTTAAATCTGCGTTGCATTAATCAAATAAGATAGGCCCCATTCCGTCCATTTTGCTCTCCCTCTCCAAATTGTGGTACTTCGTTTGCCAGCAGCGTTTGCCGCCGTTGCATTGGGCTGTTTTTGTTGGCACCACGCCGCCATAAGCCATGCGGTCAAGCGGAGGAAGAAGGGGGCGGAGCCACAATAACAGGGTGTGGCACGTCGACGCATCATCAGAGGTGGAGTCAGCAAGCCCTTACCGACCAACCAGCACCGCGGTGAGCAAACCGGTAGGCGTGTCATCGGAGCCGGCGGCTTGATTCCGACACGAGCAATAAAAGCGGCTGCGAGGGACTGCTTGAGGGAGACGAGTGAGAAGGTACAGATGAGAAGAGAAGGAGCTGGAGTGCGCTACGAACTGGCATCTCCCCCATCTTGTTCAAGAGAGAGAGCGTTGGCACGAGCCATTTATTACATACGGAGCATCCCAGTCCCACCGCTATATGCAACGTCCGCTCGCAGTCAACGATACGCGCTCGCTGCCTGCCAGGATTTTCCCGCCACGACGCGAGTCGACTCCTGGAGCCGGACCTCGATGCCTACCATCTGCCTGGGCCTTCTCATTCCTTCCAGTCATTCCTGCCTGCTATTCCCCTTTCATGTAAGTCTGTGTGTTTGTCCTGGGCGTTGATAATTAAGACTGTTTGAAGGTTTACCCTGTGTATCTGCTTTTTCCTACTTGTAAATGCCCTTCTTTCGTTTCCTCTTTTAGTATAGAAATAAACCTGTGTTCTTCCTTTACCCTTTTTCGTTCTTTGGCTTCCTCTCATCCAGTCGCTTTAGTCCCTTCTTCCCATTGAGTACCTGTGGCACGATTTGGCCAACTGCATTAAATCGGGTTAGTCAATTGCTAACGGCTCGAATCGCGGATTGCTAAACTGCTCGGCAAATACCATCTTGTCCGTGGTTCGAGCGGTACTTGTCTCCCTGCTTTGCGGAGGGATTGGTAAAGGTATTCGGGAGAACACCATGACCAATAACCCTGACCAATTTCACCCCGCAAAGGAGCGTTATAAGTACCAGGACTAGAGACGGCCAGCTTAACAGGCCAAGGGGATTAACCCCCCCTTGCTAAGGGGAGTGCCGTCTCTGAGTTCCGTAACAATATTATAGTATTAATTTGTGATTGGAATGATGAATGATTCTGTTTGGAATGAAAATATAGAGATATTGAGTTTAAAGCAGAATGAGGAAATGACGTAAGGGTTTCCATCCGTGACATTTGCGGATTCCCCATGTGCAGTTTCACCATTGACTGGATATAGCAACATTAAGACTAGGTACGTTTTTTGTCCAAGTCATTCACGAACCTGCTGTCAATGCCTGACGTTCGACTGAAGGTGGCAGAGGAATGTGGAATTTATTGAAAAAAATTCAATACTTACAACATTATTTGCTAACTGTTATCTCCACCCAGGTCATACTATATCCTCTTCAATGTACAAGCTCGGCTACACCGTTGTTAGACTCTATCGGTCTGGTTTACTGTGACCTAAGGCTTGTACACATATCACATCCAGACCAAACACATTACTCGACGTCATTGTATTTTGGCACGAATGAACACCGAATTTTTATTTATTTATTTATTTTTGTCTACAGGATCAAGGCTCATGTAAGAGCTAACATTAATGACAAAAAAAAAACGGGCACATAAGACGAAATAAAGGGAGTGGGAGACAATATGGGGAGAGAGAGGAAAGCACACAAGTACAACATTTGAGAGCAGAGATATCGGGAGATCTGTGGGAGGGAGAGGGCTTGGGGGAAGGGGAGTGTGGTGTGGGAGAGGTAAAAACACATGGACTAGGACTTCCAGGAAAGAAGTCGGTATTTCAGAAAAGTGGATCTGGGGTGAATTAACGGGGTAGAAAAGATCAAGGTTTTGGATGGGGGAAGATAAGAGATGGTGGTGAACAGCTGTTTTAAAGACCTGGAGGGAGGAGTGGGATTGAAGAGAGTGAGGGAGTTTGTTAATTAAGATTAGTCGGCAAAGGGCAAACCCACACGGTACAGACTTTGGGATTTTAACTTGGGTTCCCCACATCGTTAGCCAAGAATCCAGGTAAGAACACTTCCACAGGCAAACCCAATCCATGTAAATTAATAAGGAGACCACTCGTTTTTGCATCTTCAGATGCATAGGGCTGCCGAAGCAGTTTCCTTGGCTATTGGGCACAATCCTGGACAGGTGGCCACTCCGACACACGATACTCAAATGGCTCATTCATCTCAGTAAGCTGGTAATCATTTGCTGACCTCGGAAGGATGACAGTCTGTGTCAACCCACCTAGTGTTAATGCAATGGGAGACAGAGGCTCAAACTCAAGACCACAACCAGCCACCTTAACTGTTAAGTCAACACCAGGCTTTCATGTCAATTAATTCCCTTATAGTTCACATAAAAGTACACTGAAGTCTCTCAGAATGAGCATGTCCTCCATGCAATGTATATGCAGCTCCTCCATGAGCCGCAGACATTGGGAAACTAGAAGCTCTTCCAGGTTTCCTTGTTGAGGATCTCAGGTGAACATCTACAAAGAGATTTTATTTACCAAAAGCTAAGAACACGTCAGAAAAGCCTTGTTCGTTTGTCTATGTCTCGTATATGCAGTTTATTCATCCCTCCCTGACTCTTCGTCTTGTGTTTTCCTCCATACTCCGTCGTCCTCCCCTTCCAGGACCTTTGAGTGTGTCTGGAAAATAAAAGATGACATGTACTGCCTCTCACATCCCTGCCACAACCATTAGTGAAAACAGGTCGTGATGGTTTTCTTGGTCATTGAGTAAACTCATGCAACTGCCACAAGTTCGAATCTTCTGGCTGTAGCAGTGGCAAAGCTGGTTGTCCTTCACTACTATTGCCACTACGACTACTACAACTACCAGTACTACTACAACTACGACTACTACCATGACTACTATTAGCACTACTACTAGGTTTTACTCCTACTCCTACTACTACTACTACGATTAGCTCTACTACTAGGTATTACTACTATTACCACTACTACTACCATGACTACTATTAGCACTACTACTAGGTATTACTACTACTAGGTATTACTACTACAACTACTACTACTACTACTACTACCATAACTACTATTAGCACTACTACTAGGTATTCCTACTATTACCACTACGACTACTACAACTACCAGTACTACTACTACCATAACTACTATTAGCACTACTACTAGGTATTACTACTATTACCACTACCACTAACACTACTACTACTGCTATTACTTGTTCATTTATTACATCCTTTTTGGAGGGGCTACTGGGGAAGGTGTTTGCCTCGTTTTATTACCCCATGCGTGCGAAGCCAAAAGTGAGGTTAAGCAATTGGGTCACTTTGGACTTCGGTCTTTCTGTCTACAGATGTCGGTCTGTGATCGAGGGTCTACTTAATTAAGGCTCACCCTGTAGGATAGGGGGTATCCAGGCACACTACTGTTGTAGGGTTTGTTTCTACAATTAGTGCCGCAAGTTTTTAATGGTACTTCAGTGTTTCTTGGACTACTGTGAGTACTTTCTGAGCTGTATATCGGAGCCGTCTGGGACTTTCGGAATGAAATTTTGCATCACTAATGGGAATACTATGCAGAGTTGACATTCATTTTTTGAACTTTACCTAATTTTAAGGTCATGACCTAATTCCAGACATGTTAACATTTTCACAATAACTCCACTTTGGTTTGGCTTATCGGAACGAAATTGCCCTCGCTAGATAGGCTAGAGCAAGTCGCATTTATGCTTCTTTTACATGATATCCCTCCGAGTTAAAGGTCAGAGTAAAATGGCGGTCTGAAAAGCATAACGTGGTTTTTGTCATCACTCAATTTTGCCAATGTGGGATCTCAAAGACCTCTTGGCCTTCCTAGATGTTCTTGCATCATAATAGTGGATTTGAACTGAGTTGTCCATCTGATATTTGATGAGTGTCTCTGATATACTTTTTTGGGGTTTGTGACCCAATTAACAAAAAACACCCTATTTGAGCATAAGTAACTTTAATAATTTTCCTCTTATTTTCATGACTAGTGAGATACCCGTGCTATGCACGGGTGGGAGGCCAGAAGCAAACAGGCAATGCAGATAGGGCGAATGCTAAAGCATGAAACCAATAAATTCCACATTCCTGGAGCACCCTCAGTCGCACGTCAGACATGGACAGCAAGTTCGTGAAGGACTTCCATGAAAAACGTACCCGTTCACAAACAAACGGGTACGTTCACGTGTAGAAAGATCGATCATGGGACCGTGGCGAATCTGCATATGCCTTCCGCGAAGTTCACGTTTGGAAGGTAGAAACCATCACGGCATGTCGTCATTTACTTGAACTCGATTTCTCTTTTTTCATTCCAAACAACATAACTCCAATCACAAATTAATCACAAAATAAACTTTTAACAACATTGTTAATGTATCCTTCATTGTAAAAACTACCAAGTCAACAGTTAAAAGGATTTTGGGCCGTCAGGTGTTACGGCCTTGGCAATATCGATGGAGACAGTGATCTGTTAGCTTATACACCGCCCAAATAGCTATGTGGAATTCTCTCATGTAATGATTAAACTCACATCGTTTGAACTTTGGCCGAGGTCATTATTTACTTTTAATGATGTTTATATATGGATCAAAAAGAAGATAATTGGTTTTGGGTTGTCCTTTCCGCATATCTCGTGGGATTGTGAGTTGGAGAGACGACCGTGATGGCGGGGAGGGGGTTGGCATTCTCTCAAGCAGGGATTCAACCCATGTCCTTATAAAAGGTCTTTGTCCGAGGTTACCGAGTCCGATTGGTGCAGCCGTGCAGCGATCGGTGAAGCCGTTTGTGCGGCACCTGGGAAAATAACGTTATGCGGGAGTCCAAACCTGAATATGCTGGAGGCTAAAGCTGAAATTGGAAAAACAATATTCCCTATTTTACTCCTGGAGATCCCAGGATTACCGACCCAAAATATCGTTGCGATCGGTTCAGCCGTTTTTGCGGTACCTTTGAACGGACGGACGGACGGACGGACAGACAGACAGATGGACATTTGGTGAATTTAGTAAGATGTTTCGTTTGATGGAGAGGGTGTAGATGGGGACATATTTTCTAAATTTACATTCTATTTCTAAATGTTGAAGGTCAAGTTCAAATGGTGGTCTGAAAAAATATGACCTTCATTGGATCGTGAACCAAGGGTAAGTCACGTACGATCGCCAGGGGTAACCCTACCCTAGTCTAACCTTGCGATCGCAGATATCTCGTTTAAATTTAATCTGATATGTTGAACACTTTGGAACATTAACCGTACAATGAATCGGAACACGAAGTTAGCAATACTTTGGCTCTGAATTTAGCAAATTGTACGGAATCTTGTCTTCTTGGTAATCTCATCCCGATCGACAATGGGCAGAGTCAAGTATTTTTTTTTTACTCTGTCTGCCTGTCCAGCAGTTAAACAAAATTGAAAATAGCCTCAAGTAGGTTGACGGTCATCTCTTGAGGTTGGAGTTCAGACCTCCGCCGATTTGCTGCCTGTCGGCCATCTTCGATCTGATCTCCAAAAGGAATGGCGTGCATATGTAAGCCATCATTCATTATCTGTGTGCAAAGTTTGAACAAGATCGGTAAATGCATGTACGAAAAAAGGTTGAGGACATGTTCAATAACGGGGTTTTTTTTACAACTAAAATGTCCGCCAGTCTACCAATCGGCCATCTTTGATCAGATCGCAAAATAAAGTGAGGCACACGTGTATGCCATTATGTACTCTGCTTGTGCCAAGACTGAACAAAATCGAACCATGCATGTCCGATAAATTGTTGGAGACATGTTTCAGTAACAAAATGGCCGCCAGTCGGCCATCTTGGATTTGATCTTGGGAAAAAATGACGTGCATATGTAAGCCATCATTCACTATCTGTGTGCCAAGTTTGCGGACACACGGATGCCCCATTTTGGACCAAGTTCAACGGGGGCTAAATGGGACGAGTAGGGATCTGATGTTTGGGGGCTAAACCACCCCACCTTCCTCCCACCCCCCCCCCCAACCTCCTGGGAGCCTCCATAATCCAAATCGAAAAAAAATCATCCTCATGGTCTTGCATTGGTCAAGGGAAGGTGCCACCAGCCACCGTCAAGCTGAGAGCCCTGAAGTGGAGCTCCAGGGGGATCTTGCGGGTGACAGCAGCGGCAGCCACCATCTCCCTGCAGTGGGGCAGGTCTTCCTTTTTCTTTAAACGCACTAATTCCCATGCATATTTTTTCACCCCCACAATCCAGGATAATCCTTTGAGTGTACGAATCTGCGACCATATTTGGGTTCATCATCATTTCATGCACATCATGTGACTGCTGATTTGCATCATTGCTGGCCTGGGAAGGTGGCTGTGCTGTTGATGTTGTTATGTACAGGACACGGGTTTTGTTATCGTGTGTGTGTGTGTGTGTGTGTGTGTGTGTGTGTGTGTGTGTGTGTGTGTGTGTGTGTGTGTGTGTGTGTGTGTGTGTGTGTGTGTGTGTGTGGTGTGTGTGTGTGTCGTATCATTTTTTATTTTTTTTACTATTTGGGCTATTGTCATCAAATTTTCACCAAAGCTTTATTATGATAATATGTAGAAGGCAAATTAATAATTTTGTCAAAAGGTCAAAGGTCAAGCATCACCTAAAATCATCAATTTTCATCCAATTGACCTGAAATCTCAATTTACCATTTGAGTTTTGTCATCAAATTTTCATCAAAGCTTTATTATGATAATATGTAGAAGGCAAATTAATAATTTTGTCAAAAGGTCAAAGGTCAAGCATCACCTAAAACCATCAATTTTCATCCAATTGACCTGAAATTTCAATTTACCATTTGAGTTTTGTCATCGAATTTTCATCAAAGCTTTATTATGATAATATGTAGAAGGCAAATTAATAATTTTGTCAAAAGGTCAAAGGTCAAGCGTCACGTTAAAATCATCAATTTTCATCTGATTGTCCTGAAATTTTATGAATTTGCATATTGGACCACAGATTTGGTTCACCAATCAAAAGCTAGAAGGTTTTTTTTTTTAGATCTTAAAACAAACGGACAAGGACGAGCTTTGCATTTTCAGACGCCTCCGAGTTTGTAATTTGTTCATGGTGCCGGCAATAACTCGCCTCTTCGCGGAAAGACAACATGCGATCTCTAACGTCCACCAACTAATGCCAGAAGATGTGACGCTCAGTTTAACGTCCATCCAAGGGACGACACGTTGATGAATCACCCAGCCTGTGAAACACCGGGATGGCAGTTTATAGCTGGTACAGGATTCAAAACCGGGCTAGACAGCTCAAAGGCGAGTGTGCGTACTTCTAGGCCACCCTACTAACCACCGTGTTGTGTCCAAAGCATAAATCAATTTCCAATATGAAAGAAAGAGCCATTTCAGTGCACCTATAGTCGCGGCTAAGTTCATAAAATTCATATCCAGGACCATTTGGTGTTATTTATTAAACATATGTAGCATAAATAGGCGGCATAAAGTTCAGCTCACCGTAACTCGTGATCCCTGCTTGCTCGGCCACGATCAACTAATGAGATGACGCCAGATTGCCCGTTAATTTTCGCGCCGTTTCATCCACAACCGTAATTGTAACTCCTCCTTGATATAGCACACAAATTGCTTGCACCGTTTACTTCACAGCTCAAGCAAGGAAATGGTGGCCAAAAGCCGTTACAGCTGCCTGCTGGCTGCTGGGCCTCATTATAAAGCCACGTGCAAATGCTTCGATGAATACACGAATATATACACCACGAGGTTCCTCGCAACCTGAAAAGTGTTGCCAGTCGTTAAGGTCGTGGTAATGCCGCTCCCATCGTTACATGGCGTCATAAAGAAACGCGGCATTGTCCAATTAACCACGGTGTTTTACTGCTCCTGCTCCAGGTTACGGCACCGGACGATGGATTGCCCGGACCGAGAGAGTTAGGAATGATGAGCATCGAGAAAGTTTGGGAACTTCGTAAATTGGGAAAGCTTGGCAGGATACAAGAAGGTTTCGACATTCTTCCACTGAATGCGTGGCAGGCCATCTATTTATTACGTCCGCATGGCGGAGATGGGGGTTAAATTGAAGAGGAAATTACAATCAAGAGAAGTAGGAGATTGTACCATCCGGGACAGCGATTTCCCTTTTGAATGGTGGTCCTGAGAATGTCGACAATATTCGCTGTCCCGGATTGGTGTTAATGTGGAAATCCGTTTGACCAATGCACAAAAACCACAGACATTATATAATTTCCACCATATTTGTTTGTGGACTAAATACATAGCTCCTCATTGTGTTCCATCTAAGTTTGACAAGACGGTGCCCTGGATTGTGCAAAGGTAGTGCCGTTACCTCTTGGTTTTCTTCATCCACATGTTGGTCCGTTCCACAGCTGCTCCTTCAACCTGAATCAAAGTTAAGTATTTTTTGATTTTTAGATATTTTGTATGTCCCACTCCGAACTTGATCCGTCATGTTTTTATGTTATATTTCTGTCCCTGTGCTGCTGTTTGTATTGTCATCGATTTTTTTCCCGTGATAAATTGTACTTTGTTGTCGATATTGCTGAATGCGTTTTTCATACAGCCTAGGCCTTCTCGGATCACCGGAGCTTAATCGTCTCGGTTTTGAGGTTGTTTTTCATCCTCTTTCTCTTTTTTTTCCAAAAAGTTTGTCCTTTCTGCCTTTTCAATGCTATCCTATTCCCTCTTGCTTAAAAAAAAAAAAAAAAAACTCACTCAGCAACAATCTTTTTATACTTTCGACCTGTACTTCCTGTACATCTCTCCTTTTCCTCCCTCATTTTCTCATTATCTTCCCGAGCAGAGTATCCACCCTCTGTAGACTATAGACCGTGCCCTGCATATACCCTCAGAAATTGATTCTTGCAGTCTCCTCCTTGGCAGACGATGAAATGTTGTTTAAAGTGTAGCTAGTATATGCCCAATTACTATTCTAACTTATCCCACTCTCAAACATTGAACATTACTCCACAATTTCTGTCCCAATATAATTTATGCAAATTTTATGCATATTTTATCATCCTCACCATTTCAATGGGGAAATACATAAAATGCTATAATTTGGCAGATTTACAGTGCATTCAGAAAGTATTCAGACCCCTTCACTTTTTTCACATTTTGTTATGTTGCAGCCTTATGCTGAAATCGTTTAAATTCATTTTTTCCCTCATCAATCGACACTCAATACCCCATAATGACAAAGAGAAAACAGGATTTTAGAAAGTTTTGCAAATTTTTTTTTTTTTTAAAACTGAAATATCACATTTACATAAGTATTTAGACCCTTTGCTATGACACTTGAAATTTAGCTCAGGTGCCTCCCATTTCTCTTGATCATCTTTGAGATGTTTCTACACCTTGATTGGAGTCCACGTATGGTAAATTCAATTGATTGGACATGATTTGGAAAGGCACACACCTGTCTATATAAGGTCTCACAGCTGACGATGCATATCAGAGCAAAAACCAAGCCATGAGGTCGAAGGAACTGCCTGCAGAGCTCAGAGACAGGATTGTGTCGAGGCACAGATCTGGGGAAGCCTACAAAAACATCTCTGCTGCATTGAAGGTTCCCAAGAGCACGTGGCCTACATGATTCTTAAATGGGAGAAGTTTGGAACAACCAGGACTCTTCCTAGAGCTGGCCGCCCGGCGAAACTGAGCAATCGGGGGAGAAGGGCCTTGGTAAGAGAGGTGACCAAGAACCCGATGGTCACTCTGGCTGAGCTCTAGAGATCCTGTGTGGAGATGGGAGAAACTTCCAGAAGGACAACCATCACTGCAACACTCCACCGATCTGGGCTTTATGGCAAAGTGGCCAAACGGAAGCCTCTCCTCAGTGAAAGACACATGAAGATCCATGTAAACAGTTTGGTACACACATGCGTGTTTTCTACAAAATTAAACAGTTTGGTACACACATGCATGTTTTCTACAAAATTAAACAGTTTGGTTCACACATACATGTTTTCTACAAAATTCAACAGTTTGGTACACACATGCATGTTTTCTACAAAATTAAACAGTTTGGTACACACATGCATGTTTTCTACAAAATTAAACAGTTTGGTACACACATGCATGTTTTCTACAAAATTAAACAGTTTGGTACACACATGCATGTTTTCTACAAAATTTAACAGTTTGGTACACACATGCATGTTTTCTACAAAATTAAACAGTTTGGTACACACATGCATGTTTTCTACAAAATTTAACAATTTGGTACACACATGCATGTTTTCTACAATATTAAACAGTTTGGTACACACATGCATGTTTTCTACAATATTAAACAGTTTGGTACACACATCCATGTTTTCTACAAAATTTAACAGTTTGGTACACACATGCATGTTTTCTACAAAATTAAACAGATTGGTACACACATGCATGCTTTCTACAAAATTAAACAGTTTGGTACACACATGCATGTTTTCTACAAAATTAAACAGTTTGGTGCACACATGCATTTTTTCTACAAAATTTAACAGTTTGGTACACACATGCATGTTTTCTACAAAATTTAACAGTTTGGTACACACATGCATGTTTTCTACAAAATTAAACAGTTTGGTACACACATGCATGTTTTCTACAAAATTAAACAGTTTGGTACACACATGCATGTTTTCTACAAAATTTAACAGTTTGGTACACACATGCATGTTTTCTACAAAATTAAACAGTTTGGTGCACACATGCATTTTTTCTACAAAATTTAACAGTTTGGTACACACATGCATGTTTTCTACAAAATTTAACAGTTTGGTACACACATGCATGTTTTCTACAAAATGAAACAGTTTGGTACACACATGCATGTTTTCTACAAAATTAAACAGTTTGGTACACACATGCATGTTTTCTACAAAATTTAACAGTTTGGTACACACATGCATGTTTTCTACAAAATTTAACAGTTTGGTACACACATGCATGTTTTCTACAAAATTAAACAGTTTGGTACACACATGCATGTCTTCTACAAAATTAAACAGTTTGGTACACACATGCATGTTTTCTACAAAATTTAACAGTTTGGTACACACATGCATGTTTTCTACAAAATTTAAGTTTGGTACACACATGCGTGTTTTCTACAAAATTAAACAGTTTGGTACACACATGCATGTTTTCTACAAAATTAAACAGTGTGGTACACACATGCATGTTTTCTACAAAATTAAACAGTGTGGTACACACATGCATGTTTTCTACAAAATTAAACAGTTTGGTACACACATGCATGTTTTCTACAAAATTAAACAGTTTGGTACACACATGCATGTTTTCTACAAAATTAAACAGTTTGGTACACACATGCATGTTTTCTACAAAATTAAACAGTTTGGTATACACATGCATGTTTTCTACAAAATTAAACAGTTTGGTACACACATGCATATTTTCTACAAAATTTAACAGTTTGGTACACACATGCATGTTTTCTACAAAATGTAGTCTTGTTTTTTTTAATGCTAAATGAATGAACATTGAGACAAACATACACTTCTGCAACTTGAATTGTGCCCATGCAATCGAAAGAGACTCTAGATTCATTTTTATTGCATCTTTTTTCCATTTGAGCAAAACCACAATAACCCTACGTTAGACTTGCAGACCATATAAAATGCATTGCATGGTAAAGGTATGTATCATTGGCCAGGTACATTGAAACCGGCCCTCTGGTATCGTGGCTCTTTAAGCGTGTTGAAGTTGAACAAAATCACACTGTCTCCACTGATTATACGAAGCGATGAAAAGGAAAAAGTACAACTTAAGATTGCTCGAGATATTCTTTACATTTGAATGAAATATCAATTTGATGTTCAGCTAACCGTCCACCTACCTGTAATAGATGCAGACTCGAGCTTCTGATTTGCGGCCAAGCCCCCCTGTTGCTTGGTGGAATCTGTGAAGTACTGATAGAACTTGCGATGGAAACCAGCATCTCTCGGCATACGCACGGTAGCAATGTCCAGGCAAGCGGTTCCTCCTGCATGGTCGTGCACAAAGCCCTTAGCAATTTCGTCTTGATATCCCACCAAATCTTGACACTTCTTAAAAATATTTTGATTGGACAATTTATTTTCCTTTGCCGTAAGCTATTTTACTATTGGACGATTGGGGTGTAACTCGTCGGAGAAGAGTTCGAATTAATATACCGATTTCCCTGGAAAATTACACCAAATCACTTATCACCTTTACTCCATCTACATCTTGCTGTCTGATAACATGGACCAACTTCTATCGAATCATCCCAACTCTCTCTTCCTCATATGTGGTGACTTCAACTGTCATCATGCCAGCTGCCTGGGTGTGGGTACCTCTCTCACCAGCCATGGCTCCTCAGCAAAGGACTTCTCTGACTCATTGGGACTGACACAATCTGTCAATTTCCCGACCCAGATCTCAGTCAACGGAGCATCTTCTCTTCTAGACTTGGTTATGACAAACTTCCCTGCAAATGTCTGCTGCTCTTCTTCTGCTCCAATCGGTTCTTCTGATCATGTGCTTGTTAAAGTGGACATCTTTCTGGCCATTCTCAGAGAGCCTCCTCAACGTCGACGAGTGTGGCATTTCACTCAGGCTGACGGGCACGGTCTTCAAGCAGCCATCAATCATCTGGACTGGTCTCCCATCTCTACCGCCGATGACATCAACTCATCCTGGGAATTCTTCCAAAGTAAACTGCTCTCTCTCTCTCTCATGCACAGATTTATCCCATCCCATCTTCAGTTGTCATACCCTTCCTCCCGTCCATGGTACATTGAATCTTGTGGTGAGGCAGTTGCCCTGAAACAACTTGCCTTCACCTCCTGGAAGGCTAATCCAACTGAAGGCAATCTCAGTTCCTTTCACAAAGCTCGGAACAAGTGTGTGTCTACCCTCAGGAGTGCCAGGAAGCACTATCTCTCTACTCTCAAGACTGAACTTTCAAACCTATCTCCTTCCTCCAAATCCTGGTGGTGTCTGGTCAAATCTGTTTCAGATGTTTGTTCCCCCTCCATCCCCTCCCCTACCTCAAACGGCTACACAGCTGACTCTGCACGTGAGAAAGCCAAATGCCTCAACTCTGTGTTTGCCTCAAAATCTTGTGTCCCAAACCCGGCTCTCTTTGTACCTACCGTACCCAGTCGTACCCAACTGCTCCTGGACTCTGTGTCCTTCTCTCCTGACAAGGTGGAGAAGTTTCTGTCTCTCGTCTCAGGAACCTCCTGCCAGATTCCACGTCCAGAGCCTAATTACCGTACAGATTGAGGTCCTTGGTACGAGCGAGTGCCAATATTCTCTCGTCTCAGGAACCTTCTGCCGGATTCCACGTCCAGAGCTGTATTACCGTACAGATTGAGGTCCTTGGTACAAGTGAGTACCAATAGTCTCATCTCAGGAACCTCCTGCTGGATTACACATCCAGAGCTGCATTACAGTACAGATGGAGGTCCTTGGTACGAGCGAGTACCAATAGTCTCTCATCTCAGGAACCTCCTGCCGGATTCCATGTCCAAAGCCGCATAACCGTACAGATTGAGGTCCTTGGTACAAGCGAGTACCAATAGTCTCTCATCTCAGGAACCTCCTGCTGGATTACACGTCCAGAGCTGCATTACCATACAGATTGAGGTCCTTGGTACGAGCGAGTACCAATAGTCTCTCATCTCAGGAACCTCCTGCCGGATTCCATGTAAAGAGCCGCATAACCGTACAGATTGAGGTCCTTGGTACAAGCGAGTACCAATAGTCTCTCATCTCAGGAACCTCCTGCTGGATTACACGTCCAGAGCTGCATTACCATACAGATTGAGGTCCTTGGTACGAGCGAGTACCAATAGTCTCTCATCTCAGGAACCTCCTGCCGGATTCCATGTAAAGAGCCGCATAACCGTACAGATTGAGGTCCTTGGTACGAGCGAGTACCAATAGTCTCTCGTCTCAGGAACTTCCTGCCGGATTCCACGTCCAGAGCTGTATTACCGTACATATTGAGGTCCTTGGTAAAAGTACAAGCAAGTACCATGCCGGTAAAAAATCACGTGACAGATCTTACCCTTGATCAGGATGAGTCAGAGACCAAGTCAGTTTTGTACAAGTATTAAATAAAATGCACCTACATTGCCCTCCATAAGTATTGGAACATTGAAGTCAACTTTTTTTTTTTTATTCCTAAGTTTCAGTAAATATCGACAGCGACAAAGGTAAGTGCGCTACCCCTACACGCAACACCAGCCACCTGCGGAACAGATGATGAGGCATTCAGGTATACGTCATCGCGAGGTCCAAAACCCACAGTATCGTGTGTCGCGTTCTCGGAAAACGTTTCCCAAATTGCTGTAAAAAGCGAGGAAAGGGTAATGCACAGGACAGGTTGTGTTTATCATAAGCGTTATTTTGCATACACAACGTGAATCCACCGAAAACGCATCTATTTTAGAATTATACAATCTTGGCGCAATGAGTCGATGATTAACTGCACGTGTGCGCGTGAAATACTCACCTTTTTGGCCATTGTTCTCACCTTTCTCACAAAGGAGATGTTGTGTTGTTATCCCGATCACAGATAACATCGTAATTCACTTATTGAATCCAGGTTAATGTACCCGCATGAACGCAGCTTCGCGTTAAATAATTATTCATGAAGTGACGTTTGTACCTTTAATTGAGAGTGCATGTCAGTGACGTCACGATCATTATCCGACAAAAGAGGTGCTGCAATCTTATAGAAACAAACTGGATTTTTGTATTCGCCAATGTGGTGCGTCTGTGCGGGGTAAGATTAGAATGGTGTGTTACATGGGGACTCAATGGTGTGTTACATGGGAACTCAAAGATGAATTTTGTCTTTTATACTGGAGTCAAGATCCCGACAATATTTTCCAAAATTCCCCTCCCCTCCCCCCTAAGGACGTTAAACTGGCATCCCGTCTGTCATCACTAGTTGGTGTATGTTAAGCATCCCACGGTGTCATTCGCAAAGAGCAGGCAAGCTCTTTCTGACACAATGAACTTTTTTTTCCTTTTTTTTTTACGAATTCCTGTCCTAACCTACAAAGGGCGTTGCATCAGCGATGCAGCTGTGCCCTCAACCTATGATGTCACTCCTGTGCCCTCAACCTATGATGTCACCCCTGTGCCCTCAACCTATGATGTCACCCCTGTGCCCTCAACCTATGATGTCACCCCTGTGCCCTCAACCTATGATGTCACCCCTGTGCCCTCAACCTATGATGTCACCCCTGTGCCCTCAACCTATGATGTCACTCCTGTGCCCTCAACCTATGATGTCATTCCTGTGCCCTCAACCTATGATGTCACCCCTGTGCCTTCAACCTATGATGTCACCCCTCTGCCCTCAACCTATGATGTCACCCCTGTGCCCTCAACCGATGATGTCACTCCTGTGCCCTCAACTGATGATGTCACCCCTGTGCACTCAACCTATGATGTCACCCCTGTGCCCTCAACCTATGATGTCACTCCTGTGCCCTCAACCTATGATGTCACTCCTGTGCCCTCAACCTATGATGTCACTTCTGTGCCCTCAACCTATGATGTCACTCCTGTGCCCTCAACCTATGATGTCACCCCTGTGCTCTCAACCGATTATGTCACCCTGTGCCCTCAACCTATGATGTCACCCCAAAGCCTTGTGCTGCATATGAAAAAAGAAGAAGAAGAAGCTATCACTGTATTATATTAGTCCCCTACTGGTTTCACCGGAGGGGACTATATGTTTGCTCTCTGTCTGTCCGTCACAGTTGTGGTTTTGTCACACTGGGATGTTGATGATGAAAAGCATGATGACAGATTTTTATTTTTTATTTTTGGTATACAGAATCGAGGCACGTGTAGGTAGAAATCGAGTAGAGGTAGAAATCGAGTAGAAATCGGTAGAAATCGAGGTAGAAATCATCGTCCTCGGTAGTCATCGGTAATCATCGTCATCGGTAATCATCGAGGTAATCTCGGTAATCATCGCCCTCGGTAGAAATCGAGGTAGAAAAGAGCTAACACATTGAACATGAAAACATGCACAGACACATAAAACATGCAATGAAGGGAGCGGGAGACAAGATGGGGAGAGAGGGAAGCACAAAAGCACAACAACATTAGAGAACAGGGACGTCGGTAGATCTGTGGAAGGTGAAGGGCTGGGGAAGAGGGGGGGGGGGGGTACACGGTATAAAGCAAATGAACACTACTAGGAATTTCAGGAAAGAAGTTGAGGATTTAAAGAGGTTTATTTGGGGTGTTTTAACGGGGGTAGAAAAGATCAAGGTTTTGGGTGGGGGGAGATAAGAGATGGTGGTGAACAGCTGTTTTGAAGACCAAATATGATGGTCTTTAGATGATGACGATGACGAAAACCATGATGACAGATGACGACGATGATGAAAACCATGATGATGATGAAAGCCATGCTCATGATGAAAGCCATGATCATGATGAAAGCCATGATGACAGATGCTGACGATAACCTTGTTGAAAACCATGATGACGATGACGAAAACCATGATGACAGATGACGACGATGATGAAAACCATGATGATGATGAAAGCCATGCTCATGATGAAAGCCATGATCATGATGAAAGCCATGATGACAGATGCTGACGATAACCTTGTTGAAAACCATGATGACGATGATGAAAACCATGATGACGATGATGAAAACCATGATGACGATGAAAACCATGATGACGATGATGAAAGCCATGATGACGATGATGAAAACCATGATGATGATGATGAAAACCATGATGATGATGATGAAAACCATGATGACGATGATGAAAACCATGATGACGATGATGAAAACCATGATGATGATGATGAAAACCATGATGACGATGATGAAAACCATGATGATGATGATGAAAACCATGATGATGATGATGAAAACCATGATGACGATGATGAAAACCATGATGACGATGATGAAAACCATGATGACGATGATGAAAACCATGATGACGATGATGAAAACCATGATGACGATGATGAAAACCATGATGATGATGATGAAAACCATGATGATGATGATGAAAACCATGATGATGAAAACCATGATGACGATGAAAACCTTGATGATGATGATGAAAACCATGATGACGATGAAAACCATGATGATGATGAAAACCATGATGACGATGATGAAAACCATGATGATGATGAAAACCATGATGATGATGATGAAAACCATAATGACGATGAAAACCATGATGACGATGAAAACCATGATGACGATGATGAAAACCATGATGATGATGAAAACCATGATGACGATGATGAAAACCATGACGATGATGAAAACCATGATGATGATGAAAACCATGATGATGACGATGAAAACCATGATGACGATGATGAAAACCATGATGATGATGAAAACCATGATAATGATGAAAACCATGATGACGATGATGAAAACCATGATGCCGATGATGAAAACCATGATGATGTGGAAAACCATGATGATGATGATGAAAACCATGATGATGATGAAAACCATGATAACGATGAAAACCATGATGACGATGATGAAAACCATGATGATGATGAAAACCATGATGACGATGATGAAAACCATGATGATGATGAAAACCATGATGACGATGATGAAAACCATGATGACGATGAAAACCATGATGACGATGATTAAAACCATGATGACGATGATGAAAACCATGATGATGATGAAAACGATGATGACGATGATGAAAACCATGATGACGATGATGAAAACCATGATGATGATGATGAAAACCATGATGATGATGAAAACGATGATGACGATTATGAAAACCATGATGACGATGATGAAAACCATGATGATGATGAAAACCATGATGACGATGATGAAAACCATGATGATGATGATGAAAACCATGATGATGATGAAAACCATGATGACGATGATGAAAACCATGATGACGATGATGAAAACCATGATGATGATGAAAACCATGATGACGATGATGAAAACCATGATGATGATGATGAAAACCATGATGATGATGATGAAAACCATGATGATGATGAAAACCATGATGATGATGAAAACCATGATGACGATGATGAAAACCATGATGATGATGATGAAAACCATGATGATGATGAAAACGATGATGACGATGATGAAAACCATGATGATGATGATGAAAACCATGATGATGATGAAAACGATGATAACGATGATGAAAACCATGATGACGATGATGAAAACCATGATGATGATGAAAACCATGATGATGATGAAAACCATGATGATGACGATGAAAACCATGATGACAATGATGAAAACCATGATGATGATGAAAACCATGATGATGATGATGAAAACCATGATGACGATGATGAAAACCATGATGACGATGATGAAAACCATGATGACGATGATGAAAACCATGATGATGATGAAAACCATGATGACGATGATGAAAACCATGATGATGATGATGAAAACCATGATGATGATGAAAACCATGATGACGATGATGAAAACCATGATGACGATGATGAAAACCATGATGACGATGATGAAAACCATGATGATGATGATGAAAACCATGATGATGATGAAAACGATGATGATGATGAAAACCATGATGATGATGATGAAAACCATGATGATGATGAAAACGATGATGACGATGATGAAAACCATGATGACGATGATGAAAACCATGATGACGATGATGAAAACGATGATGACGATGATGACAACCATGATGACGATGATGACAACCATGATGACGATGATGAAAACCATGATGATGATGAAAACCATGATGATGATGATGAAAACCATGATGACGATGAAAACCATGATGACGATGAAAACCATGATGACGATGATGAAAACCATGATGATGATGAAAACCATGATGACGATGATGAAAACCATGATGACGATGAAAACCATGATGACGATGATGAAAACCATGATGACGATGATGAAAACCATGATGACGATGATGAAAACCATGATGATGATGATGAAAACCATGATGATGATGAAAACCATGATGACGATGATGAAAACCATGATGACGATGAAAACCATGATGATGAAAACCATGATGACGATGATGAAAACCATGATGATGATGATGAAAACCATGATGATGATGAAAACCATGATGATGATGAAAACCATGATGATGATGATGAAAACCATGATGACGATGATGAAAACCATGATGACAATGATGAAAACCATGATGATGATGAAAACCATGATGATGATGAAAACCATGATGATGATGAAAACCATGATGATGACGATGAAAACCATGATGACGATGATGAAAACCATGATGATGAAAACCATGATGATGATGAAAATCATGATGACGATGATGAAAACCATGATGACGATGATGAAAACCATGATGATGATGAAAACCATGATGACGATGATGAAAACCATGATGATGATGAAAACCATGATGATGATGAAAACCATGATGATGATGAAAACCATGATGACGATGATGAAAACCATGATGATGATGATGAAAACCATGATGATGATGAAAACGATGATGACGATGATGAAAACCATGATGATGATGATGAAAACCATGATGATGATGAAAACGATGATAACGATGATGAAAACCATGATGACGATGATGAAAACCATGATGATGATGAAAACCATGATGACGATGATGAAAACCATGATGACGATGATGAAAACCATGATGACGATGATGAAAACCATGATGATGATGAAAACCATGATGACGATGATGAAAACCATGATGATGATGATGAAAACCATGATGATGATGAAAACCATGATGACGATGATGAAAACCATGATGACGATGATGAAAACCATGATGACGATGATGAAAACCATGATGATGATGATGAAAACCATGATGATGATGAAAACGATGATGATGATGAAAACCATGATGATGATGATGAAAACCATGATGATGATGAAAACGATGATGACGATGATGAAAACCATAATGACGATGATGAAAACCATGATGACGATGATGAAAACGATGATGACGATGATGACAACCATGATGACGATGATGACAACCATGATGACGATGATGAAAACCATGATGATGATGAAAACCATGATGATGATGATGAAAACCATGATGACGATGAAAACCATGATGACGATGAAAACCATGATGACGATGATGAAAACCATGATGACGATGATGAAAACCATGATGATGATGAAAACCATGATGACGATGATGAAAACCATGATGACGATGAAAACAATGATGACGATGATGAAAACCATGATGACGATGATGAAAACCATGATGACGATGATGAAAACCATGATGATGATGATGAAAACCATGATGATGATGAAAACCATGATGACGATGATGAAAACCATGATGACGATGAAAACCATGATGATGAAAACCATGATGACGATGATGAAAACCATGATGATGATGATGAAAACCATGATGATGATGAAAACCATGATGATGATGAAAACCATGATGATGATGATGAAAACCATGATGACGATGATGAAAACCATGATGACAATGATGAAAACCATGATGATGATGAAAACCATGATGATGATGAAAACCATGATGATGATGAAAACCATGATGATGACGATGAAAACCATGATGACGATGATGAAAACCATGATGATGAAAACCATGATGATGATGAAAATCATGATGACGATGATGAAAACCATGATGACGATGATGAAAACCATGATGATGATGAAAACCATGATGACGATGATGAAAACCATGACGATGATGAAAACCATGATGATGATGAAAACCATGATGATGACGATGAAAACCATGATGATGATGATGAAAACCATGATGATGATGATGAAAACCATGATGATGATGAAAACCATGATGACAATGATGAAAACCATGATGACGATGATGAAAACCATGATGACGATGAAAACCATGATGACGATGATGAAAACCATGATGATGATGATGAAAACCATGATGATGATGAAAACCATGATGACGATGATGAAAACCATGATGATGATGATGAAAACCATGATGATGATGAAAACGATGATGACGATGATGAAAACCATGATGATGATGATGAAAACCATGATGATGATGATGAAAACCATGATGATGATGATGAAAACCATGATGACGATGAAAACCATGATGATGATGATGAAAACCATGATGACGATGAAAACCATGATGATGATGAAAACCATGATGATGATGAAAACCATGATGATGATGAAAACCATGATGATGATGAAAACCATGATGACGATGATGAAAACCATGATGATGAAAACCATGATGACGATGAAAACCATGATGATGATGAAAACCATGATGACGATGATGAAAACCATAATGATGATGATGAAAACCATGATGATGATGAAAACCATGATGACGTTGAAAACCATGATGATGATCAAAACCATGATGACGATGATGAAAACCATGATGATGATGATGAAAACCATGATGACGATGAAAACCATGATGATGATGATGAAAACCATGATGATGATAAACCATGATGACGATGATGAAAACCATGATGATGATGAAAACCATGGTGACGATGATGAAAACCATGATGACGATGAAAACCATGATGATGATGAAAACCATGGTGACGATGATGAAAACCATGATGATGACGATGAAAACCATGATGATGATGATGAAAACCATGATGATGATGAAAACCATGATGATGATGAAAACCATGATGATGATGATGAAAACCATGATGATGATAAACCATGATGACGATGATGAAAACCATGATGACGATGATGAAAACCATGATGATGATGAAAACCATGATGATGATGAAAACCATGATGATGATGAAAACCATGATGATGATGATGAAAACCATGATGATGATGATGAAAACCATGATGATGATAAACCATGATGATGATGATGAAAACCATGATGATGATGATGAAAACCATGATGATGATGAAAACCATGATGATGATGATGAAAACCATGATGATGAAAACCATGATGATGCTGAAAACCATGATGATGATGATGAAAACCATGATGATGATGATGAAAACCATGATGATGATAAAGCATGATGACGATGATGAAAACCATGATGACAGATGACGACGATGATGAAAACAATGATGACAGATGCTGACGATAACCTTGATGAAAACCATGATGACGATGATGAAAACCATGATGACGATGATGAAAACCATGATGACGATGATGAAAACCATGATGACAGATGACGACGATGATGAAAACCATGATGACAGATGCTGACGATAACCTTGATGAAAACCATGATGACGATGATGATAACCATGATGACGATGATGAAAACCATGATGACGATGATGAAAACCATGATGACGATGATGATAACCATGACGATGATGAAAACCATGATGACGATGATGAAAACCATGATGACGATGATGAAAACCATGATGACGATGATGAAAACCATGATGACGATGATGAAAACCATGATGACGATGATGATAACCATGATGACTATGATGAAAACCATGATGACGATGATGAAAACCATGATGACGATGATGACGATGATGAAAACCATGATGACGATGATGAAATAAGTGATGACGTGGTTGATGATGACAATGATGAAATCAATGTTGACGGGGTTGATGATGAGGAAAACCATGATGACAATGACGATTATAAAAACCGTGATGATGAAAACAGTGATGACGATGAGCAGGAATTTGTCATTTGTTCCAAGGTGCAGGTGGTAATTCGCCTACTCCGCGAAACACAAGGTGGGATCTTTAAACGTGCACAAGGTGGGATCTTTAAACGTGCACAAGGTGGGATCCTGTATCGATTTGGGTCCTCATTGGTTTACCATTGATTATTATCGGCCCGATGCAGATAATACTTGAGCTGCCCATATATCAGGCTATCACGCAATTAACCTCCAGAATGCAGATGATCAATTATGAGAACAGGTGTCATCTGAAATGTCGTCATCACAATGTTCGTTAGGCTTATGAAGTACAGGAGCATTACCTTTCCAACATCATGCGTCACACTCCACTCAGATGGGTCTCTTATGTTGACATCTTCTCTGATATAATGCATTCTACAATCCATATTCATTTGAGAAACAACTGTGTTCTGCACATCTGGAATGTCTCAGAAACCAATGATGATGACAATGATGAAAACCACGATGACGGCAATGAAAATTATGAAAATCATGATGATGACGAAAACCATGATGACGGAGATGACTTGATGGGATATTATCATTAATATTCTACAGGAGGAGGCGCTCCTGTGGTGAAAATTTTGTGTCAATCGAACCAAGGATCAAGCGTTGTATTTGTCGAATAATGAGGTCATAACGAAGGCGCCGATGACGTCATCATTGCCATATGCTATTCTCCATGGTGAGTACTTGACAATAAGCCATGTTTCAATTATTTTTCCATGGAGTGATTTCAGAGATATCGAGGTGCAAAGTTTTGCCAGATGGTGCCCGCACCACGTGACCTGTGACGTCATAATTATTGCTACAAACTTCTACAGGAGGAGACGCTCCTATGGGGGAAATGTTTTGTCAATCAAACTAATGGTTGCCGAGAATATTTTTTTTTAATGCAAACACTTATGTATGTGTGTACGACATATGTACGTACATACGTAAGCAACCAATCGCTTAACCCCCCTTAAGCGCAGTGTAATGAGAGAGTTCATGGAATACCTTACCCAGCCCAGTCTTGAGAAACAATAACATGGGCGGGGTCTGCGTGCGGCAGGTTTGATTGGTCGTGATAATGAAAAATGCCATAAAACTTTGTCCAATTACTGCTAAACGGAAGGGTTTTGAAAGCGCCAAGAAGGCGATTTGTGTTCTACAAATTTCAAGTAGATAATTCTAAAGATTTCAGAACTAAAAGAACTAAAAGATTTCAGAAAGAACTAAAATAAAGATTTCAAATGTTGTAGAAAACCAAATTCCGGACGTTTTCGGCTATTGATGCAGCCTTGTACACCACCTTATTTAACATGTCACTTTAGTTATTTGTGCCTTTTTGTTTGTGTCCTTTATGACGTCCCTAAAAACAGTAAGTTTTCTGTTTGAAATCAATTTCAATTTTGTTTGACTGTCAGACAGACAGACAGAGTAAAATAGTCATCTCACTCCACTCTGTGCATGTGCGATCGGGACAAATTCAGAGCCAAAGTACTGTTAAACTGCAGGTTCGGTCCAATCCATGTGTCGATTCGTGGTCAAAATAAAACATTCAATTGAAATTAAGTTGATCATAAACTGACGTTTGTCGACAGACAGACAGACAGACAGAGTGAAGCAATTGCTTAACCCTGCTTTTTGCTATGCGTGTGCAGGGTAATTACAATCAATAATGTTCAATAGTATCAAGAACAATCCAAATAGAACAAATCCATCTCTTGTCTTCCCCCATCCAAAACCTTGATCTTTTCTACCACCGTTAATTCACCCCAGATCCACTTCTTTGAAATACCGACTTCTTTCCTGGAAGTCCGAGCAGTGTCCATGTGGTTTTTTTTTTTTTTACCTCCCAACCAGCCCCCCCCCCCCCCCCCCCCCACGCCCTTCCCATGCCTCCTTCCCCCAAGCCCTCTCTCTCGCACAGATCTCCCGATGTCCCTGCTCTCCATCATCTCCCGCTCCCTTTATCATCCGGAAGTTTTATGTTTTATGTGTCAGTTTGTCTTTTTGTGATCAATGTTAGCTCTTACAGACACGAGCCTCCATCTTGTATACAAAAAAAAAAAATTGTACCAAGACTTTTGAAACACCATGATATCTTTACTTGCCACTTCCATGTTGCTTTTTGTCCATACTCCTGACAGAGCGTCAGGGGGCTCACAACATGTGAACATCTGCAGGGTTCGTAAGCAATACTGCATATAGGTTGCCACTATTCTCTGCAAGGCAAAACTTTCCAATAGGCCTCCATAGGAATCGAATCCACACCGTGGGCGTCGATACAACAAGGCTTTACCCATTCCACCACCGAGCTCCTCCGAATTTCCATAGATGTAGATTTTCATCTGCAAATGCGAGTTGTGCTCCAAACACCAACTTCGGTAGACTTCCCACAAGTGCATCTCTCAAAGTCCAAGTAGTTTCATCCGTGCCAAGGAGTCTCCGTTTCTCCTTCGTTCTTGTCTGTCTTATGGAAGCGAAATCGTTCAGCAATCATCAGTGGCTTTTGTGGTAAGTGTTTTCCCATTAGAGGTTTCATGTGTTGAGTTGCTAGTACGCGAGCTTCTTTGAGGCTATGAAATAATAATTTTTTTCTGCACATCAAATTCAACATGGCTGAAACTTCTTGTTAGTGCAAGCATTCAAATTGATCAATACAGGTGTCTCAGAGTGATTCCAAAATTTATCATTTCACGAGTTGGAAAAACCATTCATACACCATGTTCGATCAGCCAAAGCAGTTTATGTGGCGAGGGTTACAATCCTGAATGCCGGATGGGGTGCCACTCCGACATAGGAAGTCAGGGCAGGAATATGGAATTTTGTTCAGGGCTCGCCTACTCTTGCATACTCGCTCGCCCACTCGCTCGCCTATTCCCTCCCATATTCACTCACCTATTCCCTCCCATACTTGCTTGCCTACTCCCTCCCATATTCGCTCGCCTATTCCCTCCCATACTCACTCGCCTATTCCCTCCCATACTCACTCGCCTATTCCCTGCCATACTCGCTCGCCTACTCCCTCCCGTATTTGTTCGCCTACTCGCTCCCCTATTCCCTCCCATATTCGCTCGCCTACTCGCTCGCCTACTCCCTCCCATATTCACTCCCCTATTCCCTCCCATACTTGCTTGCCTACTCCCTCCCATATTCGCTCGCCTATTCCCTCCCATATTCGCTCGCCTACTCGCTCGCCTACTCCCTCCCATATTCGCTCGCCTACTCGCTCCCCTATTCCCTCCCATATTCGCTCGCCTACTCGCTCACCTATTCCCTCCCATATTCGCTCGCCTACTCGCTCACCTATTCCCTCCCATATTCGCTCGCCTACTCGCTCACCTATTCCCTCCCATATTCGCTCGCCAACTCGCTCACCTATTCCCTCCCATATTCGCTCGCATATTCCCTCCCATATTCGCTCGCCTATTCCCTCCCATATTCGCTCGCCTATTCCCTCCCATATTCGCTCGCCTATTCCCTCCCATATTCGCTCGCCTATTCCCTCCCATATTCGCTCGCCTATTCCCTCCCATATTCGCTCACCTATTCCCTCCCATATTCACTCGCATATTCCCTCCCATATTCGCTCGCCTATTCCCTCCCATATTCGCTCGCCTATTCCCTCCCAAATTCGCTCGCCTATTCGCTCGCCTACTCGCTCACCTATTCCCTCCCATATTTGCTCGCCTACTCCCTCCCACATTCGCTCGCCTATTCCCTCCCATATTCGCTCGCCTATTCCCTCCCATATTCGCTCGCGTATTCGCTCACCTATTCCCTCCCATATTCGCTCGCCTAATCCCTCCCATATTCGCTCGCCTACTCGCTTGCCTACTCGCTCGCATATTCACTCGCCTACTCCCTCCCATATTCGCTCGCCTATTCCCTCCCATATTTGCTCGCCTACTCGCTCACCTATTCCCTCCCATATTCGCTCGCCTATTCCCTCCCACATTCGCTCGCCTAATCCCTCCCATATTCACTCACCTACTCGCTTGCCTACTCGCTCGCATATTCACTCGCCTACTCCCTCCCATATTCGCTCGCCTATTCCCTCCCATATTTGCTCGCCTACTCGCTCACCTATTCCCTCCCATATTTGCTCGCCCACTCGCTCACTTATTCCCTCCCATATTCGCTTGCCTACTCGCTGACATATTCCCTCCCATATTCGCTCGCCTACTCGCTCACCGATTCTCTCCCATATTCGCTTGCCCACTCGCTTGCATATTTGCTCACCTACTCGCTCACCGATTCCCTCCCATAATCGCTTGCACACTCGCTCGCCTACTCACTCACCTATTCCCTCCCATATTTGCTCACCTAGTCACTCACCGATTCCCTCCCATAATTGCTTGCCCACTCGCTCGCCTACTCACTCACCTATTCCCTCCCATATTTGCTCACCTACTCGCTCACCGATTCCCTCCCATATTCGCTTGCCCACTCGCTCGCCTACTCGCTAACCTATTCCCTCCCATATTTGCTCGCCTACTCGCTTACCTATTCTCTCCCATATTCGCTTGCCCACACGCTCGCATATCTGCTCGCCTCCTCGCTCACCTATTACCTCCCATATTCGCTCGCCTATTCGCTCACCTATTCCCTCCCATATTCACTTGCCTACTCGCTCACCTATTCCCTCCCATATTCGCTTGCCTACTCGCTCGCCTACTCACTCACCTATTCCCTCCCATATTTCCTTGCCTACTCGCTTGCATATTCGCTCCCATATTCCCTCCCATATTCGCTTGCCTACTCGCTCGCCCATTCCCTCCCATATTCGCTCGCCTAATCGCTCGCCTATTCGCTCACCTATTCCCTCCCATATTCGCTTGCCTACTCGCTCACCTATTCCCTCCCTTATTCGCTTCCCTACTCACTCGCCTACTCGCTCCCCTATTCCCTCCCATATTTGCTTGCCTACTCGCTCGCATATTCGCTCGCCTACTCGCTCACCTATTCCCTCCCATATTTGCTCGCCTATTCCCTCCCATATTCGCTCGCCTACTTGCTCACCTATTCCCTACCATATTCGCTCACCTACTCGCTCACCAATTCCCTCCTCTATTCGCTCGCCTACTCCCTCCCATATTCGCTCGCCTACTCGCTCACCTATTCCCTCCCATACTCGCTCGCCTACTCCCTCCCATACTCGCTCGCCTACTCACTCGCCTATTCCCTCCAATATTCGCTCGCCTATTCCCTCCCATATTCACTCGCCTATTCCCTCCCATATCCGTTCGCCGACTCGCTCGACTATTCCCTCCCATAATCGCTCGCCTATTCCCTCCCATATCCGCTCGCCTATTCCCTCCCATATTCGCTCGGCTATTCCCTCCCATACTCACTCGCCTATTCCCTCCTATATCCGCTCACCAATTCGCTCGCCTACTCACTCGCCTATTCCCTCCCATACTCACTCGCCGATTCCATCCCATACTCACTCGCCTATTCCCTCCCATACTCACTCGCCTATTCCCTCCCATACTCACTCGCCTACTCCCTCCCATACTCACTCGCCTATTCCCTCCCATAATCGCTTGCCTACTCCCTCCCATATTTGTTCGCCTACTCGCTCCCCTATTCCCTACCATATTCGCTCGCCTATTCCCTCCCATATTCGCGCGCCTACTCACTCGCCTATTCCCTCGCCTATTCCCTCGCCTATTCCCTCCAATATTCGCTCGCCCACTCACTCGCCTATTCCTTCCCATACTCACTCGCCTATTCCCTCCCATACCCGTTCGCCGACTCGCTCGTCTATTCCCTCCCATACTCGCTCACCTATTCGCTCCCATATTCACTCGCCTATTCCCTCCCATACTCACTCGCCTACTCCCTCCCATACTCGCTCGCCTACTCCCTCCCGTATTTGTTCGCCTACTCGCTCCCCTATTCCCTCCCATATTCGCTTGCCTACTCGCTCGCCTACTCCCTCCCATATTCACTCCCCTATTCCCTCCCATACTTGCTTGCCTACTCCCTCCCATATTCGCTCGCCTATTCCCTCCCATAATCGTTCGCCTACTCACTCGCCTACTCCCTCCCATATTCGCTCGCCTACTCGCTCACCTATTCCCTCCCATATTCGCTCGCCTACTCGCTCACCTATTCCCTCCCATATTCGCTCGCCTACTCGCTCACCTATTCCCTCCCATATTCGCTCGCCTACTCGCTCGCCCATTCCCTCCCATATTCGCTCGCCTACTCGCTCCCCTATTCGCTCACCTATTCCCTCCCATATTCGCTTGCCTACTCGCTCACCTATTCCCTCCCTTATTTGCTTCCCTACTCACTCGCCTACTCGCTCCCCTATTCCCTCCCATATTTGCTTGCCTACTCGCTCGCATATTTGCTCGCCTACTCGCTCACCTATTCCCTCCCATATTTGCTTGCCTATTCCCTCCCATATTCGCTCGCCTACTTGCTCATCTATTCCCTTCCATATTCGCTCGCCTACTCGCTCACCAATTCCCTCCTCTATTCGCTCGCCTACTCCCTCCCATATTCGCTCGCCTACTTGCTCACCTATTCCCTCCCATACTCGCTCGCCTTCTCCCTCCCATACTCGCTCGCCTACTCACTCGCCTATTCCCTCCAATATTCGCTCGCCTATTCCCTCCCATATTCACTCGCCTATTCCCTCCCATATCCGTTCGCCGACTCGCTCGACTATTCCCTCCCATAATCGCTCGCCTATTCCCTCCCATATTCACTCACCTATTCCCTCCCATATTCGCTCGGCTATTCCCTCCCATACTCACTCGCCTATTCCCTCCTATATCCGCTCACCAATTCGCTCGCCTATTCACTCGCCAACTCACTCGCCTATTCCCTCCCATACTCACTCGCCGATTCCCTCCCATACTCACTCGCCTATTCCATCCCATACTCACTCGCCTATTCCCTCCCATACTCACTCGCCTACTCCCTCCCATACTCACTCGCCTATTCCCTCCCATACTCGCTTGCCTACTCCCTCCCATATTTGTTCGCCTACTCGCTCCCCTATTCCCTCCCATATTCGCTCGCCTATTCCCTCCCATATTCGCGCGCCTACTCACTCGCCTATTCCCTCCAATATTCGCTCGCCTACTCACTCGCCTATTCCTTCCCATACTCACTCGCCTATTCCCTCCCATACCCGTTCGCCGACTCGCTCGTCTATTCCCTCCCATACTCGCTCACCTATTCCCTCCCATATTCACTCGCCTATTCCCTCCCATACTCACTCGTCTATTCCCTCCCATATTCACTCGCCTATCACCTCCCATACTCACTCGCCTATTCCCCCCCATACTCACTCGCCTATTCCCTCCCATACTCACTCGCCTACTCCCTCCCATACTCGCTCGCCTACTCCCTCCCGTATTTGTTCGCCTACTCGCTCCCCTATTCCCTCCCATATTCGCTCGCCTACTCGCTCGCCTACTCCCTCCCATATTCACTGCCTTATTCCCTCCCATACTTGCTTGCCTACTCCCTCCCATATTCGCTCGCCTATTACCTCCCATATTCGTTCGCCTACTCACTCGCCTACTCCCTCCCATATTCGCTCGCCTACTCGCTCACCTATTCCCTCCCATATTCGCTAGCCTACTCGCTCACCTATTCCCTCCCATATTCGCTCGCCTACTCGCTCACCTATTCCCTCCCATATTCGCTCGCCTACTCGCTCACCTATTCCCTCCCATATTCGCTCGCCAACTCGCTCACCTATTCCCTCCCATATTCGCTCGCATATTCCCTCCCATATTCGCTCGCCTATTCCCTCCCATATTCGCTCGCCTATTCCCTCCCATATTCGCTCGCCTATTCCCTCCCATATTCGCTCGCCTATTCCCTCCCATATTCGCTCGCCTATTCCATCCCATATTCGCTCACCTATTCCCTCCCATATTCGTTCGCATATTCCCTCCCATATTCGCTCGCCTATTCCCTCCCATATTCGCTCGCCTATTCGCTCGCCTACTCGCTCACCTATTCCCTCCCATATTTGCTTGCC
Organism: Myxine glutinosa; assembly: GCF_964187855.1. Classification (NCBI taxonomy): domain Eukaryota; kingdom Metazoa; phylum Chordata; class Myxini; order Myxiniformes; family Myxinidae; genus Myxine; species Myxine glutinosa. The sequence continues at coordinate 244,002,727 of NC_136262.1, read as the reverse complement.
TACTCGCTCACCTATTCCCTCCCATATTCGCTTGCCCACACACTCGCATATCTGCTCGCCTCCTCGCTCACCTATTACCTCCCATATTCGCTCGCCTATTCGCTCACCTATTCCCTCCCATATTCGCTTGCCTACTCGCTCACCTATTCCCTCCCATATTTGCTTGCCTACTCGCTCACCTACTTGCTCACCTATTCCCTCCCATATTTGCTTGCCTACTCGCTTGCATATTCCCTCCCATATTCGCTTGCCTACTCGCTCGCCTACTCCCTCACCTATTCCCCCCCATATTTGCTCGCCGACTCGCTCGCCTTTTGCTCGCCGATTCGCTCACCTATTCCCTCCCATATTCGCTTGCCTACTCGCTCACCTATTCCCTCCCATATTTGCTTGCCTACTCGCTCGCCTACTCGCTCACCCATTCCCTCCCATATTCGCTCGCCTACTCGCTCGCCTATTCGTTCACCTATTCCCTCCCATATTCGCTTGCCTACTCTCTCACCTATTCCCTCCCTTATTCGCTTCCCTACTCACTCGCCTACTCGCTCCCCTATTCCCTCCCATATTCGCTTGCCTACTCACTCGCATATTCGTTCGCCTACTCGCTCACCTATTCCCTCCCATATTTGCTCGCCTATTCCCTCCCATATTCGCTCGCCTACTTGCTCACCTATTTCCTACCATATTCGCTCGCCTACTCGCTCACCAATTCCCTCCTCTATTCGCTCGCCTACTCCATCCCATATTTGCTCGCATACTCGCTCACCTATTCCCTCCCATACTCGCTCGCCTACTCACTCGCCTATTCCCTCCAATATTCGCTCGCCGACTCACTCGCCTATTCCCTCGCCTATTCCCTCCCATATTCACTCGCCTATTCCCTCCCATATCCGTTCGCCGACTCGCTCGACTATTCCCTCCCATAATCGCTCGCCTATTCAATCCCATATTCGCTCGCCTATTCCCTCCCATATTCGCTCGGCTATTCCCTCCAAAACTCACTCGCCTATTCCCTCCTATATCCGCTCACCAATTCGCTCGCCTACTCACTCGCCAACTCACTCGCCTATTCCCCTCCCATACTCACTCGCCGATTCCCTCCCATACTCACTCGCCTATTCCCTCCCATACTCACTCGCCTATTCCCTCCCATACTCACTCGCCTATTCCCCACCATACTCACTCGCCTACTCCCTCCCATACTCACTCGCCTATTCCCTCCCATACTCGCTCGCCTACTGCCTCCCATATTTGTTCGCCTACTCGCTCCCCTATTCCCTCCCATATTCGCTCGCCTATTCCCTCCCATATTCGCGCGCCTACTCACTCGCCTATTCCCTCGCCTATTCCCTCCAATATTCGCTCGCCCACTCACTCGCCTATTCCTTCCCATACTCACTCGCCTATTCCCTCCCATACCCGTTCGCCGACTCGCTCGTCTATTCCCTCCCATACTCGCTCACCTATTCCCTCCCATATTCACTCGCCTATTCCCTCCCATACTCACTCGCCTACTCCCTCCCATACTCGCTCGCCTACTCCCTCCCGTATTTGTTCGCCTACTCGCTCACCTATTCCCTCCCATATTCGCTCGCCTACTCGCTCACCTATTCCCTCCCATATTCGCTCGCCTACTCGCTCACCTATTCCCTCCCATATTCGCTCGCCTACTCGCTCGCCCATTCCCTCCCATATTCGCTCGCCTTCTCGCTCCCCTATTCCCTCACCTATTCCCTCCCATATTCGCTTGCCTACTCGCTCACCTATTCCCTCCCTTATTCGCTTCCCTACTCACTCGCCTACTCGCTCCCCTATTCCCTCCCATATTTGCTTGCCTACTCGCTCGCATATTTGCTCGCCTACTCGCTCACCTATTCCCTCCCATATTTGCTTGCCTATTCCCTCCCATATTCGCTCGCCTACTTGGTCACCTATTCCCTTCCATATTCGCTCGCCTACTCGCTCACCAATTCCCTCCTCTATTCGCTCGCCTACTCCCTCCCATATTCGCTCGCCTACTCGCTCACCTATTCCCTCCCATACTCGCTCGCCTTCTCCCTCCCATACTCGCTCGCCTACTCACTCGCCTATTCCCTCCAATATTCGCTCGCCAATCCCTCCCATATTCACTCGCCTATTCCCTCCCATATCCGTTCGCCGACTCGCTCGACTATTCCCTCCCATAATCGCTCGCCTATTCCCTCCCATATTCGCTCACCTATTCCCTCCCATATTCGCTCGGCTATTCCCTCCCATACTCACTCGCCTATTCCCTCCTATATCCGCTCACCAATTCGCTCGCCTATTCACTCGCCAACTCACTCGCCTATTCCCTCCCATACTCACTCGCCGATTCCCTCCCATACTCACTCGCCTATTCCATCCCATACTCACTCACCTATTCCCTCCCATACTCACTCGCCTACTCCCTCCCATACTCACTCGCCTATTCCCTCCCATACTCGCTTGCCTACTCCCTCCCATATTTGTTCACCTACACGCTCCCCTATTCCCTCCCATATTCGCTCGCCTATTCCCTCCCATATTCGCGCGCCTACTCACTCGCCTATTCCCTCCAATATTCGCTCGCCTACTCACTCGCCTATTCCTTCCCATACCCGTTCGCCGACTCGCTCGTCTATTCCCTCCCATACTCGCTCACCTATTCCCTCCCATATTCACTCGCCTATTCCCTCCCATACTCACTCGTCTATTCCCTCCCATATTCACTCGCCTCTCCCCTCCCATACTCACTCGCCTATTCCCCCCCATACTCACTCGCCTATTCCCTCCCATACTCACTCGCCTACTCCCTCCCATACTCGCTCGCCTACTCCCTCCCGTATTTGTTCGCCTACTCGCTCCCCTATTCCCTCCCATATTCGCTCGCCTACTCGCTCGCCTACTCCCTCCCATATTCACTCCCTTATTCCCTCCCATACTTGCTTGCCTACTCCCTCCCATATTCGCTCGCCTATTACCTCCCATATTCGTTCGCCTACTCACTCGCCTACTCCCTCCCATATTCGCTCGCCTACTCGCTCACCTATTCCCTCCCATATTCGCTAGCCTACTCGCTCACCTATTCCCTCCCATATTCGCTCGCCTACTCGCTCACCTATTCCCTCCCATATTCGCTCGCCTACTCGCTCACCTATTCCCTCCCATATTCGCTCGCCAACTCGCTCACCTATTCCCTCCCATATTCGCTCGCATATTCCCTCCCATATTCGCTCGCCTATTCCCTCCCATATTCGCTCGCCTATTCCCTCCCATATTCGCTCGCCTATTCCCTCCCATATTCGCTCGCCTATTCCCTCCCATATTCGCTCGCCTATTCCATCCCATATTCGCTCACCTATTCCCTCCCATATTCGTTCGCATATTCCCTCCCATATTCGCTCGCCTATTCCCTCCCATATTCGCTCGCCTATTCGCTCGCCTACTCGCTCACCTATTCCCTCCCATATTTGCTCGCCTACTCGCTCACCTATTCCCTCCCATATTCGCTTGCCCACACACTCGCATATCTGCTCGCCTCCTCGCTCACCTATTACCTCCCATATTCGCTCGCCTATTCGCTCACCTATTCCCTCCCATATTCGCTTGCCTACTCGCTCACCTATTCCCTCCCATATTTGCTTGCCTACTCGCTCACCTACTTGCTCACCTATTCCCTCCCATATTTGCTTGCCTACTCGCTTGCATATTCCCTCCCATATTCGCTCGCCTACTCCCTCACCTATTCCCCCCCATATTTGCTCGCCGACTCGCTCGCCTTTTGCTCGCCGATTCGCTCACCTATTCCCTCCCATATTCGCTTGCCTACTCGCTCACCTATTCCCTCCCATATTTGCTTGCCTACTCGCTCGCCTACTCGCTCACCCATTCCCTCCCATATTCGCTCGCCTACTCGCTCGCCTATTCGTTCACCTATTCCCTCCCATATTCGCTTGCCTACTCTCTCACCTATTCCCTCCCTTATTCGCTTTCCTACTCACTCGCCTACTCGCTCCCCTATTCCCTCCCATATTCGCTTGCCTACTCACTCGCATATTCGTTCGCCTACTCGCTCACCTATTCCCTCCCATATTTGCTCGCCTATTCCCTCCCATATTCGCTCGCCTACTTGCTCACCTATTTCCTACCATATTCGCTCGCCTACTCGCTCACCAATTCCCTCCTCTATTCGCTCGCCTACTCCCTCCCATATTTGCTCGCATACTCGCTCACCTATTCCCTCTGTGGAAGAGTAACTCAGCGTAACTTATTAATTGGCACTGGTAACTTATTAATTAACCTGGTAACAAAGCAAATACATTTTACATGCAAACTCTGTGAAGGACGAGTTTGTAAATGAGTTAGGAATGTGCACGAACATGATAATCTCTTGAAACACCTGGTCACAGCCCCAGGCTGGAGCACCCCCCTATTGTTTGATAAATGGAACTCACAACAGGGGGGGGGCTAGCTGGCGCCAGGAAGGCGACCAGTAACGTCAGCGGAGAAGAGATTACGAGTTCAGCGGACAGAGGATTAAGTCGAGTTGGTCCATATAAGCGGGAGCTGCGGCTGGAGTCAGTAGTACTTGCTACGTGAAGCGCTGACCGAACGGGAGTGTCGGATGAACGAGAAGGACCAGCGAAAAGAGTTAACCTGATCCATTATATTATGCGGTATCATTTTGGTAATTGGATAAAGTGAATACAGTTTAATAAACTAGACCTTTTGTAACCTGTGTCCGGTCATTGGAGTCCTGTGAGTCCCCCAGTAAAATTCCCTGACAATCTTGGAGGCACCGCTGGGATCAACTGGACACAAACAAGTCTTTAAAAGGTGAGTGTGTCTTGTTTGGTCCAATATGATTTACGAACTTGGAAGCTATGAGTACATTCATGGGGGAGCAGGTGGTCTGGGGCTTCTTTGCGCACCGATGCCGCGATATAGGTGGCGTGAGCCATCACGAATGGGATTTCGATAAACGACTGTAGCAATTTATTCGTTTTTTTTCTAAATGATTTCTGTAAATACGTATTTTTGCGCTGGTTATTAAAGGGCCTTACTGTGACCTGGAAGCGGGCGGAGCAAGTGTGCACCTTGCGACCGCTTGCTTCCAGGACGTGTAAGGCCGGTACACTCGTTTACCCACCCGCACACGGATAAAGTACTACTTTTTTTTTTGCACTTGTTCGAAGCACTTGACTTGCTCGGCGCTCGGCGAGCGACAGGGAACCGGGAAACGGAATTATATTTATATATATATATATTTCCAATATGGTACACCGGCCACAACGATTTTAGCGATTATCCGAGTTTTTTTTTAACGATTTCTGTAAATACGTATTTTTCCTGCGCTGTGTAATTCTTCTGACACGCGCCACGAAGAAACGCACCCCTGATGTGCATGAAGCGACTTGTTTGCCGGTTCGGTAAGGTCCGTCCGTACACGTGTACAATCGTGTACACCCGTTTTAAATAAATAATTTTTTTTCAGTTTTCCCGCCATGCCTATAAATTCATGACAGACAACCCCCCCCTCATGCCGGTCCAGAATTATGATGAAAGATGGCGATTGAGAAAAAAAATTGCATCAAATTTTGTCCAGGTCCATCAAGAAGCCTTTGAGACATGCTTCACGGTTGAATAAAAAACCACCGTTTAGAGTACTTCTTTTTTTTGTTCAAAGCACTCGACTTGGAGCCAGCGACTTGCTCGGCGGGGGATATAATTTTAGATATATATATAGTACGGGCATGCCCTAGTGAGAGATAATTACAGGAAATGGTGTTTGTGAGTAACAACCACCCTCTGGTCGAGGCTCATAGAAGGGGTGATGCTTACTGATTCGGCACGCTCACAATAGGTGTTAATGGTGGGATGTCAGAGGTTTTGGTGTGGGTTAATGTTCACACTGTTTTGGAAAATAATGCTCGATGCAACATGATCCTAAAAAAAGAACCCAGCCCTACATCGAAAGATCAGGAAGGGAAGGAATGGAAAATTTGTCAAGGTTTGAAATTAATCGGACAAGGGGGTCCCAAGGTATGGTCACCGTACTCGCAAGCCGTTCGCTTTGGCTCTGCGGATGGACCGAACCATTGCATGTAAATAGGAGGGTGGTTCTGTGGTCGTTCGTTTTGGCTTTGCGAATGGACCAAACCATTCCATGCAAATAGGAGGGTGGTTCTGTGGTCGTTCGTTTTGGCTTTGCGAATGGACCAAACCATTCCATGCAAATAGGAGGGTGGTTCTGTGGTCGTTCGTTTTGGCTTTGCGAATGGACCAAACCATTCCATGCAAATAGGAGGGTGGTTCTGTGGTCGTTCGTTTTGGCTTTGCGAATGGACCAAACCATTCCATGTAAATAGGAGGGTGGTTCTGTGGTCGTTCGTTTTGGCTTTGCGAATGGACCAAACCATTCCATGCAAATAGGAGGGTGGTTCTGTGGTCGTTACTGCCACGTGGTTTCAAAGTTTTGTTGTTGTTGTTTGCACGCATGTTTTTGTAAGCACGTACGGGCGAGCACGTACGTGCGGGCACGCCCTAGTATATATAAATTGAGGTAATATTAAGTTATGGAATTAATTGCTTTGAACAATGCAAAGGGTGATAAAATATGGGATTTTAATGGGATTTTTTAATGGGATATTGGTTTCGGAATGTTTAGAGGTCATTGCAATGTGATAATAACTTGTTGGAACTTGTTGTTGGAACTTGTTGTTGGAACTTGTTGTTGGAACTTGCTGTTGGAACTTGCTGTTGGAACTTGTTGGAACTTGTTGTTGGAACTTGTTGTTGGAACTTGTTGTTGGAACTTGTTGTTGGAACTTGCTGTTGGAACTTGCTGTTGGAACTTGTTGGAACTTGTTGTTGGAACTTGTTGTTGGAACTTGTTGTTGGAACTTGTTGTTGGAACTTGCTGTTGGAACTTGCTGTTGGAACTTGTTGGAACTTGTTGTTGGAACTTGCTGTTGGAACTTGTTGTTGGAACTTGCTGTTGGAACTTGCTGTTGGAACTTGTTGGAACTTGTTGTTGGAACTTGTTGTTGGAACTTGTTGTTGGAACTTGCTGTTGGAACTTGTTGTTGGAACTTGTTGGAACTTGTTGTTGGAACTTGCTGTTGGAACTTGTTGTTGGAACTTGTTGGAACTTGTTGTTGGAACTTGCTGTTGGAACTTGTTGTTGGAACTTGTTGGAACTTGTTGTTGGAACTTGCTGTTGGAACTTGTTGTTGGAACTTGTTGGAACTTGTTGTTGGAACTTGCTGTTGGAACTTGCTGTTGGAACTTGTTGGAACTTGTTGTTGGAACTTGTTGTTGGAACTTGCTGTTGGAACTTGTTGTTGGAACTTGTTGTTGGAACTTGCTGTTGGAACTTGCTGTTGGAACTTGTTGGAACTTGTTGTTGGAACTTGTTGTTGGAACTTGCTGTTGGAACTTGTTGTTGGAACTTGTTGGAACTTGCTGTTGGAACTTGCTGTTGGAACTTGTTGGAACTTGTTGTTGGAACTTGTTGTTGGAACTTGTTGTTGGAACTTGTTGTTGGAACTTGCTGTTGGAACTTGCTGTTGGAACTTGTTGGAACTTGTTGTTGGAACTTGCTGTTGGAACTTGTTGTTGGAACTTGCTGTTGGAACTTGCTGTTGGAACTTGTTGGAACTTGTTGTTGGAACTTGTTGTTGGAACTTGTTGTTGGAACTTGCTGTTGGAACTTGTTGTTGGAACTTGTTGGAACTTGTTGTTGGAACTTGCTGTTGGAACTTGTTGGAACTTGTTGTTGGAACTTGTTGTTGGAACTTGCTGTTGGAACTTGTTGTTGGAACTTGTTGTTGGAACTTGCTGTTGGAACTTGCTGTTGGAACTTGTTGGAACTTGTTGTTGGAACTTGTTGTTGGAACTTGTTGTTGGAACTTGCTGTTGGAACTTGCTGTTGGAACTTGTTGGAACTTGTTGTTGGAACTTGTTGTTGGAACTTGCTGTTGGAACTTGTTGTTGGAACTTGTTGTTGGAACTTGCTGTTGGAACTTGCTGTTGGAACTTGTTGGAACTTGTTGTTGGAACTTGTTGTTGGAACTTGCTGTTGGAACTTGTTGTTGGAACTTGTTGGAACTTGTTGTTGGAACTTGCTGTTGGAACTTGTTGTTGGAACTTGTTGGAACTTGCTGTTGGAACTTGCTGTTGGAACTTGTTGTTGGAACTTGTTGGAACTTGTTGTTGGAACTTGTTGTTGGAACTTGTTGTTGGAACTTGCTGTTGGAACTTGTTGTTGGAACTTGTTGTTGGAATGTTTTGGGAACATTCAAATGTTGGGTTTTGCTAACGTTTCCACAACGTCGCCACAACGTTTCACTTTCGTTGTTGCAACGTTTTGCTCCAACGTTTTGGGAACATTCAAATGTTGGGTTTTGCTAACGTTTCCACAACGTCGCTACAACGTTTCACTTTCGTTGTTGCAACGTTTTGCTCCAACGTTTTGGGAACATTCAAATGTTGTGTTTTGCTAACGTTTCCACAACGTCGCTACAACGTTTCACTTTCGTTGTTGCAACGTTTTGCTCCAACGTTTTGTGAACATTTAAATGTTGGGTTTTGCTGACGTTTCCACAACGTCGCTACAACGTTTCACTTTCGTTGTTGCAACGTTTTGCTCCAACGTTTTGGGGACATTCGAATGTCAAGTGAATCGAATGAGAATTCAGGAATTATTTCATTATTAACGATTAATGAAGTACTTATTTAATTAATTACATTTCTTATTACATTACAGTAATTACATTACAGTAATTACCTGAGGTAATTACAGTAATTACAGTTCCGGTAATTACAGTAATTACAGTAATCATTACAGTAATTGCAGTAATCTTATTACAGTAATTACATTACATTAACTCAGGCACCTTTTGAGTAAGGAAGCTGATATTTGGACATGACACTGACCAAGTGATGTGGCTGTCAAGGAAAATATTGATTTATTGATTAATCATTTAATAAATTAACTCGTTGATTTATAAATGACTTATTTAATTAAAATTCCTGAGAGACACATCTTCGGATGAAATACTTGCAGATTGGTTATGCTATGAGCCAATTGATTAAGGAAAATATTTTGTGATGGCCATATTGGCAATTTCATGGCCATATTCGTGGCAACTCAGTTAGTGCCACTGCACCTTTAAAATGCATCCCTGCGTTCATTTTTCGATCGATTGAGTTGAAATTTTGAACAATCGGATCTGGACTGTCGTTGTTAACGACTCTAGCACGCACTCGTCCAATCAGGATGGAGCGGTATGGTCCCCGGATCATCACTGCCCGCAGTTTTAATTAATTTTACTTTTTCTCTTGGGCATATAATTTTGAAGACATGCATGTCATGATAGAGGAAATGTTTGTTCTGTTAAACGGAATAAATGTTGTTTATTTGTGTGGGTGTGTATTTTTGTGTATTTTGGATATATTTTCACGGCTAATTCCAGTTAACATCCTGCAAAATTTGCTCGTTTTCTGGCTGAGTCGAAATTGCGTTGAGTTCCTATGGCATGCGCCATTAAAAGCGCTGTGTAATGGTTGAGCTCCCTTTATTTCGTTTTGGTCATGCGGATGAGCAGACAAAGTGACGTATGCTGCGGCTGGAGCAGTAGAAGCGATGTTTTAATTGAAATGATGTAATTTAATTCAACGTGGTAGGTGGGCAACACCACAAAGCATACCTCTTTTAAGGTGTGTATAAACCCATGAACAGTTCAGCAATCAATTAATTTAATTAAACGTGGTAGGTGGGCAACACCACAAAGCATACCTCTTTTAAGGTGTGTATAAACCCATGAACAGTTCAGCAATCAATACGATGCTGAAATGGTGTAATTTAATTAAACGTGGTAGGTGGGCAACACCACAAAGCATACCTCTTTTAAGGTGTGTATAAACCCATGAACAGTTCAGCAATCAATACGATGCTGAAATGGTGTAATTTAATTAAACGTGGTAGGTGGGCAACACCACAAAGCATACCTCTTTTAAGGTGTGTATAAACCCATGAACAGTTCAGCAATCAATACGATGCTGAAATGAGTAATTTAATGAGTAATTTAATGAGTAATTTAATGAGTAATTTAATGAGTAATTGAATGTGTAATTTAATTGTGTAATATGGTCGACCTTGGGTTTGTTTGGGTTTTGTTGTTTATTTTTGTGGGTGGGTATTTTTGTGTATTTTGGATATATTTTCACGGCTAATTCCAGTTAACATCCTGCAAAATTTGCTCGTTTTCTGGCCGAGTCGAAATTGCGTTGAGTTCCTATGGCATGCGCCATTAAAAGCGCTGTGTAATGGTTGAGCTCCCTTTATTTCGTTTTGGTCATGCGGATGAGCAGACAAAGTGACGTATGCTGCGGCTGGAGCAGTAGAAGCGATGTTTTAATTGAAATGATGTAATTTAATTCAACGTGGTAGGTGGGCAACACCACAAAGCATACCTCTTTTAAGGTGTGTATAAACCCATGAACAGTTCAGCAATCAATTAATTTAATTAAACGTGGTAGGTGGGCAACACCACAAAGCATACCTCTTTTAAGGTGTGTATAAACCCATGAACAGTTCAGCAATCAATACGATGCTGAAATGGTGTAATTTAATTAAACGTGGTAGGTGGGCAACACCACAAAGCATACCTCTTTTAAGGTGTGTATAAACCCATGAACAGTTCAGCAATCAATACGATGCTGAAATGGTGTAATTTAATTAAACGTGGTAGGTGGGCAACACCACAAAGCATACCTCTTTTAAGGTGTGTATAAACCCATGAACAGTTCAGCAATCAATACGATGCTGAAATGAGTAATTTAATGAGTAATTTAATGAGTAATTTAATGAGTAATTTAATGAGTAATTGAATGTGTAATTTAATTGTGTAATATGGTCGACCTTGGGTTTGTTTGGGTTTTGTTGTTTATTTTTGTGGGTGGGTATTTTTGTGTATTTTGGATATATTTTCACGGCTAATTCCAGTTAACATCCTGCAAAATTTGCTCGTTTTCTGGCCGAGTCGAAATTGCGTTGAGTTCCTATGGCATGCGCCATTAAAAGCGCTGTGTAATGGTTGAGCTCCCTTTATTTCGTTTTGGTCACGCTGATGAGCAGACAAAATGACGAATGCTGCGGCTGGAGCAGTGGAAGCGATTTTGAATTGTTCAATGATTATTCGATATTGTTATGACTTATAGTCAATAGGTATACTAAGTGGCCATGAGGTAGCCTGTTGCTATGTACAGTTTTATTCTATTGTTGATTATACCACATAGCTGTGGTGATAAAGGAAATGTTCGTTTTAAATAGATGATTATGATATGACCATGACTATAAAATCATGATGATTATTGTGAATGATATCATAGGGTTCAAATGCAGAATGATTGCATGAACTTGGGAAAGAACTTTCAAGCCCTATGGGATAAAAATTGGGTGTTACAAGCGATGGACTTTCAAAATTTAGCATGATTGAAGGAATTTTACAGTCTTATTTCAGGAGTTTTACGAAATTTAAATTGCCAAGAGATTTGGGTACTATTAAAGGAAAAAATGATGAGATTTTTTTTCCAATGAACTTTAATATCTGCCATCCATTTTGGCTGTCTCACGAATGAAGGATGAGTTGCCTTTAGTGGTTGCAAAGAAAATTTGTGGAGACCAGGCAAAATGGGGAAATATGTCAGATATGACCCTAGGACAGGACGGTGATTCATCAATTGACATGAGGTACGAACCAGAGGTGACGACCGATGAGAGTCGATTTCAGTCAATGGATGGACCTGTCCTGACAACATTGGGGAAAGGGCTTATGCAAGGAGTCATTCAAAATGATTAATTTGATTTATTGATGAATATTGATGAATTAATTGAAATTGAATAATTGATTGAATTGTTAATTGATTGAATCTAATTGATTGAATTTAATTGCATAAATTGAACTGAATAAATTGAATTGAATATATTGATTGTTTGATTGATGAAAATGCGGTCTCAAGAAAGAAGCTTTGATATCTTTGCGAGATATTATCAATGTGGAGACAACCTGGGAAAATTGAGCAAGGTGGTGAGTTTATATACAGATATATATGTGCGGTTACCATTGTGTGATTTCCCCATCAAACAGAGCGGACACCTGAGGATTCACCCATTTCATACTGACCCTCCGGCTCATCTGCAAATACTGATCTGTGAGATTGGATTGTGCAAAAGCCACAGCTGAGAGAGATTCTCTGGAAATCACCGTGTGAACAGGTGGAGAGATCCTTCCTGGAAGTACGAGTGAAGCTTTGAAGGAACCTGGAGCAAGCTACAACGCATCCAACGCTACTTTGATAAAAGGTGGAACAAACTCCAGTAAATTTATTTATAGGACATATAGTACAGGTGTGTACAGGTGCATTCCAAAGCGCAGATCCTAGTAATCTACCTGGTACATTGAGTGAATATTGAGTGTTATTCACATACAGGCAAAATGGGAAATGGAGTCTGCAAGGGTAAACAAGGTCAGCTAGACTTGTCCCAAAGAGGTGCTTGCGTCAACCACATGTATCAGCAATATGGTCCACATTCACTTAAAGATTTGGAATCTTGGCATGAATGGACAAAAGGGAGAAAAAAGGAATTCCCCAAGGATGGCACGTTTGACAGGAACACATTGGAAACACTCAGAGAAGAATTAGAAGCAAGAGACAGACAGAAGTTGAAGGTGGATTGGAAACCATTTTATTACTGGGACATCGAGTCTAGAGACAGGGAGACCAAAACGAAAATGGGGGGTGTGAAGAAAGAAATGAAGCAGATACAACATAGGTTGGAAAAGGTATCCACTCAAATGCCTCTTGAAGTTAGCAATGGAAAGCGATCCCAGTCCAGATTGTACCCAGACGCAAGGTCATATGAGATAAATGAACTAGAAGAGGAAACTCCTCCACCCTATCGGCGAAATATTGTATATCAGCCACAGGAAGTACAGGTACCCGTACCTCTACCTGCCAAAGGGCCAGTACAGAGTGAAACGATTGGCTCTAGCCGACAAAAGACAGGTGAAAGCAGTGCCCCAGTTGAGGTAACTACCCCAGAGGGTGCAACTGGAGGACAGGAACCGACTCAAAGTGGGCAAGCAATACAACCAGCTGCAACAACTTCAACATACCACCATACAAGGAGTAAGGGTTCTGTGATGAATGCCAATCTATCCAACGATCAATATGATCTGCCAATGAACATTCAAAACTTGACTCTCCCACAGGGAGGTGGTGAACAATGTGGCATTATGAATTTCCCGCAACGGCAATTTCCAGGGGCAAATGAGGAACGCCCAGAGTTGATGTATAGACCTTGGCAAATACACCAATTGAAGGCATTACAGAGCGGTATGCCATCAATCAAAACAGATCCACTTCAATTCGCAGAAGAGCTACGATTGATTGTGGAGACGCAATTGCCGACTGTAAGAGACATGGAAATACTCTTAAAATGGGTAATTCCTAATACCACCACTTTGAAGACATTAATGAGTGAGGCAAACTGGGTACATGCAGTAAATGGAGAATTAGACATACCCACGGAGGCTAAAATGGCACAGATAAATAAATTAATAGAGGCCATACAAAAATTGCCGCCCGTGACTGATTGGAATAAAGTGGTTACGTGCAAACAGAGAACAGGAGAGGATGCTAGTGATTATTTAGACAGATTGCGAGATGTTTTTCGACTATATTCGGGAATAGACCGGGCACAAATCGACAATGCCCTAAAACCCCTTTTTATTAATGGTCTGTTGCCGAAATTGAAGAGTGAAGTGGAAAGACAGTGTATTGCTTGGGAAGGCAAGCCGATGCAAGAAATATTGAATTATGCTTTGCATCATCAGCGAATTCAGGCCAGGAACAGTGCTATAAATGCCGAAAAATTGATGCAACTACAGACACAAGCCCTGATGACTACGAACCAACGCAATAGGTTTTCTATGCAACAACATAAAAATGCAACAGACAACAACTATGAATCAGGAGAAAACCAGAGGTCAGAATGGCAACCCAGAGACCCAGACATGCAACCCAGCAAGACAAGTCAACAAGTGGACATACCAGGTAACGACAGAAACCGGTGTTTCAATTGTAGGAAGATGGGACATTGGAAAAGGGCATGCCCATACCTCAACAGAAGACAATTTCGACAGGGAAACCAAGGACAGGGATACTACCAACTACCACCACCTCAGCCAACATATAGGGCCCCATTGAGGAACGCCCCAATTAAGGGAGGACCTCAGCAGAATAAATGGTCTGCAACGCCCTTCTGACTAGATCAGAATGACCAAGTGGGAGCACTTCCTTTAATTTCAAGATCGGCTGCACAGGAACCAAATGTTAATCTAACAGTAGGCGGATGCAAGGCTCCTTTCTTAGTCGATACGGGGGCCACGCGTTCCACGTTGCGACGAGCAGACTTTCCCAATATACCATTGTCAAAACACTATACGACGGTGGTAGGAGTATCAGGGGTTCCCATACATACGCCTGTCACAAAGGAATTACGTGTCCAACTTGGCCCGTTGACTGCACAACATGCCTTTCTTGTGGCATCTGGCGTTCCAGTAAATTTGATGGGAAGAGATTTATTGTGCAAATTGAACTGTACTGTCATATGTAAGAAAAACGGAGTGTATCTAGAAATGCCAGAACATTCCCACGACTTCGTCATTGATATGCTACAAAGCGCAATAGAACCAAGAACACATCGATGGGAAATCAATGATACACAAATGGCAGAACTTTTGTACCATAGTTTTATGACATTGAAGGTTGCAATGCCCAAAGTACAGGAGTGGGTAGACAGCTACTTGATGGACTCTCTGAAATGGCAGACTGATCTTCACTGTACGACATGTCATGACCCTATAGGGAAGGAGGTGTCCTATGCAGAGAACGTTTCTAGATACCTGGACACAAGGTATGATGTACATATAACATCACTGTGGGTAGGAGAACAGGGAATTGGCATGTCAGTGTCTTTGACGCCAGATCAACAACTCCTGTGGAATCAACCAGAAACAACAACCCCACACGTCACCTTAGCGGTGGCACAAGGATATGAAGCAAAAGATGTTGGAACAATGATTGCAACTTTGAAAGATTGCAAAAACATGAGATACATGGGAGAAATTCAACAAGCCCCACTTTAGGACTTAGATGGAGAAGGATTTTGCTGGCAGCTTGTAGAGCAGGCGCTTTCTTCAACCTTCATCATGATTGATGAACCAATTAACACTAAAAATGTTGGGCTATACCTACTCAGCTCCGACACCAATGGGGATCCGGACCCACTCGATCAAATACCAACATGCTTGTGGACAACGCATCCGAATGATGTGGGACGAATCAAGAGTGTGGCACCGGTAAGGATCACAGTAGATGATTCTAAGCCACTGCCTAGAAAGCGCCAATATCCATTGAGACCAGAGGCAAAAGCTGGTATTGCACCAGTGATTCGATCATTGGCGGATCAGGGAGTTATAGTTCGCACCGTGAGCATGTGCAACACTCCTATTTTACCTGTGAAGAAGCCAGGCAAGACTACCTGGAGATTTGTACAGGATCTTCGAGCAATTAATGATTGTGTCATCCCAGCCTATCCGGTGGTCCCTAATCCCATCACTGTACTGTCAAGTATTCCAAGCAATACAAAGTTCTACTCCGTGGTGGACTTATGTTCGGCGTTCTTTAGTGTACCCATTCATGAGGATTCGCGTTATTTGTTCGCGTTCACGTACGAAGGCTCACAATTCACTTGGACTGTTCTACCACAAGGGTACACAGAGAGCCCAACTTTGTTTTCACGTGCTCTACATGAAGACCTCAGCGACATTGAGTTTCCTGGAGGCTCAGTGATGGTACAATATGTTGACGACCTTCTCATATGCTCGACTTCAAAGGAAGCATGTAAACAGGACACTGTTGTGCTACTGACAGCATTAGCAGACAAAGGCCACAAGGCCTCAAGAGATAAGTTGCAATTCTGTAAGGAAGAGGTGAAATACTTAGGACATATTCTGAAAGGAGATACGAGACGACTTTGCCCTGAACGTGTAAAGGCGATCAGGGCACTCCCAAAACCTACAACTGTCAAGCAGATGAAATCTTTCCTGGGGACAACAGGGTTTTGCCATCAGTGGATTGCTGATTATGCATCACTGACTCGCCCTCTGCTGGACATCAGCTTACCAAACAGTCCAATTCCTTTGAAATGGACCCCGGAGGCTGAACGAGCTTTTACGACATTGAAAGATACCTTAGCATCAGCTCCTGCTTTAGGACTGCCGGATTATGAGAAAAATTTCTTTCTCTACTCACATGAGAAAGGAGGATTTGCCCAATCGGTGTTGGCGCAAAAACATGGGGGAAAACTGCGCCCTATAGCGTATCACAGCACTCGATTGGATCCAGTAGCACGAGGGTTTCCACAGTGCTTGCGAGCAGTGGCAGCAGCATCGTATGCAGTAGAAGCCACAGCTACAATAGTCCTGGGGTGCCCCTTAATTCTCCTTGTTGAGCATGCCGTGGCGACGGTTTTGCTGAAGGCAGGAACACAGCACCTTTCAGCATCAAAGGCTACAACGTATGAACTAGGATTGTTGGCACCGTCAAACCTCACCATTCAGCGTTGCCCAACGCTGAACCCAGCATCTATGTTGCCAACAGAGGAAGATGGTGAGCCCCATGATTGTGCAGAGGTATTGGCACATGCACTAGTGCCTCGCATTGACTTGAAGGACATTCCCATCCCAGACGCAGATCTGGTACTGTATGTTGACGGATCATCATCAAGAGCATTGGACGGTACACTACTGACAGGATATGCAGTATGCACAGATGCTGAGACATGGGAGAGTGGGAAATTACCAAACACTTACTCGGCTCAACAGGCAGAACTGTATGCATTAACTAGAGCCTGTCATTTAGCAGAAAGCCAGAGAGTAACCATTTATACAGACTCCAGGTACGCGCATGGGGTCGTTCATGATTATGGTGCTCTCTGGAAACAGAGAGGATTTTTGACATCTTCGGGAAGCCAAATAAAAAACGGGAGGTTGATTGCTAGCCTCTTGGAAGCAATCCTTCTACCATCGGCCATTGCAGTGGTAAAATGTGAGGCCCATACACAAGGAAGAGATGAGGTCTCACAGGGAAATGCAAGGGCGGATGAAGCAGCGAAGCTTGCGGCACATTTGGAACAAGACCCGGTGATCATACAGGGACCTGTAAGGGTTCCTGAAAATACCCCGACGCTGCAAGACATCAGCGCTATGCAAGAAGTGGTGGAAGACCGGGAAAAAGAGGTGTGGGTACAGACTGGATGCACATTTGACAAAGAATCTAAATTATGGACTACTCCTGATGGACGTGTTGTCGCCCCTCGCCAATTGTTGCCATGGATTGCTCGTCTGGCTCATGGAGTGAGTCATACAGGTAAAGGAGGAATGTGTGCATCAGTGTTAAAACAATGGTATGCACCTGGGTTTACACGTGTGGCAGAGCAATGTTGTGCTACATGTCAGGTGTGTCAGACGTATAATCCAGGCAAAGGTGAAAAGACTACACCAGGAGCTCATCCCGCACCGACAGGTCCGTTTGTACATTTACAGATGGATTTTATCCAAATGGAAAAGTGCGCTGGATTTCAGTTTGTCTTAGTGATTGTAGACATGTTTACAAAATGGGTAGAAGCTTACCCTTGTCGACATGCAGATGCCAAAACAGTGGTGAAGATTCTGTTGAAGGACTTCATATGTCGCTTTGGAGTTCCTTGCAGGATTTCTTCTGATCAGGGTACGCATTTCACAGCAGATGTTATTAAGGAATTGGGTAAGACAATGCAGATAAACCTTCATCTTCACTGTCCTTATCACCCCCAATCGGCGGGAGCAGTGGAACGACACAACGGAGTAATAAAGAACAAGCTGGCCAAAATCTGTGCGGACACTAACTTGAAATGGCCAGATGCCATTCCACTTGCACTCCTCGCAATGAGGGCTACTCCCAATAGGAGAACGGGATTATCCCCGCATGAAATCTTGATGGGGAGACCAATGCGGGTACCTCATTCACCTCCCCTGATGATCAAGGAGATGGATATTCACCAGATGGATGATTTGATGTACTCTTTCTGTATTGAATTGACCAAAATCGTGAAGATGTTTCATTCCCAGGTGAAGGAAGCTTTACCAGAACCTGCAGAGAATGAGTGTCATTCTTTTCAACCTGGAGATTATGTGTACATCAAAATTTTCAAACGAAAAACTGCGTTGACACCACGATGGTCAGGACCACATCAGGTGCTGTTGACAACGCATACTGCAGTAAAATGCCAAGGCAGACCAAGTTGGATTCATGCCTCTCATTGCAAGCGAGCACATGGTGCTAAAGTGGATGGCCCCACAGAAAACGAGGCTGCACCTAGCAGCCCAGCAGAACATTCAGTGGCGGATAAATGATACTCGTGATTTACATTCATTTGAATTACATTTTAACGCCCCTTGTAGTGATTGATTATTTCATCATATAGTAGTCCTACTTGAGTTAGTGACATTTATTTGCCTACATGACATACAATTACCTACTGATATTAGTACAGCATCAGTGATAATGTAGCACAATTACACTCATGATCAAGGGAGTTAGGTGGACCCCGGGATATAAGGGAATCAGGGAAAGGCAAATAATCAGACTTATGTTAAATAATAAGGAATTTTTAGGGATTTTCTTTCATTAACCTGTTAGGAAGTTTGTTAGTTACGATGTTGAATTTTATTGCCATGTAATTATGTTATAGGTACGGACATATACAAGGGGTAGCTCACATGTTTTACAGATGGATACAGGTGGGACAAAGGGAAACACCGTATCAAGACAAGCCGACCAATCAAGGGAAACCAGAGACTTCTACTTCAGATACTCCTTGAAAATGGTGATATTTATCCTAGGAATGGGTTCTCTGGTAGTGGGGACTCTGTGTTGTATGGATTATTTTGGGGTAATGAGGGAACAAAACGCAACACCAGCAAATGATACACAGATATATGATCATGCGGAACGACAAAAGCAGAAGAGAAGTTTGATGAAGGATAAAGACACACCTTTAGAATCCGATGGATTACACGGGATTAATACTTTTTTACATTTAGCCCATACAAGGGCTGCTATAGCAAATGAAAGTAATTGTTGGATATGTACACAAATGCCGCATTCTAGTGAGATCGGAGTACCATTGGAGGCAGTTCCTTTTGGTTGGGCGGAATTATGTAGCCGCTTCCCTCACACCCTGATAGCATCAGATTTTAACGGCCAACTGTCCGGGGAAGAGGGATGGAAGAAAGGGGGATATAATTGTAACCAATTTGAGGACAGTTATAGACCTACATATGATAAGAACAAAATGCCCTCTTACATGACCGTCCAGCAGCAAATAACAGGATTAATGTGT
Organism: Myxine glutinosa; assembly: GCF_964187855.1. NCBI lineage: Eukaryota > Metazoa > Chordata > Myxini > Myxiniformes > Myxinidae > Myxine > Myxine glutinosa. The sequence continues at coordinate 243,983,214 of NC_136262.1, read as the reverse complement.
ATCACCAGACCCCAAACGCCTACGCATAACAGGTCTATGGGAACCTCTAAATGCCACAATTATGGTCACGAAGAAGGCTGGATGAGAACACCTGTCCCACTAGGACCAAATGGCACGAAGGGTTTAGCTTTATATTGGGAAGGTATGTGGGGAATGGACAACACATGGACATATAATAATACGTATTTTATATGTGGACACAAGGCATATCCGTATCTTCCCTCGGGATGGTTCGGAACATGTTTTCTGGGGTTTGTGCTTCCACACATGCGCCTGTTAACAAAGTCACCAACGCATATCCTGCATTCTAGGCAGAGAAGAACTATTAGCATGGGGGAATGGATTGGAATGGTAATATTTCCATTTTATGGAACCTGGAAGGCAGGGCGAGAACTCAGGCACATGGCATTGGCTATGGAGAAGTTGGCAAATAAAACAGCTAGTGGATTGGAAAAACTTACAAGAGAGCTGGCAGCAACAAGAACGATGGCATTACAAAATCGTATGGCATTAGATATGCTGTTAGCAGAAAAAGGAGGTACATGTGCAGTCATCGGTACAGATTGCTGTACGTACATACCTGATGAGTCAGAAGAAATTTATAACATAGCCGATACAATCAGACAAGAGGGAGCAAGATACCACGATTATATAAAAGGGGGTGCCTTTGCATGGTTGGGAAACACATTTGGAGGGGTGGTAGCTAAGATACTCCAATATTTGTTTGTTGGTTTAGTAGTTATATTGGCAATTGTTTTAGTGGTGGCTTGCTTGAAAGCCTTAGTGACGGTGTGTTTGAATAAGGTAACCAACAACACGATGATAACGCATGAAGTGACAAATGAGGAAAGAAATGTGGAACCAGAAAAGGAAGACTTTTATGGCGACATAAATACTGAGATTAAAAGACTAAATCAAGTGATGTTGCAAATGAATACAGTAGAATTAAGATAATGGCATAACGACAATGTTATGAGTTGTGTCAATTACAATATCAATGAACTCATATCACCACGAGTGACACACTGTTAGAAAAAAAAAAAAAAAAAAAAAGAGGGAAAAGAAAAAGTGGAGAGGAATTATGGTAATAATACATTATGCTTAATTTGTTGGTTTGGGAAAATTGTTGTTGGGAATTAGGTATTCCCGTTTGTGATTGTAATCATATACAATGCTATTCTTAGTTTAGTAATAAAATACATACCTGATTGAATATTATTTGTGTGACGCATATAAATGAATATAACTTTTTGTGTTAAGGAAAAACAACAAATTGTTGAATGTGAAACTGTCGGAAGATATACATGATTATGCTGATTTCATGGTAAGATGCACCCTATCTGATTCAGTGTGTGTGGAAAGCAGATTCAGATGTGACTGAGCATAAGGATAAGACGAGATCACATTTTGAAGGGAGTGCTAACGGAATTGGGAAGAAGTTCGAGAAAGAAAATTTGTGGCTAAAAAAAAAAAAAAAATGAAGTTAATCATGGCATACACCCTCTTTCTCAAAGAATGATGAAGACATTCTCCCGTGTAACTTGGAGATGAATGCTTACCTTCACCAAGGAAATTTATGTGACCATTTGCCTGGATCACACTGCAACATATGAAAGAAAGGCGATCACTTACTCTTGTTCGAAGGCTTCGAACATTCACCACATCAGAAGTTGCAGGACAACGACACTTTACCTGCAACCTCTGTGAAATGCGGGGACATATGTTATTACTTCACCAACGTCCGGGGAACCAGCATGGAGCTGCAAAAAAAACGGCTGTGCCCTTGTCACAACAGCTGTGCACGATTCTGCTGGTTGCTCCTGGTAAGGACCATGAATGACCTGAACACCATGGTCCCAACATCATTGTGGATGCATCCGGCACCCCTGTTCCACATCTTGCTGGCCAATCAACGTCACACCAATACTTGCTGCCCACTCACAATGAGGGAGGAGGCAAGTCGACTACAACTGGGTGAAGGCCTTGTTCAGGAATTACTATGGTTTACAGCAAAAAGTGGCAAGAATGCTACAAGGAGAGCAGGGTCAGTCTATGACTCCGCAATGTTACCACAACAGCGAAATCCTACACGAAGTAGTGCAGGAGCTATGAAGACATTAGGAGAAAATGTTTCATACCTGGATTCAAACACAAGTGATCAGCCCTTCCTTTCAAACAAAGTCAACATTTGTGTGGAGGCAAACGTTTTTGCCAGATGGTGCAGATGCTTTACAAAACTTGAAAATGAAGTGAAATTGTTGTATCTTGGTGATGGTGAAGTGTTGTTTTGAAAATATATTTGTGATGCAAATGCAATAGATTGAACAATATGGAAGGAGTCAATGACCAACGAAATGTTTTGTGATTCTTGCAGGATGACGGTGTATGCCTAAGAGAATTTGATTACCAAAGTTATGATTATTTACTTATACTTGTAATGATGTTTACTTGCAGTGATTGATTATTTACTTATACTTGTAATGATGTTTACTTGTAGTGATTGATTGTTTACTTATATTGATGTTTAGATTAATGGTTAATATAAACAAAAAAACAAAAAGATGAGGGAATTGTGGAAGAGTAACTCAGCGTAACTTATTAATTGGCACTGGTAACTTATTAATTAACCTGGTAACAAAGCAAATACATTTTACATGCAAACTCTGTGAAGGACGAGTTTGTAAATGAGTTAGGAATGTGCACGAACATGATAATCTCTTGAAACACCTGGTCACAGCCCCAGGCTGGAGCACCCCCCCTATTGTTTGATAAATGGAACTCACAACAGGGGGGGGCTAGCTGGCGCCAGGAAGGCGACCAGTAACGTCAGCGGAGAAGAGATTACGAGTTCAGCGGACAGAGGATTAAGTCGAGTTGGTCCATATAAGCGGGAGCTGCGGCTGGAGTCAGTAGTACTTGCTATGTGAAGCGCTGACCGAACGGGAGTGTCGGATGAACGAGAAGGACCAGCGAAAAGAGTTAACCTGATCCATTATATTATGCGGTATCATTTTGGTAATTGGATAAAGTGAATACAGTTTAATAAACTAGACCTTTTGTAACCTGTGTCCGGTCATTGGAGTCCTGTGAGTCCCCCAGTAAAATTCCCTGACACCTCCCATACTCGCTCGCCTACTCCCTCGCATACTCGCTCGCCTACTCACTCGCCTATTCCCTCCAATATTCGCTCGCCGACTCACTCGCCTATTCCCTCGCCTATTCCCTCCCATATTCACTCGCCTATTCCCTCCCATATCCGTTCGCCGACTCGCTCGACTATTCCCTCCCATAATCGCTCGCCTATTCAATCCCATATTCGCTCGCATATTCCCTCCCATATTCGCTCGGCTATTCCCTCCAAAACTCACTCGCCTATTCCCTCCTATATCCGCTCACCAATTCGCTCGCCTACTCACTCGCCAACTCACTCGCCTATTCCCCCTCCCATACTCACTCGCCGATTCCCTCCCATACTCACTCGCCTATTCCCTCCCATACTCAATCGCCTATTCCCCGCCATACTCACTCGCCTACTCCCTCCCATACTCACTCGCCTATTCCCTCCCATACTCGCTCGCCTACTACCTCCCATATTTGTTCGCCTACTCGCTCCCCTATTCCCTCCCATATTCGCTCGCCTATTCCCTCCCATATTCGCGCGCCTACTCACTCGCCTATTCCCTCCAATATTCGCTCGCCTACTCACTCGCCTATTCCTTCCCATACTCACTCGCCTATTCCCTCCCATACCCGTTCGCCGACTCGCTCGTGTATTCCCTCCCATACTCGCTCACCTATTCCCTCCCATATTCACTCGCTATTCCCTCCCATACTCACTCGCCTATTCCCTCCCATACTCACTCGCCTATTCCCTCCCATACTCACTCGCCTATTCCCCGCCATACTCACTCGCCTATTCCCCGCCATACTCACTCGCCTACTCCCTCCCATACTCACTCGCCTATTCCCTCCCATACTCGCTCGCCTACTACCTCCCATATTTGTTCGCCTACTCGCTCCCCTATTCCCTCCCATATTCGCTCGCCTATTCACTCCCATATTCGCGCGCCTACTCACTCGCCTATTCCCTCGCCTATTCCCTCGCCTATTCCCTCCAATATTCGCTCGCCCACTCACTCGCCTATTCCTTCCCATACTCACTCGCCTATTCCCTCCCATACCCGTTCGCCGACTCGCTCGTCTATTCCCTCCCATACTCGCTCACCTATTCCCTCCCATATTCACTCGCCTATTCCCTCCCATACTCACTCGCCTACTCCCTCCCATACTCGCTCGCCTACTCCCTCCCGTATTTGTTCGCCTACTCGCTCCCCTATTCCCTCCCATATTCGCTCGCCTACTCGCTCGCCTACTCCCTCCCATATTCACTCCCCTATTCCCTCCCATACTTGCTTGCCTACTCCCTCCCATATTCGCTCGCCTATTCCCTCCCATATTCGTTCGCCTACTCACTCGCCTACTCCCTCGCATATTCGCTCGCCTACTCGCTCACCTATTCCCTCCCATATTCGCTCGCCTACTCTCTCACCTATTCCCTCCCATATTCGCTCACCTACTCGCTCACCTATTCCCTCCCATATTCGCTCGCCTACTCGCTCGCCCATTCCCTCCCATATTCGCTCGCCTACTCGCTCCCCTATTCCCTCACCTATTCCCTCCCATATTCGCTTGCCTACTCGCTCACCTATTCCCTCCCTTATTCGCTTCCCTACTCACTCGCCTACTCGCTCCCCTATTCCCTCCCATATTTGCTTGCCTACTCGCTCGCATATTTGCTCGCCTACTCGCTCACCTATTCCCTCCCATATTTGCTTGCCTATTCCCTCCCATATTCGCTCGCCTACTTGCTCACCTATTCCCTTCCATATTCGCTCGCCTACTCGCTCACCAATTCCCTCCTCTATTCGCTCGCCTAATCCCTCCCATATTCGCTCGCCTACTCGCTCACCTATTCCCTCCCATACTCGCTCGCCTTCTCCCTCCCATACTCGCTCGCCTACTCACTCGCCTATTCCCTCCAATATTCGCTCGCCTATTCCCTCCCATATTCACTCGCCTATTCCCTCCCATATCCGTTCGCTGACTCGCTCGACTATTCCCTCCCATAATCGCTCGCCTATTCCCTCCCATATTCGCTCACCTATTCCCTCCCATATTCGCTCGGCTATTCCCTCCCATACTCACTCGCCTATTCCCTCCTATATCCGCTCACCAATTCGCTCGCCTATTCACTCGCCAACTCACTCGCCTATTCCCTCCCATACTCACTCGCCGATTCCCTCCCATACTCACTCGCCTATTCCTTCCCATACTCACTCGCCTATTCCTTCCCATACTCACTCGCCTACTCCCTCCCATACTCACTCGCCTATTCCCTCCCATACTCGCTTGCCTACTCCCTCCCATATTTGTTCGCCTACACGCTCCCCTATTCCCTCCCATATTCGCTCGCCTATTCCCTCCCATATTCGCGCGCCTACTCACTCGCCTATTCCCTCCAATATTCGCTCGCCTACTCGCTCGTCTATTCTCTCCCATACTCGCTCACCTATTCCCTCCCATATTCACTCGCCTATTCCCTCCCATACTCACTCGTCTATTCCCTCCCATATTCACTCGCCTATCCCCTCCCATACTCACTCGCCTATTCCCACCCATACTCACTCGCCTATTCCCTCCCATACTCACTCGCCTACTCCCTCCCAAACTCGCTCGCCTACTCCCTCCCGTATTTGTTCGCCTACTCGCTCCCCTATTCCCTCCCATATTCGCTCGCCTACTCGCTCGCCTACTCCCTCCCATATTCACTCCCTTATTCCCTCCCATACTTGCTTGCCTACTCCCTCCCATATTCGCTCGCCTATTACCTCCCATATTCGTTCGCCTACTCACTCGCCTACTCCCTCCCATATTCGCTCGCCTTCTCGCTCACCTATTCCCTCCCATATTCGCTAGCCTACTCGCTCACCTATTCCCTCCCATATTCGCTCGCCTACTCGCTCACCTATTCCCTCCCATATTCGCTCGCCTACTCGCTCACCTATTCCCTCCCATATTCGCTCGCCAACTCGCTCACCTATTCCCTCCCATATTCGCTCGCATATTCCCTCCCATATTCGCTCGCCTATTCCCTCCCATATTCGCTCGCCTATTCCCTCCCATATTCGCTCGCCTATTCCCTCCCATATTCGCTCGCCTATTCCCTCCCATATTCGCTCGCCTATTCCATCCCATATTCGCTCACCTATTCCCTCCCATATTCGTTCGCATAATCCCTCCCATATTCGCTCGCCTATTCCCTCCCATATTCGCTCGCCTATTCGCTCGCCTACTCGCTCACCTATTCCCTCCCATATTTGCTCGCCTACTCGCTCACCTATTCCCTCCCATATTCGCTTGCCCACACACTCGCATATCTGCTCGCCTCCTCGCTCACCTATTACCTCCCATATTCGCTCGCCTATTCGCTCACCTATTCCCTCCCATATTCGCTTGCCTACTCGCTCACCTATTCCCTCCCATATTTGCTTGTCGACTCGCTCACCTACTTGCTCACCTATTCCCTCCCATATTTGCTTGCCTACTCGCTTGCATATTCCCTCCCATATTCGCTTGCCTACTCGCTCGCCTACTCCCTCACCTATTCCCCCCCATATTTGCTCGCCGACTCGCTCGCCTTTTGCTCGCCGATTCGCTCACCTATTCCCTCCCATATTCGCTTGCCTACTCGCTCACCTATTCCCTCCCATATTTGCTTGCCTACTCGCTCGCCTACTCGCTCACCCATTCCCTCCCATATTCGCTCGCCTACTCGCTCGCCTATTCGTTCACCTATTCCCTCCCATATTCGCTTGCCTACTCTCTCACCTATTCCCTCCCTTATTCGCTTCCCTACTCACTCGCCTACTCGCTCCCCTATTCCCTCCCATATTCGCTTGCCTACTCACTCGCATATTCGTTCGCCTACTCGCTCACCTATTCCCTCCCATATTTGCTCGCCTATTCCCTCCCATATTCGCTCGCCTACTTGCTCACCTATTTCCTACCATATTCGCTCGCCTACTCGCTCACCAATTCCCTCCTCTATTCGCTCGCCTACTCCCTCCCATATTTGCTCGCATACTCGCTCACCTATTCCCTCCCATACTCGCTCGCCTACTCCCTCGCATACTCGCTCGCCTACTCACTCGCCTATTCCCTCCAATATTCGCTCGCCGACTCACTCGCCTATTCCCTCGCCTATTCCCTCCCATATTCACTCGCCTATTCCCTCCCATATCCGTTCGCCGACTCGCTCGAGTATTCCCTCCCATAATCGCTCGCCTATTCAATCCCATATTCGCTCGCCTATTCCCTCCCATATTCGCTCGGCTATTCCCTCCAAAACTCACTCGCCTATTCCCTCCTATATCCGCTCACCAATTCGCTCGCCTACTCACTCGCCTATTCCCCTCCCATACTCACTCGCCGATTCCCTCCCATACTCACTCGCCTATTCCCTCCCATACTCACTCGCTTATTCCCCGCCATACTCACTCGCCTACTCCCTCCCATACTCACTCGCCTATTCCCTCCCATACTCGCTCGCCTACTACCTCCCATATTTGTTCGCCTACTCGCTCCCCTATTCCCTCCCATATCCGCTCGCCTATTCCCTCCCATATTCGCGCGCCTACTCACTCGCCTATTCCCTCCAATATTCGCTCGCCTACTCACTCGCCTATTCCTTCCCATACTCACTCGCCTATTCCCTCCCATACCCGTTCGCCGACTCGCTCGTCTATTCCCTCCCATACTCGCTCACCTATTCCCTCCCATATTCACTCGCCTATTCCCTCCCATACTCACTCGCCTATTCCCTCCCATATTCACTCGCCTATTCCCTCCCATACTCACTCGCCTATTCCCCCCCATACGCACTCGCCTACTCCCTCCCATACTCGCTCGCCTACTCCCTCCCGTATTTGTTCGCCTACTCGCTCCCCTATTCCCTCCCATATTCGCTCGCCTACTCGCTCGCCTACTCCCTCCCATATTCACTCCCCTATTCCCTCCCATACTTGCTTGCCTACTCCCTCCCATATTCGCTCGCCTATTCCCTCCCATATTCGTTCGCCTACTCACTCGCCTACTCCCTCCCATATTCGCTCGCCTACTCGCTCACCTATTCCCTCCCATATTCGCTCGCCTACTCGCTCACCTATTCCCTCCCATATTCGCTCGCCTACTCGCTCACCTATTCCCTCCCATATTCGCTCGCCTACTCGCTCGCCCATTCCCTCCCATATTCGCTCGCCTACTCGCTCCCCTATTCGCTCACCTATTCCCTCCCATATTCGCTTGCCTACTCGCTCACCTATTCCCTCCCTTATTCGCTTCCCTACTCACTCGCCTACTCGCTCCCCTATTCCCTCCCATATTTGCTTGCCTACTCCCTCCCAAACTCGCTCGCCTACTCCCTCCCGTATTTGTTCGCCTACTCGCTCCCCTATTCCCTCCCATATTCGCTCGCCTACTCGCTCGCCTACTCCCTCCCATATTCACTCCCTTATTCCCTCCCATACTTGCTTGCCTACTCCCTCCCATATTCGCTCGCCTATTACCTCCCATATTCGTTCGCCTACTCACTCGCCTACTCCCTCCCATATTCGCTCGCCTTCTCGCTCACCTATTCCCTCCCATATTCGCTAGCCTACTCGCTCACCTATTCCCTCCCATATTCGCTCGCCTACTCGCTCACCTATTCCCTCCCATATTCGCTCGCCTACTCGCTCACCTATTCCCTCCCATATTCGCTCGCCAACTCGCTCACCTATTCCCTCCCATATTCGCTCGCATATTCCCTCCCATATTCGCTCGCCTATTCCCTCCCATATTCGCTCGCCTATTCCCTCCCATATTCGCTCGCCTATTCCCTCCCATATTCGCTCGCCTATTCCCTCCCATATTCGCTCGCCTATTCCATCCCATATTCGCTCACCTATTCCCTCCCATATTCGTTCGCATAATCCCTCCCATATTCGCTCGCCTATTCCCTCCCATATTCGCTCGCCTATTCGCTCGCCTACTCGCTCACCTATTCCCTCCCATATTTGCTCGCCTACTCGCTCACCTATTCCCTCCCATATTCGCTTGCCCACACACTCGCATATCTGCTCGCCTCCTCGCTCACCTATTACCTCCCATATTCGCTCGCCTATTCGCTCACCTATTCCCTCCCATATTCGCTTGCCTACTCGCTCACCTATTCCCTCCCATATTTGCTTGTCGACTCGCTCACCTACTTGCTCACCTATTCCCTCCCATATTTGCTTGCCTACTCGCTTGCATATTCCCTCCCATATTCGCTTGCCTACTCGCTCGCCTACTCCCTCACCTATTCCCCCCCATATTTGCTCGCCGACTCGCTCGCCTTTTGCTCGCCGATTCGCTCACCTATTCCCTCCCATATTCGCTTGCCTACTCGCTCACCTATTCCCTCCCATATTTGCTTGCCTACTCGCTCGCCTACTCGCTCACCCATTCCCTCCCATATTCGCTCGCCTACTCGCTCGCCTATTCGTTCACCTATTCCCTCCCATATTCGCTTGCCTACTCTCTCACCTATTCCCTCCCTTATTCGCTTCCCTACTCACTCGCCTACTCGCTCCCCTATTCCCTCCCATATTCGCTTGCCTACTCACTCGCATATTCGTTCGCCTACTCGCTCACCTATTCCCTCCCATATTTGCTCGCCTATTCCCTCCCATATTCGCTCGCCTACTTGCTCACCTATTTCCTACCATATTCGCTCGCCTACTCGCTCACCAATTCCCTCCTCTATTCGCTCGCCTACTCCCTCCCATATTTGCTCGCATACTCGCTCACCTATTCCCTCCCATACTCGCTCGCCTACTCCCTCGCATACTCGCTCGCCTACTCACTCGCCTATTCCCTCCAATATTCGCTCGCCGACTCACTCGCCTATTCCCTCGCCTATTCCCTCCCATATTCACTCGCCTATTCCCTCCCATATCCGTTCGCCGACTCGCTCGAGTATTCCCTCCCATAATCGCTCGCCTATTCAATCCCATATTCGCTCGCCTATTCCCTCCCATATTCGCTCGGCTATTCCCTCCAAAACTCACTCGCCTATTCCCTCCTATATCCGCTCACCAATTCGCTCGCCTACTCACTCGCCTATTCCCCTCCCATACTCACTCGCCGATTCCCTCCCATACTCACTCGCCTATTCCCTCCCATACTCACTCGCTTATTCCCCGCCATACTCACTCGCCTACTCCCTCCCATACTCACTCGCCTATTCCCTCCCATACTCGCTCGCCTACTACCTCCCATATTTGTTCGCCTACTCGCTCCCCTATTCCCTCCCATATCCGCTCGCCTATTCCCTCCCATATTCGCGCGCCTACTCACTCGCCTATTCCCTCCAATATTCGCTCGCCTACTCACTCGCCTATTCCTTCCCATACTCACTCGCCTATTCCCTCCCATACCCGTTCGCCGACTCGCTCGTCTATTCCCTCCCATACTCGCTCACCTATTCCCTCCCATATTCACTCGCCTATTCCCTCCCATACTCACTCGCCTATTCCCTCCCATATTCACTCGCCTATTCCCTCCCATACTCACTCGCCTATTCCCCCCCATACGCACTCGCCTACTCCCTCCCATACTCGCTCGCCTACTCCCTCCCGTATTTGTTCGCCTACTCGCTCCCCTATTCCCTCCCATATTCGCTCGCCTACTCGCTCGCCTACTCCCTCCCATATTCACTCCCCTATTCCCTCCCATACTTGCTTGCCTACTCCCTCCCATATTCGCTCGCCTATTCCCTCCCATATTCGTTCGCCTACTCACTCGCCTACTCCCTCCCATATTCGCTCGCCTACTCGCTCACCTATTCCCTCCCATATTCGCTCGCCTACTCGCTCACCTATTCCCTCCCATATTCGCTCGCCTACTCGCTCACCTATTCCCTCCCATATTCGCTCGCCTACTCGCTCGCCCATTCCCTCCCATATTCGCTCGCCTACTCGCTCCCCTATTCGCTCACCTATTCCCTCCCATATTCGCTTGCCTACTCGCTCACCTATTCCCTCCCTTATTCGCTTCCCTACTCACTCGCCTACTCGCTCCCCTATTCCCTCCCATATTTGCTTGCCTACTCGCTCGCATATTTGCTCGCCTACTCGCTCACCTATTCCCTCCCATATTTGCTTGCCTATTCCCTCCCATATTCGCTCGCCTACTTGCTCACCTATTCCCTCCATATTCGCTCGCCTACTCGCTCACCAATTCCCTCCTCTATTCGCTCGCCTACTCCCTCCCATATTCGCTCACCTACACGCTCACCTATTCCCTCCCATACTCGCTCGCCTTCTCCCGCCCATACTCGCTCGCCTACTCACTCGCCTATTCCCTCCAATATTCGCTCGCCTATTCCCTCCCATATCCGTTCGCCGACTCGCTCGACTATTCCCTCCCATAATCGCTCGCCTATTCCCTCCCATATTCGCTCACCTATTCCCTCCCATATTCGCTCGGCTATTCCCTCCCATACTCACTCGCCTATTCCCTCCTATATCCGCTCACCAATTCGCTCGCCTATTCACTCGCCAACTCACTCGCCTATTCCCGCCCATACTCACTCGTCTATTCCCTCCCATATTCACTCGCCTATTCCCTCCCATACTCACTCGCCTATTCCCCCCCATACTCACTCGCCTATTCCCTCCCATACTCACTCGCCTACTCCCTCCCATACTCGCTCGCCTACTCCCTCCCGTATTTGTTCGCCTACTCGCTCCCCTATTCCCTCCCATATTCGCTCGCCTACTCGCTCGCCTACTCCCTCCCATATTCACTCCCTTATTCCCTCCCATACTTGCTTGCCTACTCCCTCCCATATTCGCTCACCTATTACCTCCCATATTCGTTCGCCTACTCACTCGCCTACTCCCTCCCATATTCGCTCGCCTACTCGCTCACCTATTCCCTCCCATATTCGCTCGCCTACTCGCTCACCTATTCCCTCCCATATTCGCTCGCCTACTCGCTCACCTATTCCCTCCCATATTCGCTCGCCTACTCGCTCACCTATTCCCTCCCATATTCGCTCGCCAACTCGCTCACCTATTCCCTCCCATATTCGCTCGCATATTCCCTCCCATATTCGCTCGCCTATTCCCTCCCATATTCGCTCGCCTATTCCCTCCCACATTCGCTCGCCTATTCCCTCCCATATTCGCTCGCCTATTCCCTCCCATATTCGCTCGCCTATTCCATCCCATATTCGCTCACCTATTCCCTCCCATATTCGTTCGCATATTCCCTCCCATATTCGCTCGCCAACTCGCTCACCTATTCCCTCCCATATTCGCTCGCATATTCCCTCCCATATTCGCTCGCCTACTCCCTCCCATACTCACTCGCCTATTCCCTCCCATACTCGCTTGCCTACTACCTCCCATATTTGTTCGCCTACTCGCTCCCCTATTCCCTCCCATATTCGCTCGCCTATTCCCTCCCATATTCGCACGCCTACTCACTCGCCTATTCCCTCCAATATTCGCTCGCCTACTCACTCGCCTATTCCTTCCCATACTCGCCTATTCCCTCCCATACCCGTTCGCCGACTCGCTCGTCTATTCCCTCCCATACTCGCTCACCTATTCCCTCCCATATTCACTCGCCTATTCCCTCCCATACTCACTCGCCTATTCCCTCCCATATTCACTCGCCTATTCCCCTCCCATACTCACTCGCCTATTCCCTCCCATACTCACTCGCCTACTCCCTCCCATACTCGCTCGCCTACTCCCTCCCGTATTTGTTCGCCTACTCGCTCCCCTATTCCCTCCCATACTCGCTCGCCTACTCCCTCCTGTATTTGTTCGCCTACTCGCTCCCCTATTCCCTCCCATATTCGCTCGCCTACTCGCTCGCCTACTCCCTCCCATATTCACTCCCTTATTCCCTCCCATACTTGCTTGCTTACTCCCTCCCATATTCGCTCGCCTATTACCTCCCATATTCGTTCGCCTACTCACTCGCCTACTCCCTCCCATATTCGCTCGCCTACTCGCTCACCTATTCCCTCCCATATTCGCTAGCCTACTCGCTCACCTATTCCCTCCCATATTCGCTCGCCTACTCGCTCACCTATTCCCTCCCATATTCGCTCGCCTACTCGCTCACCTATTCCCTCCCATATTCGCTCGCCAAACCGCTCACCTATTCCCTCCCATATTCGCTCGCATATTCCCTCCCATATTCGCTCGCCTATTCCCTCCCATATTCGCTCGCCTATTCCCTCCCATATTCGCTCGCCTATTCCCTCCCATATTCGCTCGCCTATTCCCTCCCATATTCGCTCGCCTATTCCATCCCATATTCGCTCACCTATTCCCTCCCATATTCGTTCGCATATTCCCTCCCATATTCGCTCGCCTATTCCCTCCCATATTCGCTCGCCTATTCGCTCGCCTACTCGCTCACCTATTCCCTCCCATATTTGCTCGCCTACTCGCTCACCTATTCCCTCCCATATTCGCTTGCCCACACACTCGCATATCTGCTCGCCTCCTCGCTCACCTATTACCTCCCATATTCGCTCGCCTATTCGCTCACCTATTCCCTCCCATATTCGCTTGCCTACTCGCTCACCTGTTCCCTCCCATATTTGCTTGCCTACTCGCTCACCTACTTGCTCACCTATTCCCTCCCATATTTGCTTGCCTACTCGCTTGCATATTCCCTCCCATATTCGCTTGCCTACTCGCTCGCCTACTCCCTCACCTATTCCCCCCCATATTTGCTCGCCGACTCGCTCGCCTTTTGCTCGCCGATTCGCTCACCTATTCCCTCCCATATTCGCTTGCCTACTCGCTCACCTATTCCCTCCCATATTTGCTTGCCTACTCGCTCACCTACTCGCTCACCCATTCCCTCCCATATTCGCTCGCCTACTCGCTCGCCTATTCGTTCACCTATTCCCTCCCATATTCGCTTGCCTACTCTCTCACCTATTCCCTCCCTTATTCGCTTCCCTACTCACTCGCCTACTCGCTCCCCTATTCCCTCCCATATTCGCTTGCCTACTCACTCGCATATTCGTTCGCCTACTCGCTCACCTATTCCCTCCCATATTTGCTCGCCTATTCCCTCCCATATTCGCTCGCCTACTTGCTCACCTATTTCCTACCATATTCGCTCGCCTACTCGCTCACCAATTCCCTCCTCTATTCGCTCGCCTACTCCCTCCCATATTTGCTCGCATACTCGCTCACCTATTCCCTCCCATACTCGCTCGCCTACTCCCTCGCATACTCGCTCGCCTACTCACTCGCCTATTCCCTCCAATATTCGCTCGCCGACTCACTCGCCTATTCCCTCGCCTATTCCCTCCCATATTCACTCGCCTATTCCCTCCCATATCCGTTCGCCGACTCGCTCGAGTATTCCCTCCCATAATCGCTCGCCTATTCAATCCCATATTCGCTCGCCTATTCCCTCCCATATTCGCTCGGCTATTCCCTCCAAAACTCACTCGCCTATTCCCTCCTATATCCGCTCACCAATTCGCTCGCCTACTCACTCGCCTATTCCCCTCCCATACTCACTCGCCGATTCCCTCCCATACTCACTCGCCTATTCCCTCCCATACTCACTCGCTTATTCCCCGCCATACTCACTCGCCTACTCCCTCCCATACTCACTCGCCTATTCCCTCCCATACTCGCTCGCCTACTACCTCCCATATTTGTTCGCCTACTCGCTCCCCTATTCCCTCCCATATCCGCTCGCCTATTCCCTCCCATATTCGCGCGCCTACTCACTCGCCTATTCCCTCCAATATTCGCTCGCCTACTCACTCGCCTATTCCTTCCCATACTCACTCGCCTATTCCCTCCCATACCCGTTCGCCGACTCGCTCGTCTATTCCCTCCCATACTCGCTCACCTATTCCCTCCCATATTCACTCGCCTATTCCCTCCCATACTCACTCGCCTATTCCCTCCCATATTCACTCGCCTATTCCCTCCCATACTCACTCGCCTATTCCCCCCCATACGCACTCGCCTACTCCCTCCCATACTCGCTCGCCTACTCCCTCCCGTATTTGTTCGCCTACTCGCTCCCCTATTCCCTCCCATATTCGCTCGCCTACTCGCTCGCCTACTCCCTCCCATATTCACTCCCCTATTCCCTCCCATACTTGCTTGCCTACTCCCTCCCATATTCGCTCGCCTATTCCCTCCCATATTCGTTCGCCTACTCACTCGCCTACTCCCTCCCATATTCGCTCGCCTACTCGCTCACCTATTCCCTCCCATATTCGCTCGCCTACTCGCTCACCTATTCCCTCCCATATTCGCTCGCCTACTCGCTCACCTATTCCCTCCCATATTCGCTCGCCTACTCGCTCGCCCATTCCCTCCCATATTCGCTCGCCTACTCGCTCCCCTATTCGCTCACCTATTCCCTCCCATATTCGCTTGCCTACTCGCTCACCTATTCCCTCCCTTATTCGCTTCCCTACTCACTCGCCTACTCGCTCCCCTATTCCCTCCCATATTTGCTTGCCTACTCGCTCGCATATTTGCTCGCCTACTCGCTCACCTATTCCCTCCCATATTTGCTTGCCTATTCCCTCCCATATTCGCTCGCCTACTTGCTCACCTATTCCCTCCATATTCGCTCGCCTACTCGCTCACCAATTCCCTCCTCTATTCGCTCGCCTACTCCCTCCCATATTCGCTCGCCTACTCGCTCACCTATTCCCTCCCATACTCGCTCGCCTTCTCCCGCCCATACTCGCTCGCCTACTCACTCGCCTATTCCCTCCAATATTCGCTCGCCTATTCCCTCCCATATCCGTTCGCCGACTCGCTCGACTATTCCCTCCCATAATCGCTCGCCTATTCCCTCCCATATTCGCTCACCTATTCCCTCCCATATTCGCTCGGCTATTCCCTCCCATACTCACTCGCCTATTCCCTCCTATATCCGCTCACCAATTCGCTCGCCTATTCACTCGCCAACTCACTCGCCTATTCCCGCCCATACTCACTCATCTATTCCCTCCCATATTCACTCGCCTATTCCCTCCCATACTCACTCGCCTATTCCCCCCCATACTCACTCGCCTATTCCCTCCCATACTCACTCGCCTACTCCCTCCCATACTCGCTCGCCTACTCCCTCCCGTATTTGTTCGCCTACTCGCTCCCCTATTCCCTCCCATATTCGCTCGCCTACTCGCTCGCCTACTCCCTCCCATATTCACTCCCTTATTCCCTCCCATACTTGCTTGCCTACTCCCTCCCATATTCGCTCGCCTATTACCTCCCATATTCGTTCGCCTACTCACTCGCCTACTCCCTCCCATATTCGCTCGCCTACTCGCTCACCTATTCCCTCCCATATTCGCTCGCCTACTCGCTCACCTATTCCCTCCCATATTCGCTCGCCTACTCGCTCACCTATTCCCTCCCATATTCGCTCGCCTACTCGCTCACCTATTCCCTCCCATATTCGCTCGCCAACTCGCTCACCTATTCCCTCCCATATTCGCTCGCATATTCCCTCCCATATTCGCTCGCCTATTCCCTCCCATATTCGCTCGCCTATTCCCTCCCACATTCGCTCGCCTATTCCCTCCCATATTCGCTCGCCTATTCCCTCCCATATTCGCTCGCCTATTCCATCCCATATTCGCTCACCTATTCCCTCCCATATTCGTTCGCATATTCCCTCCCATATTCGCTCGCCAACTCGCTCACCTATTCCCTCCCATATTCGCTCGCATATTCCCTCCCATATTCGCTCGCCTACTCCCTCCCATACTCACTCGCCTATTCCCTCCCATACTCGCTTGCCTACTACCTCCCATATTTGTTCGCCTACTCGCTCCCCTATTCCCTCCCATATTCGCTCGCCTATTCCCTCCCATATTCGCGCGCCTACTCACTCGCCTATTCCCTCCAATATTCGCTCGCCTACTCACTCGCCTATTCCTTCCCATACTCGCCTATTCCCTCCCATACCCGTTCGCCGACTCGCTCGTCTATTCCCTCCCATACTCACTCACCTATTCCCTCCCATATTCACTCGCCTATTCCCTCCCATACTCACTCGCCTATTCCCTCCCATATTCACTCGCCTATTCCCCTCCCATACTCACTCGCCTATTCCCTCCCATACTCACTCGCCTACTCCCTCCCATACTCGCTCGCCTACTCCCTCCCGTATTTGTTCGCCTACTCGCTCCCCTATTCCCTCCCATACTCGCTCGCCTACTCCCTCCCGTATTTGTTCGCCTACTCGCTCCCCTATTCCCTCCCATATTCGCTCGCCTACTCGCTCGCCTACTCCCTCCCATATTCACTCCCTTATTCCCTCCCATACTTGCTTGCTTACTCCCTCCCATATTCGCTCGCCTATTACCTCCCATATTCGTTCGCCTACTCACTCGCCTACTCCCTCCCATATTCGCTCGCCTACTCGCTCACCTATTCCCTCCCATATTCGCTAGCCTACTCGCTCACCTATTCCCTCCCATATTCGCTCGCCTACTCGCTCACCTATTCCCTCCCATATTCGCTCGCCTACTCGCTCACCTATTCCCTCCCATATTCGCTCGCCAACCCGCTCACCTATTCCCTCCCATATTCGCTCGCATATTCCCTCCCATATTCGCTCGCCTATTCCCTCCCATATTCGCTCGCCTATTCCCTCCCATATTCGCTCGCCTATTCCCTCCCATATTCGCTCGCCTATTCCCTCCCATATTCGCTCGCCTATTCCATCCCATATTCGCTCACCTATTCCCTCCCATATTCGTTCGCATATTCCCTCCCATATTCGCTCGCCTATTCCCTCCCATATTCGCTCGCCTATTCGCTCGCCTACTCGCTCACCTATTCCCTCCCATATTTGCTCGCCTACTCGCTCACCTATTCCCTCCCATATTCGCTTGCCCACACACTCGCATATCTGCTCGCCTCCTCGCTCACCTATTACCTCCCATATTCGCTCGCCTATTCGCTCACCTATTCCCTCCCATATTCGCTTGCCTACTCGCTCACCTATTCCCTCCCATATTTGCTTGCCTACTCGCTCACCTACTTGCTCACCTATTCCCTCCCATATTTGCTTGCCTACTCGCTTGCATATTCCCTCCCATATTCGCTTGCCTACTCGCTCGCCTACTCCCTCACCTATTCCCCCCCATATTTGCTCGCCGACTCACTCGCCTTTTGCTCGCCGATTCGCTCACCTATTCCCTCCCATATTCGCTTGCCTACTCGCTCACCTATTCCCTCCCATATTTGCTTGCCTACTCGCTCACCTACTCGCTCACCCATTCCCTCCCATATTCGCTCGCCTACTCGCTCGCCTATTCGTTCACCTATTCCCTCCCATATTCGCTTGCCTACTCTCTCACCTATTCCCTCCCTTATTCGCTTCCCTACTCACTCGCCTACTCGCTCCCCTATTCCCTCCCATATTCGCTTGCCTACTCACTCGCATATTCGTTCGCCTACTCGCTCACCTATTCCCTCCCATATTTGCTCGCCTATTCCCTCCCATATTCGCTCGCCTACTTGCTCACCTATTTCCTACCATATTCGCTCGCCTACTCGCTCACCAATTCCCTCCTCTATTCGCTCGCCTACTCCCTCCCATATTTGCTCGCATACTCGCTCACCTATTCCCTCCCATACTCGCTCGCCTACTCCCTCGCATACTCGCTCGCCTACTCACTCGCCTATTCCCTCCAATATTCGCTCGCCGACTCACTCGCCTATTCCCTCGCCTATTCCCTCCCATATCCGTTCGCCGACTCGCTCGACTATTCCCTCCCATAATCGCTCGCCTATTCAATCCCATATTCGCTCGCATATTCCCTCCCATATTCGCTCGGCTATTCCCTCCAAAACTCACTCGCCTATTCCCTCCTATATCCGCTCACCAATTCGCTCGCCTACTCACTCGCCAACTCACTCGCCTATTCCCCTCCCATACTCACTCGCCTATTCCCTCCCATACTCACTCGCCTATTCCCCGCCATACTCACTCGCCTACTCCCTCCCATACTCACTCGCCTATTCCTTCCCATACTCACTCGCCTATTCCCTCCCATACCCGTTCGCCGACTCGCTCGTCTATTCCCTCCCATACTCGCTCACCTATTCCCTCCCATATTCACTCGCCTATTCCCTCCCATACTCACTCGCCTATTCCCTCCCATACTCACTCGCCTATTCCCTCCCATACTCACTCGCCTATTCCCCGCCATACTCACTCGCCTATTCCCCGCCATACTCACTCGCCTACTCCCTCCCATACTCACTCGCCTATTCCCTCCCATACTCGCTCGCCTACTACCTCCCATATTTGTTCGCCTACTCGCTCCCCTATTCCCTCCCATATTCGCTCGCCTATTCCCTCCCATATTCGCGCGCCTACTCACTCGCCTATTCCCTCGCCTATTCCCTCGCCTATTCCCTCCAATATTCGCTCGCCCACTCACTTGCCTATTCCTTCCCATACTCACTCGCCTATTCCCTCCCATACCCGTTCGCCGACTCGCTCGTCTATTCCCTCCCATACTCGCTCACATATTCCCTCCCATATTCACTCGCCTATTCCCTCCCATACTCACTCGCCTACTCCCTCCCATACTCGCTCGCCTACTCCCTCCCGTATTTGTTCGCCTACTCGCTCCCCTATTCCCTCCCATATTCGCTCGCCTACTCGCTCGCCTACTCCCTCCCATATTCACTCCCCTATTCCCTCCCATACTTGCTTGCCTACTCCCTCCCATATTCGCTCGCCTATTCCCTCCCATATTCGTTCGCCTACTCACTCGCCTACTCCCTCCCATATTCGCTCGCCTACTCGCTCACCTATTCCCTCCCATATTCGCTCGCCTACTCGCTCACCTATTCCCTCCCATATTCGCTCACCTACTCGCTCACCTATTCCCTCCCATATTCGCTCGCCTACTCGCTCGCCCATTCCCTCCCATATTCGCTCGCCTACTCGCTCCCCTATTCCCTCACCTATTCCCTCCCATATTCGCTTGCCTACTCGCTCACCTATTCCCTCCCTTATTCGCTTCCCTACTCACTCGCCTACTCGCTCCCCTATTCCCTCCCATATTTGCTTGCCTACTCGCTCGCATATTTGCTCGCCTACTCGCTCACCTATTCCCTCCCATACTCGCTCGCCTTCTCCCTCCCATACTCGCTCGCCTACTCACTCGCCTATTCCCTCCAATATTCGCTCGCCTATTCCCTCCCATATTCACTCGCCTATTCCCTCCCATATCCGTTCGCCGACTCGCTCGACTATTCCCTCCCATAATCGCTCGCCTATTCCCTCCCATATTCGCTCACCTATTCCCTCCCATATTCGCTCGGCTATTCCCTCCCATACTCACTCGCCTATTCCCTCCTATATCCGCTCACCAATTCGCTCGCCTATTCACTCGCCAACTCACTCGCCTATTCACTCCCATACTCACTCGCCGATTCCCTCCCATACTCACTCGCCTATTCCATCCCATACTCACTCGCCTATTCCTTACCATACTCACTCGCCTACTCCCTCCCATACTCACTCGCCTATTCCCTCCCATACTCGCTTGCCTACTCCCTCCCATATTTGTTCGCCTACACGCTCCCCTATTCCCTCCCATATTCGCTCGCCTATTCCCTCCCATATTCGCGCGCCTACTCACTCGCCTATTCCCTCCAATATTCGCTCGCCTACTCGCTCGTCTATTCCCTCCCATACTCGCTCACCTATTCCCTCCCATATTCACTCGCCTATTCCCTCCCATATTCACTCGCCTATTCCCTCCCATACTCACTCGTCTATTCCCTCCCATATTCACTCGCCTATCCCCTCCCATACTCACTCGCCTATTCCCACCCATACTCACTCGCCTATTCCCTCCCATACTCACTCGCCTACTCCCTCCCATACTCGCTCGCCTACTCCCTCCCGTATTTGTTCGCCTACTCGCTCCCCTATTCCCTCCCATATTCGCTCGCCTACTCGCTCGCCTACTCCCTCCCATATTCACTCCCTTATTCCCTCCCATACTTGCTTGCCTACTCCCTCCCATATTCGATCGTCTATTACCTCCCATATTCGTTCGCCTACTCACTCGCCTACTCCCTCCCATATTCGCTCGCCTACTCGCTCACCTATTCCCTCCCATATTCGCTAGCCTACTCGCTCACCTATTCCCTCCCATATTCGCTCGCCGACTCGCTCACCTATTCCCTCCCATATTCGCTCGCCTACTCGCTCACCTATTCCCTCCCATATTCGCTCGCCAACTCGCTCACCTATTCCCTCCCATATTCGCTCGCATATTCCCTCCCATATTCGCTCGCCTATTCCCTCCCATATTCGCTCGCCTATTCCCTCCCATATTCGCTCGCCTATTCCCTCCCATATTCGCTCGCCTATTCCCTCCCATATTCGCTCGCCTATTCCATCCCATATTCGCTCACCTATTCCCTCCCATATTCGTTCGCATATTCCCTCCCATATTCGCTCGCCTATTCCCTCCCATATTCGCTCGCCTATTCGCTCGCCTACTCGCTCACCTATTCCCTCCCATATTTGCTCGCCTACTCGCTCACCTATTCCCTCCCATATTCGCTTGCCCACACACTCGCATATCTGCTCGCCTCCTCGCTCACCTATTACCTCCCATATTCGCTCACCTATTCCCTCCCATATTCGCTTGCCTACTCGCTCACCTATTCCCTCCCATATTTGCTTGTCTACTCGCTCACCTACTTGCTCACCTATTCCCTCCCATATTTGCTTGCCTACTCGCTTGCATATTCCCTCCCATATTCGCTTGCCTACTCGCTCGCCTACTCCCTCACCTATTCCCCCCCATATTTGCTCGCCGACTCGCTCGCCTTTTGCTCGCCGATTCGCTCACCTATTCCCTCCCATATTTGCTTGCCTACTCGCTCGCCTACTCGCTCACCCATTCCCTCCCATATTCGCTCGCCTACTCGCTCGCCTATTCGTTCACCTATTCCCTCCCATATTCGCTTGCCTACTCTCTCACCTATTCCCTCCCATACTCACTCGGCTATTCCCTCCAAAACTCACTCGCCTATTCCCTCCTATATCCGCTCACCAATTCGCTCGCCTACTCACTCGCCGATTCCCTCCCATACTCACTCGCCTATTCCCTCCCATACTCACTCGCCTATTCCCCGCCATACTCACTCGCCTACTCCCTCCCATACTCACTCGCCTATTCCCTCCCATACTCGCTCGCCTACTACCTCCCATATTTGTTCGCCTACTCGCTCCCCTATTCCCTCCCATATTCGCTCGCCTATTCCCTCCCATATTCGCGCGCCTACTCACTCGCCTATTCCCTCCAATATTCGCTCGCCTACTCACTCGCCTATTTCTTCCCATACTCACTCGCCTATTCCCTCCCATACCCGTTCGCCGACTCGCTCGTCTATTCCCTCCCATATTCACTCGCCTATTCCCTCCCATACTCACTCGCCTATTCCCTCCCATATTCACTCGCCTATTCCCTCCCATACTCACTCGCCTATTCCCCCCCATACTCACTCGCCTACTCCCTCCCATACTCGCTCGCCTACTCCCTCCCGTATTTGTTCGCCTACTCGCTCCCCTATTCCCTCCCATATTCGCTCGCCTACTCGCTCGCCTACTCCCTCCCATATTCACTCCCCTATTCCCTCCCATACTTGCTTGCCTACTCCCTCCCATATTCGCTCGCCTATTCCCTCCCATATTCGTTCGCCTACTCACTCGCCTACTCCCTCCCATATTCACTCGCCTACTCGCTCACCTATTCCCTCCCATATTCGCTCGCCTACTCGCTCACCTATTCCCTCCCATATTCGCTCGCCTACTCGCTCACCTATTCCCTCCCATATTCGCTCGCCTACTCGCTTGCCCATTCCCTCCCATATTCGCTCGCCTACTCGCTCCCCTATTCGCTCACCTATTCCCTCCCATATTCGCTTGCCTACTCGCTCACCTATTCCCTCCCTTATTCGCTTCCCTACTCACTCGCCTACTCGCTCCCCTATTCCCTCCCATATTTGCTTGCCTACTCGCTCACCTACTCGCTCACCTATTCCCTCCCATATTTGCTTGCCTATTCCCTCCCATATTCACTCGCCTACTTGCTCACCTATTCCCTCCATATTCGCTGGCCTACTCGCTCACCAATTCCCTCCTCTATTCGCTCGCCTACTCCCTCCCATATTCGCTCGCCTACTCGCTCACCTATTCCCTCCCATACTCGCTCGCCTTCTCCCGCCCATACTCGCTCGCCTACTCACTCGCCTATTCCCTCCAATATTCGCTCGCCTATTCCCTCCCATATTCACTCGCCTATTCCCTCCCATATCCGTTCGCCGACTCGCTCGACTATTCCCTCCCATAATCGCTCGCCTATTCCCTCCCATATTCGCTCACCTATTCCCTCCCATATTCGCTCGGCTATTCCCTCCCATACTCACTCGCCTATTCCCTCCTATATCCGCTCACCAATTCGCTCGCCTATTCACTCGCCAACTCACTCGCCTATTCCCGCCCATACTCACTCGTCTATTCCCTCCCATATTCACTCGCCTATTCCCTCCCATACTCACTCGCCTATTCCCCCCCATACTCACTCGCCTATTCCCTCCCATACTCACTCGCCTACTCCCTCCCATACTCGCTCGCCTACTCCCTCCCGTATTTGTTCGCCTACTCGCTCCCCTATTCCCTCCCATATTCGCTCGCCTACTCGCTCGCCTACTCCCTCCCATATTCACTCCCTTATTCCCTCCCATACTTGCTTGCCTACTCCCTCCCATATTCGCTCGCCTATTACCTCCCATATTCGTTCGCCTACTCACTCGCCTACTCCCTCCCATATTCGCTCGCCTACTCGCTCACCTATTCCCTCCCATATTCGCTCGCCTACTCGCTCACCTATTCCCTCCCATATTCGCTCGCCTACTCGCTCACCTATTCCCTCCCATATTCGCTCGCCTACTCGCTCACCTATTCCCTCCCATATTCGCTCGCCAACTCGCTCACCTATTCCCTCCCATATTCGCTCGCATATTCCCTCCCATATTCGCTCGCCTATTCCCTCCCATATTCGCTCGCCTATTCCCTCCCATATTCGCTCGCCTATTCCCTCCCATATTCGCTCGCCTATTCCCTCCCATATTCGCTCGCCTATTCCATCCCATATTCGCTCACCTATTCCCTCCCATATTCGTTCGCATATTCCCTCCCATATTCGCTCGCCAACTCGCTCACCTATTCCCTCCCATATTCGCTCGCATATTCCCTCCCATATTCGCTCGCCTATTCCCTCCCATACTCACTCGCCTATTCCCTCCCATACTCGCTCGCCTACTACCTCCCATATTTGTTCGCCTACTCGCTCCCCTATTCCCTCCCATATTCGCTCGCCTATTCCCTCCCATATTCGCGCGCCTACTCACTCGCCTATTCCCTCCAATATTCGCTCGCCTACTCACTCGCCTATTCCTTCCCATACTCGCCTATTCCCTCCCATACCCGTTCGCCGACTCGCTCGTCTATTCCCTCCCATACTCGCTCACCTATTCCTTCCCATATTCACTCGCCTATTCCCTCCCATACTCACTCGCCTATTCCCTCCCATATTCACTCGCCTATTCCCCTCCCATACTCACTCGCCTATTCCCTCCCATACTCACTCGCCTACTCCCTCCCATACTCGCTCGCCTACTCCCTCCCGTATTTGTTCGCCTACTCGCTCCCCTATTCCCTCCCATATTCGCTCGCCTACTCGCTCGCCTTCTCCCTCCCATATTCACTCCCCTATTCCCTCCCATACTTGCTTGCCTACTCCCTCCCATATTCGCTCGCCTATTCCCTCCCATATTCGCTCGCCTACTCGCTCGCCTACTCCCTCCCATATTCGCTCGCCTACTCGCTCACCTATTCCCTCCCATATTCGCTCGCCTACTCGCTCACCTATTCCCTCCCATATTCGCTCGCCTACTCGCTCACCTATTCCCTCCCATATTCGCTCGCCTACTCGCTCACCTATTCCCTCCCATATTCGCTCGCTAACTCGCTCACCTATTCCCTCGCATATTCCCTCCCATATTCGCTCGCCTATTCCCTCCCATATTCGCTCGCCTATTCCCTCCCACATTCGCTCGCCTAATCCCTCCC
This sequence comes from Myxine glutinosa, assembly GCF_964187855.1. Taxonomy (NCBI): domain Eukaryota; kingdom Metazoa; phylum Chordata; class Myxini; order Myxiniformes; family Myxinidae; genus Myxine; species Myxine glutinosa. Next base: position 243,957,930 of record NC_136262.1, on the reverse strand, counting down.
ATATTCGCTCGCCTACTCGCTTGCCTACTCGCTCGCATATTCACTCCCCTACTCCCTCCCATATTCGCTCGCCTATTCCCTCCCATTTTCGCTCGCCTATTCCCTCCCATATTCGCTCGCCTATTCCCTCCCATATTCGCTCGCCTATTCCCTCCCATATTCGCTCGCATATTCCCTCCCATATTCGCTCGCCTATTCCCTCCCATATTTGCTCACCTATTCCCTCCCATATTCGCTCGCCTACTTGCTAACCTATTCCCTCCCATATTTGCTCGCCAACTCGCTCACCTATTCCCTCCCATATTCGCTTGCCCACACGCTCGCATATCTGCTCGCCTCCTCGCTCACCTATTACCTCCCATATTCGCTCGCCTATTCGCTCACCTATTCCCTCCCATATTCGCTTGCCTACTCGCTCACCTATTCCCTCCCATATTTGCTTGCCTACTTGCTCACCTATTCCCTCCCATATTTGCTTGCCTACTCGCTTGCATATTCGCTCCCATATTCCCTCCCATATTCGCTTGCCTACTCGCTCGCCTACTCACTCACCTATTCCCTCCCATATTTGCTCGCCGACTCGCTCGCCTTTTGCTCACCGATTCGCTCACCTATTCCCTCCCATATTCGCTTGCCTACTCGCTCGCCTACTCACTCACCTATTCCCTCCCATATTTCCTTGCCTACTCGCTTGCATATTCGCTCCCATATTCCCTCCCATATTCGCTTGCCTACTCGCTCACCCATTCCCTCCCATATTCGCTCGCCTACTCGCTCGCCTATTCGCTCACCTATTCCCTCCCATATTCGCTTGCCTACTCGCTCGCCTACTCACTCACCTATTCCCTCCCATATTTCCTTGCCTACTCGCTTGCATATTCGCTCCCATATTCCCTCCCATATTCGCTTGCCTACTCGCTCGCCTACTCGCTCACCCATTTCCTCCTATATCCGCTCACCAATTCGCTCGCCTACTCACTCGCCAACTCACTCGCCTATTCCCTCCCATACTCACTCGCCGATTCCCGCCCATGCTCACTCGCCTATTCCCTCCCATACTCACTCGCCTATTCCCCCCCATACTCACTCGCCTATTTCCTCCCATACTCACTCGCCTATTCCCTCCCATACTCACTCGCCTACTCCCTCCCATACTCACTTGCCTATTCCCTCCCATACTCGCTCGCCTACTCCCTCCCATATTTGTTCGCCTACTCGCTCCCCTATTCCCTCCCATATTCGCTCGCCTATTCCCTCCCATATTCGCGCGCCTACTCACTCGACTATTCCCTCCAATATTCGCTCGCCCACTCACTCGCCTATTCCTTCCCATACTCACTCGCCTATTCCCTCCCATACCCGTTTGCCGATTCGCTCGTCTATTCCCTCCCATACTTGCTCACCTATTCCCTCGCCTATTCCCTCCCATACTCACTCGCCTATTCCCTCCCATATTCACTCGCCTATTCCCCCCCATACTCACTCGCCTATTCCTTCCCATACTCACTTGCCTATTCCCTCCCATACTCCATCCCATACTCGCTCGCCTACTCCCTCCCATATTTGTTCGCCTACTCGCTCCCCTATTCCCTCCCATATTCGCTCGCCTACTCGCTCGCCTACTCCCTCCCATATTCGCTCGCCTATTCCCTCCCATATTCGCTCGCCTACTCGCTCACCTATTCCCTCCCATATTTGTTCGCCTACTCGCTCACCTATTCCCTCCCATATTTGCTCGCCTACTCGCTCACCTATTCCCTCCCATATTCGCTCGCCTACTCGCTCACCTATTCCCTCCCATATTCGCTCACCAACTCGCTCACCTATTCCCTCCCATATTCGCTCGCATATTCGCTCACCTATTCCCTCCCATATTCGCTCGCGTATTCGCTCGCCTATTCCCTCCCACATTCGCTCGCCTCATCCCTCCCATATTCGCTCGCCTACTCGCTTGCCTACTCGCTCGCATATTCACTCGCCTACTCCCTCCCATATTCGCTCGCCTATTCCCTCCCATATTTGCTCGCCTACTCGCTCACCTATTCCCTCCCATATTCACTCGCCTACTCCCTCCCATATTCGCTCGCCTATTCCCTCCCATATTTGCTCGCCTACTTGCTCACCTATTCCCTCCCATATTCGCTCGCCTACTCGCTCACCTATTCCCTCCCATATTCGCTTGCCTACTCGCTGACCTATTCCCTCCCATATTCGCTCGCCTACTCGCTCACCGATTCCCTCCCATATTCGCTTGTCCACTCGCTCGCCTACTCGCTCACCGATTCCCTCCCATATTCGCTTGCCAACTCGCTCGCATATTCGCTCGCCTACTCGCTCACCGATTCCCTCCCATAATCGCTTGCCCACTCGCTCGCCTACTCACTCACCTATTCCCTCCCATATTTGCTCACCTAGTCACTCACCTATTCCCTCCCATATTCGCTCGCCTACTCGCTCACCGATTCCCTCCCATATTCGCTTGCCCACTCGCTCGCCTACTCGCTAACCTATTCCCTCCCATATTTGCTCGCCTAGTCGCTCACCTATTCCCTCCCATATTGGCTTGCCCACACGCTCGCATATCTGCTCGCCTCCTCGCTCACCTATTACCTCCCATATTCGCTCGCCTATTCGCTCACCTATTCCCTCCCATATTCGCTTGCCTACTCAGTACTCGCTCACCTATTCCGTCCCATATTTGCTTGCCTACTCGCTCGCCTACTTGCTCACCTATTCCCTCCCATATTTGCTTGCCTACTCGCTTGCATATTCGCTCCCATTTTCCCTCCCATATTCGCTTGCCTACTCGCTCGCCTACTCACTCACCTATTCCCTCCCATATTTGCTCGCCGACTCGCTCGCCTTTTGCTCACCGATTCGCTCACCTATTCCCTCCCATATTCGCTTGCCTACTCGCTCGCCTACTCACTCACCTATTCCCTCCCATATTTCCTTGCCTACTCGCTTGCATATTCGCTCCCATATTCCCTCCCATATTCGCTTGCCTACTCGCTCGCCTACTCGCTCACCCATTCCCTCCCATATTCGCTCGCCTTCTCGCTCTCCTATTCGCTCACCTATTCCCTCCCATATTCGCTTGCCTACTCGCTCACCTATTCCCTCCCTTATTCGCTTCCCTACTCACTCGCCTACTCGCTCCCCTATTCCCTCCCATATTCGCTCGCCTACTCGCTCACCTATTCCCCCCCATACTCGCTTGCCTACTCCCTCCCAAACTCGCTCGCCTACTCACTCGCCTATTCCCTCCAATATTCGCTCGCCTACTCACTCGCCTATTCCCTCCCATATTCACTCGCCTATTCCCTCCCATATCCGTTCGCCGACTCGCTCGACTATTCCCTCCCATAATCGCTCGCCTATTCCCTCCCATATTCGCTCGCCTATTCCCTCCCATATTCGCTCGGCGATTCCCTCCTATACTCACTCGCCTATTCCCTCCTATATCCGCTCACCAATTCGCTCGCCTACTCACTCGCCAACTCACTCGCCTATTCCCTCCCATACTCACTCGCCGATTCCCTGCCATATTCGCACGCCTACTCACTCGCCTATTCCCTCCAATATTCGCTCGCCTACTCACTCGCCTATTCCTTCCCATACTCACTCGCCTATTCCCTCCCATACCCGTTCGCCGACTCGCTCGTCTATTTCCTCCCATACTCGCTCGCCTATTCCCTCCCATATTCACTCGCCTATTCCCTCCCATACTCACTCGCCTATTCCCTCCCATATTCACTCGCCTATTCCCACCCATACTCACTCGCCTATTCCCTCCCAAACTCACTCGTCTATTCCCACCCATACTCACTCGCCTACCCCCTCCCATACTCACTCGCCTATTCCCTCCCATACTCGCTTGCCTACTCCCTCCCGTAATTGTTCGCCTACTCGCTCCCCTATTCCCTCCCATATTCGCTCGCCTATTCCCTCCCATATTCGCTCACCTACTCATTCACCTATTCCCTCCAATATTCGCTCGCCTACTCACTCTCCTATTCCTTCCCATACTCACTCGCCTATTCCCTCCCATACCCGTTCGCCGACTCGCTCGCCTATTCCCTCCCATACTCGCTCAGCTATTCCCTCCCATATTCGCTCGCCTATTCCCTCCCATACTCACTCGACTATTCCCTCCCATATTCGCTCGCCTATTCCCTCCCATATCCGTTCGCCTTCTCGCTCGCCTATTCCCTCCCATATTCGCTCGCCTATTCGCTCACCTATTCCCTCCCATATCCGTTCGCCTACTCGCTCACCTACTCGCTCGCATATTTGCTCGCCTACTCGCTCACCTGTTCCCTCCCATATCCGCTCGCCTACTCGCTCGCATATTCGCTCGCCTACTCGCTCACCTATTCCCACCTATGTTCGCTCGCCTACTCGCTCACCGATTCCCTCCCATATTCGCTTGCCTACTCCCTCGCCTATCCACTCCCATATCTGCTTGCCTACTCTCTCGCCTATTCCCTCCCATATCTGCTCGCCTAATCGCTCACCTATTCGCTTGCCTATTCCCTCCCATATCCGTTCGCCTAATCGCTCGCCGATTCGCTCTCATATTCGCTCGTCTACTTGCTCACCAATTCGCTTGCCTACTTGCTCGCCTATTCACTCGCATACTTGCTCGCCTATTCGCTCACCTATTCCCTCCCATATTCGCTCGCATATTCGCTAGCCTATTCGCTCACCTATTCCCTCCCATATTCGCTCGCCAATTCGCTCGCATATTCGCTCGCCTACTTGCTTGCCTCTTAGCTCGCCTACTTACTCACCTATTCCTTCCCATATTCGCTCGCCTATTCCCTCCCATATTCGCTCGCCTATTCCCTCCCATATCTGTTTGCCTATTCCCTCCCATATCCGTTCGCCTACTCTCTTGCTTATTCACTCGCCTAATCGCTCGCTTACTCACTCGCTTATTCACTCACCTATTCGCTCGCCTATTCGCTCGCCTACTTGCTCACCTATTCCCTCGCCTACTTGCTCGCCAACTCACTCGCCTATTCCCACCCATACTCACTCGCCTATTCCCACCCATACTCACTCGCCTACTCCCTCCCATACTCACTCGACTCTTCCCCCCCATACTCACTCACCGACTCCCTCCCATACTCAATCGCCTATTCCCGCCCATACTCACTTGCCTATTCCCTCCCATACTCACTCGCCTATTCCCTCCCATATCCGTTCGCCAACTCGCTCGTCTATTCCCTCCGATACTCGCTCGCCTGTTCCCTCCCATATTCGCTCGCCTATTCCCTCCCATACTCACTCGCCTATTCCCTCCCATATCCGCTCGCCTACTCACTCGCCAACTCACTCGCCTATTCCCGCCCATACTCAATCGCCTATTCCCTCCCATACTCACTCGCCTATTCCCTCCCATATTCGCTCGCCTATTCCCTTAACATATCCGTTCGCCTACTCACTCGCCTATTCCTTCCCATATTCGCTCGCCTATTCACTCGCCTACTCACTTGCCGACTCGCTCACCTATTCCCTCCCATATCCATTCGCCTACTCGCTCGCATATTCGCTCGCCTACTCACTCACCCATTCCCTCCCATATCTGCTCGCCTACTCGCTCACATATTCGCTTGCCTACTCGCTCACCTATTCCCTCCCATAATTGTTCACCTACTCGCTCGCATATCCGCTCGCATATTCGCTCGCCTACTTGCTCACCTATTCCCTCCCATATCCGCTCGCCAACCTGCTCGCATATTCGCTCGCCTACTCGCTCACCTATTCCCTCCTATATTCGCTCACCTACTCGCTCACCTATTCCCTCCCATATTCGCTCGCTTACTCCCTCGCCTATTCCCTCCCATATCTGCTCGCCCACTCGCTCACCTATTCCCTCCCATATCTGCTCACCTACTAGCTCGCCAATTCACTCGCCTATTCCCTCCCATATCCGTTCGCCTAATCGCTCGCCTATTCGCTCGCCTACTTGCTCGCCTACTTGCTCGCCTATTCGCTCGCCTATTCGCTCACCTATTCCCTCCTATATTCGTTCACCTATTCGCTCGCATATTCACTCGCCTATTCGCTCACCTATTCCCTCCCAAATTTGCTCGCCTATTCGCTCACATATTCGCTCGCCTACTTGCTCGCCTATTCCCTCCCATATTCGCTCGCCTATTCACTCGCCTATTCCCTCCCATATTCGCTCGCCTATTCGCTCGCCTATTCCCTCCCATATCTGCTTGCCTATTCGCTCGCCTATTCCCTCCCATATCCGTTCGCCTACTCGCTCGCTTATTCACTCGCCTATTCGCTCGCCTATTCGCTCGCCTACTTGCTCGCCTATTCGCTCACCTATTCCCTCCCATGTTCGCTCGCCTGTTCGCTCACCTACTCGTTCTCCTATTCGCTCACCTACTTGCTTGCCTACTCTTGGTGAAGGACCTTGTGGGATCTTTAAAGTCTACCAGTTGACGCCAGCAGACAGGACGCCCAGTTTAGCATCCATTTTGAAGGACGGCACACACATTGATGTATCGCTCTGCCTTTTTGGCTGCTCTTGTGAAATTGAAAACAGTCAATCATTTTCTATAAGTGGCAGAAATTATGGGGTTGTCGGCAGATGAAACCCAGTCCAGGCCTTGCAGTTTGTGTTTTCAACCCCTGATGATCACATGGGCAACAGGGGATGAACCACATCAGAATTGTTTTACAATGGCCCCTTTCTACAATATCCTGGTGATTAGATGGCTCATATGTTGAGAGAGAACCACATAGCATCCCAGACTCACGCTCTTGTTTATTTAGACTAGGACACTTGCTCACTACCGGAGCGGCAGGATGGGTCATTCCTCTTTGGAGTATATAGATTACAGTTGATCGATGGTCGGGTCTCAAGAGCATTGAGTGTGTTTATTTACCAAGTTTATTGTGGAGAGATCGCCAAGTGGTTTAAGCATTCGAGCAAGCACTCCATTGAAAACCATTAAGGAACAGCTGGCTTGGCATGCGCTAGCTAGCTGCTTGGTAAATGAGCACACCCCGGGCTTCCTTCCTTTCAGTTTCGTGTTAAACAGCAGGAGCGAGTTTTAAAAGTTCGCTACGAAAAACGCCACGGTATCGTCAGGAAAGGGCATGTTATTAACCCAACCCTTGTGGGGTATGTAGAGTACAGTAGATCATCGCTCAGTTCTGTAAAATTTACATCACGGATGTCGGGATTCCTCCAAATTTCTTTGTTTAGTGTTATAAACAGCATTGGCGACTGTTTAAAAAGCTAATCCTACGTGTTTGTGGTTTATAATATTTTTACTTTGGGCCGTTGCCTCCCACTAAAACGCCATGATAAGCTATTTATAAACGTCTACATGACATTTGTTCAAGGAGGAAACACCCCTTGGGGGAAGTGGGATATTATTGGTGTTAATATTGTTTGGTATTAACATTAATATTATCGTCAGTTTTGTTATTAGAAGCGACGTTGGAAAAACGCCACGATAAAGCTAACTTAACATGGATATACACCTCAACACACAACCCCTTTGACAGCAATGGCAGGGAAACCCCACTTCGGGGAGAAAACCCCCTTGGGGAGGGGGGCAAATGAATGCGCTACAACCTTAATTGTGTAACCCTTCGTCATCCTGTCAAGTTTGGTTGAAATTGGATAAGTAACGACGGAATGTATCGTCGTCAAAAAAAATCATCAGACAGACAGACAGATGCCAAATTGCCTATTTTAGTATGATGAATGATGCACGAGTACTGAGAAAAACCACACCATTGATGTGCAAAGAGAATGAGTAAAAGTCAGACGTAACATAGTGCCCTGATAAGATGGTGGTGGGAACTGGAATGGCTCTGACTTTCGAAATGACGTATGAATGCTACATCTCTAACAAATCTCGGTTTTGTGTGTGCTTCCACTTACTCGGTTCAGCTCACCGGGCACTTTTACCTGCTGTTACTAACATGAAATGTGTAATTCAAATAGTCGTTTTAACATAGTTTTCAGCATTTTAGATGAAAGAGTGGCAATTTCAAAATGCTTAACCATAATTGCGGTGTTCCTGATGCCAAACCAGACTCATGGAAATATAGGAATATGAGAAATATCTCTGAATGAGAGGTGTTGGGTTTGTATCATTACCTGTTAGTTTTTGTTGTTGTTGTATAGCCCCGGACAGTTCCCTCGAGCAAGCCCACGACACGGAGACAGCCAATCGATCTCCCAGGGGTGATACAGAGATCCCCCACATCCAGGATGGTGTACCCCCACCTTCACAAAGTCACGGCCACGATAGAGTAGAGAGTGAGAGGAAGAGACAGAGACAGAGAAAGAGTGAGATCAGGGACGAGAGGGAAAGGGTCGGTCCGTGGGGACTGATCAGCACTCTGACCGTGACTGTGCTGCCCTGACGACGAATCCGGGCAGCAGGGAAGAATGAGGAATATTTGGCCCCCTGACTTGCATTGGGGGGTACATCCACCACGAAGCGGAGTCCCTGATATACCTGTTAGTGTTCATACAAGGTAGCAAGTCGCAGTGGATAAAAAACACACACACAGACACTTTTCCTTTTTAGCAATAGATACAAAAATCTAATATAATTTCTCTTGTGGTCCCACAACCAAACAAAACAAATATATTTATAACAACGCTCACAATTCCTGTAGCTCCCCTTCCCATCCCCATTCACAAGCCCCAGATATGGACTTCCCATTGGTGTTCAGAAGTACCTAATCCAGAAACAGTCCACTCACTGGTAGCGATTGGTCACGGTAGTTTGTGTAGCACACGCCCGTCAAATCGGACCTTGCATCGGCCAACATGGTCAGGGATTTGCAGTACGAGCAACTGCCCATTCATTGAGCTGAAAAAATTCTCCAGGTATTTTGTTGTGCTACAGAGGCACAGCCCTTTCTCTCAGGTATTCTTCCAAATATTTTTGGCTTATTTTACAAGTTTTGTGAGCCCTTTCAGATAACAATCCTTATTTCATGCACATTAAAATAATGTTACATTTGTAGAGGGAGAGGGTAGAGATTACTTGAGAACAGAATTCATTTCGAATTTGTTCAGGTGCCGGTAATAGCTCGTCTACTCTTCGTGAATAGCACATAGGGGATCTTCAACGTCCACCAAGAGTCCAACAACTAATGCCAGCAGACGGTCTATGATAATTGAGAAAAGGCAATAGCTATATTTCTGTGATGGAGCAACAACCAGTGCAGGGTTGATTTTCAGCAATATAGATGTTCATCACCAGATTGTAGAAGGAATCTGTTATTCAAAATTCATGACCAAAGCTAACATAGATTGTGATGGGAAAACGGAAAAACAAAGCAAGAGTGGAAAAGACCCTTCCCATGACCATTTTCTCAATGCTGCGCGGTGTAGGATGTTCTATGGACTCCGTAGTTTTACTCTGAAAGAATGATTTCAAAATATTACTGAACCTGATGTAGTATAACAATCTGGTAAGACAATGGAAAATCACCCAACTTTATCCTTGGAATGATGGGAAGAGATTGAGAGAGAAGACAAGATATAGCAAGAGAATATTGACAGCTGTTCACCACCATCTCAGGTCATCCCCCATCTATGGTACGTTCACCCCCATTAATCCTCCCCAAGTCCACCTCCTTCCAAATTTATAGTTTGTATAACAAAAAATAACTAATTTGTGTCCTGAGTACAGGTGAAAGTGGGGAAAAGACTTAGAATAAACGAACAGTGGAAACCTAGCGCGACCCGGCGCCACCGGACTGGGTGAGGTTATCCCGGCAGTGATTTCTGGACATGTTGGACATTGCAAAGTTATGGAGTTTTTGGCCTCATGGTGGTTACCTTTTGCCTGCCTGCCGGTGGCAGCACTGCCTGACCTCACATCCCAATTTACACTTTATAGCGACCTTTGGTGGCCTCAAAATGGACGTCAAAGCCAATTTGTGTTGGCTAAAAACCTTGCCTCAATTCTGAAGTACCTAAACCCAAAATTTGAGACTTCAAGGTGTTCGGCCATGAAAGAATAACAAACACACCAAGTCACAAACAAACAAACACTTGAAAATATGTATATAGATTATAGATTATATGAACCGAAATGAAGTATCTCAAGTTTAAAATGTGTTTGATAATCTTCATGCATGTGGTGGATATATAACTAAGGAAATAATCAGTTTGCATTATATTATTTATTTTGTTAGAACGTTTCGAAGAGAGATATTAAAATGAAATCCTGACTTTACTCACTCTCGGAAAGATGGATATCTAAATCCTTCTCTGAGCCATTCGTACACCACCTCGGGCAGTGCAGGTATCATACTGTGCAGGTAAGAGATTTTTTTTTTAACTAAAGTACGTGAAGACACTGCCACCCAGTGGCTTTTAGCAGACATGGCGGACGAATCTGAAATTTAATTCCGTGTATTGCGTCACATTATTTGACGTGACGTCAGACAGATGTCGTCAGACGTCTTCGGCGTTGAGATGTGCATTAGGGTAAAGCCGGATGTCCCACCCACATTTGCTTGTACAACCGAAGATCCCACAATGGCTGTTTTCTCTGCATACATATGATCAATTAAGATCGGTCTTTGGTTCAATTTCTACCAACTTACAATCTGTAAAGGATTTCCTTTTTATTACCCTGCGCTCTTGAAGCGAAAACGGAGTTAAGTGATCGAGTGCGTACATACATATGTTGTAGTGTCTGCATTAAGAAAATTCATTTTCTCAACTACCGTTGGTCCGATTGACACAAAATTTTGCAGCATAGGAGCGCATCCTCCTGTAGAATTTTAGTGATAATTATGACGTCATAGGTAACGTGGTAGGGACGCCATCTTGGATAAATGTTGCACCTCTGTATCTCCGAAACCTCTCAATGGAAAAAATTGAAACAAGGCTCATTGTCAAGTACTCCCCATAGGGAATAACATATGTCAATGATGATGTCATTGGTGCCTTCATTATGACGTCATAATTCGACAGGTACATTGCTTAGTCCGATAAGTTTGAAAATTATTGAGCGTGATCTACGCAACAATTATATTAGGGAATAAAAATTTATGATGTCATCGGTCACGTGGTCTGACATTTTAAAAAAAACAGAAGATTTGGCTCGCATCAGGTTTACTGCATGGAGTAAGTATTCTGTAAGTATTCTATGAATACCATTTAGTTTTTGAAGGCACAGCATGCAACTTAATTAAATACACATACAGATTTGAAGGTAAATGTAGAATTTGTCCAGATTATTTTGGCCTGTTGATGTGTCCACACTCGCGTTCTAAGCTGTTTAATCTGGGTTTGAATCCCGACCCAGCTATAATATAAACTGTCATCCCGGTGTTTCACCGGCAGTGTGATTCATCAATGTATGTGCCGTCCCTCGGATGTATGTTAAGCTGGACGTACGTCCCATATGACAGCATTAGTTGGTGGACGTTAAAGATACTACGGTGTCCTTCGCGAAGAGTAGGCAAGCGATCTCCAGGACCCTGAACAAATTACAAATTTTTACCCTAACTTATTCGTCAAGTGTCAGGCCCGGCCAGTCGGTTCGTGATAGACTTGGGCAAAAACTTCCCACGGCCAAGTCCCACAAGAACGTGGGAATAATTGTAGCCGTTAAAGAAGAAAAAACAAGTACAGATACATTCAAAGTACACCGCCCCCATGCCAATGAATAAATATCCTCCAGCGCTGCGATACCGCCGTGCAGCTCATGGAGACTGTATTGGGAGCGAGAGGTGTGCAATAATTGATTGATTGCACAATTAAAATCAATAAATAGTGATCATAAAATATTTTCTTAATCAATTGGCTAATAGCATACCGAAACCACCAGTGCTTCATGCGAAGCTGAATCTTTTTGAAAATTAATTAAATAGGTCATTAATCGAAAAAAGTATATAATTAATTGATTAATCACAAAATAATTAATCGATTAATTGATTAATCAATAAATCAAAAATATCCTTTATAGCCAAAAAACACACAAACACACAAACCGTAGTGATCAACAGACTTGCAAAAAAAAAAAAAAGTTTTTTTTTGGCAAGTAATAACGCACAAGACCGACCAATATACTTGAAATCTTCGATTTTGCAAGTAAAAAACGGAGTGAAAACTGAGTACTCCTTCTCAGGGCATGTCATCGCCGGGCCCCCTTTGGTGCCCCGTGATGATGTCATGCAGTACCTGGAGATGGAATAGGAAAGGAGCGGTGTAGAATAAAAGCAGAGACGAAATTGCATGAAAGTTTACAAAAAGCTAATAATTCCCAAAGGTGGGCGGTCCGCTTCGAAAGTCCGCTTATCCGCTTATCCGCTGCAGCGGACTAACGTTTTCGAAGCGGATAAGCGAATCGGAACAACCCCCGGAAACCGAAGCGGATAAGCGTAAGCGGACTACCGAAAAATTAAAGCGCATCGCGATTCGCCAAATCAGCTGTAGCCTGAGCCGTTACTCTAGAATTGTGAATATTTATTTAAGTGAATAATCTATCTATAATTCCAGTAATCTCTGTGTGTATGTGTGTGTGTCTGTGTGTGTGTGTGTGTGTGTGTGTGTGTGTGTGTGTTTGTCTGTGACCGCTGTTTCTCGACAACCACGGGTCCGATCTAATTGAAACTTGCCAGATATATTGCTGGGGACCTGAGGATGTGCCTTTTCAAGGTTTCATATTAATCGGAGAAGTAGTTACCGAGGTATGGTCACCGTACTCGCAAGCCGTTCGCTTTGGCTTTGCGAATGGACCAAACCATTTCATGTAAATAGAGGGGGGGGTTCTGTGGTCGTTGCGAATGGACCAAACCATTTCATGTAAATAGAGGGGGGGGGGGGGTTCTACCGTACTCGCAAGCCGTTCGCTTTGGCTTTGCGAATGGACCAAACCATTTCATGTAAATAGAGGGGGGGGGGGTTCTGTGGTCGTTACTGCCACGTGGTTTCAAAGTTTTTTTTGGTTGTTGTTGTTTGCACGCATGTTTTTTTGGACGCACGTACGGGCAAGCACGTACGGGCAAGCACGTACGTGCGGGCACGCCCTAGTAAGTGAAAACTGAATATTTTATTGGACGCTAGAGCGGCAATACGTCAAGATGGAGAGATTTCTGACTCTCCAGCCCAGCGGCAGTGCCAGGGACAGGCACACGAGCGACGCAAACCAGCAGTCCCAGCACAACGACCTCAAGGCGGCCCTCGACGGCGGCAGCAGACGCGGCCGCCACAAGTCCTTCCAGGACATGGCCGGCGCCAGGTCTGTTGACTAGTAGACTCTCTTGTCAAAGAAAGGACGGGCAAATTGATTTTTCTTTAATGTAACTTGCATATATTAAAATTATATTTAAATTAACTGTAGAGTAGAGTAGAGTCGAGTGGAAAACTTTATTTCAATAAATTTTGAATAAATTTTATTTAAATAAAAATGTATATTTTTGATCTTAAAAGCTTATGTTTGTCTTTGTAGTAGTTAGAAATGGCTATTTAGGCTTAAAAAGCATTAAATTCCCTTTAGAAACGTCAAAAATCGCTTTAAAAACGTCGAAGCGCTTTTAAAAAATCGAATCGAAGCGGATAAGCGGATAAGCGGTAAGCGGACTAAGATTTTCGGCCGCTGAAGCGGATAAGCGAATCGGACTACACGGGCTGGCGGAGCGGATAAGCGGTAAGCGGACTTAAAATTTTCCGAATCGCGCCCACCTTTAATAATTCCTTCAAAAGTAAAACCGAGAATGAAGCAGTAGCGCCGACAGCAGCAGTCCGTAGCGTTTGGGCTAACAGGTAAAAACATTGCTATCTCGCTCACCTCATTTTTTCCTAGTTAGAGGAAGAGGGTATTGTTTTTCGAGCCCAACACAACACACTCACACTAAGATGTCAAATTAATCTGGAGTCATCACATTCCTATTATAATATATATGTTTATGCCTCCGCCGACTAAGTCGCCGGAGACATTATGTTTTCGGGTTGTCCGTCCGGCTGTCCGTCCGTCCGTCCGTGATAGGTTTTCGTTGCCGCGATAACTTGAGAACGGCCAAAGGGATCTTAGTCAAACTTGGCAAAGGTATGTATAATGAGGTAAAGGTGAACTGATTAGATTTTGGGATCACGAGGTCAAAGGACAAAGGACAGAGGTCATGTTCGATAAAAAATAGTGTTACTGCGTTAACTTGTGAACCAGTGATGGGATACTGACCAAATTTGGTACACTTATGTAGAATGATGTAAAGATGAACTGATTAGATTTTGGAGTCAAAGGTCAAAATGTGTAACAGGTCTATAACTTGTGAACGGCTAAAGTGATCTAATTCAAACTTGGTACACGTATGTATAATGTTGTAAAGATTAAGTGATTAGATTTTGGGATAATAGGTCAAAGGTCAAAGTCTGTAATAGGTCCATAACTTGAGAACGGATGAAGTGATCTAATTAAAACTTGATACAGGTATGTATAATGTTGTAAAGATTAACTTATTTGATTTTGGGGTCAAAGGTCAAAGTCTGTAATAGGTCTGACACTTGAGAATGGCTGAAGTGATCTAATTCAAACTTGGTACAGGTGTGTGTAATAGTGTAAAGATTAAGTGATTAGATTTTGGGGTCAAAGGTCAAATATGTAATAGGTCTATAACTTGAAAACCGCTGAAGTGATCAAATTTAAACATGGTGAAGGTATGTATTATATTGTAAAGATAAAGTGATTAGATTTTGGGGTCAAAGGTCAAATCTGTAATAGGTATATAACTCGAGAATGGCTGAAGTGATCTAATTCAAACTTTGTACAGGTATGTATAATGATGTAAAGATTACCTGATTCGATTTTGGGGGTCCCGAGGTCAAAGGCCAAAGGTCAGAGGTCATGTCAGGCAAAAATGTGAGAACTTGTGAACAGCTGAAGGGATTTAAATTATAACTTGATGCAGGTATGTATAATGATGTAAACATGAACTGATTCAATTTTGATGTCAATAGGTCAAAGGTGAAAGTCTGTAATAGGTCTATAATTTGAGATTGGCTGAAGTGATCTAATTCAAACTTGGTACAAACTTGGTATATAATGATGTAAAGATTAACTGATTAGATTTTGGGGGTCCCGAGGTCAAAGGCCATAGGTCAGGGGTCATGTCAGGTAAAAAAGTGAGAACTTGTGAACAGCTGAAGGGATTTAAATTATAACTTGGTACAGGTATGTATAATGATGAAAACATGAACTGATTAAATTTTGAGGTTAATAGGTCAAAGATCAGAGGTCATGTCAGGTAAAAATGTGAGAACTTGTGAACAGCTGAAGGGATTTAAATTATAACTTGGTACAGGTATGTATAATGATGTAAACATGAACTGATTAAATTTTGAGGTTAATAGTTCAAAAGTCAGAGGTCATGTCAGGTAAAAATGTGCTAACTTTGGCACAGCTGAATGGATTTAAATCGAACTTGATACAAGTATGATACTTGATACAACCTGGCAAGTTTGGTAATAATGTAGGCAGAGGCATATCAGTCGACATCGTGACGTCATGAGTGCCGTTCTCGTCTTTATTATAGTATTACATAGCTATACATTCTCTGTATTGTTTTGGTGAATATTGGAGAGTAGAGTAGTCAAACCTCATTGAGGTGCATTATTGAAGGGACGTGCATTGTGAAAATTGGGCGTTTTATTCTTGTTCAGAGTGGGTTCGGTGGGAATACAAAGGGTGTGGAGGTGTGGTGGGAGGGGGCAGGGGGGAGGGGGTGAGTACATGCTTTACTTTTGTCCTGAGGTACCAGAATCACTAAGACCACCCCTGTGTGTGACCGACATGAACGAAACGATCATCACATTATGATGAGGTGAGGCAGTGGAATTGCATCCGTTAACTCCTCACCTTGCTCAGGTTAGATGTGCAGTAATCAGGTGTAAAACTGGCTGTGTTACGACACAGTTGCTTCCAGGTGTTGCAGATATTACTTGCTCCAAGGCCTTAAACACACTCTCAAACATGCCCTCACCGACATGTAAAAGTGTATTTCTTATTTAAACACTTGTGATTAGGTTTTGATCGTGCATTAGATAATTATCAGTCTTCAGCGATTAGTGATTAACTTTGAATGGGTGATCATTGCACGATTAGCGATTCCACACACGTCTAACTCTTATAAGCCTTTCATAAATTCGACCCAATATCTTTTGCACCTGAGAAGGTGGAAAATTTATACTGACCCAGATGGCATCATGTCATGCGTCATAAAAGCCTGCTCCACTGCTCCTTCCCATCCTCCCTCTGCCCTTTCACCCTATAATTTGCCCTATGTTATCTTCCATCTGCTTGGAAATCCATCAACGTCACTGCATTAAATGAACTATAAGGCACTGGTAGAGAGTCTAAAGGTTGAACAGTTTACATTTTGTATCCCACTGATAGGCCAGATCTGGACCTGAACCAAAATCGAATCGGCTTGTTCTTGCCAACTATCCAACTCATCCAACAAGTTTCGTCCGAACCCGTCCATTACGTTTTTGAAATATCGTGCTATATATAATTTCTTGTCCCATCTCTCAATGGTGAAAAATTAATGAAAAAAAAAATTCGTATCTGGATCTGCATCCAGATCTTCACCAAAATCGAAACAATTCGTCTTTGTCACACACCCAACTTGTCCACCAAGTTTCGGCCGAATCAGTCCATAACTTTTTTGAGATATCATGCGATACAGTTCCTTCAGTTTGTGTATTCACAATTAGTCCCCCTGGCAAGTTTGGTTGTGATTGAATAATTACCTGCATTACCGAAGGTGGATGGAGTTTATGTTTTTACCCATCTGTCTGTCTGTCTGTCTGTCTGTCTGTCTGTCTGTCTGTGAGCAGGGTATCTCAAAACGTTGTGGACCGATTCGGCCGAAATTTGGTGGAGAAGATGTGTATGTGACAAGGAATAAATGATTCCATTTTGGTCAAGATCCAGATCCGAATCAGAGAATTTTAAAGTGATTCTTCACCATTGAGAAATAGGGCTGGAAGCAATATGTGGCACGATATCTCTAAAGGTTGTGGACGGATTTGGACCAAATTTGGTGGAGAGGTTGGTGAGTGACAAGGACTAAGCGATTCAATGTTGGTGAAGATCCGGATCAGATAATTTTTTAAGTAATTCTTCACCATTGGGAAACAAGCCTAGAAACAATATAAAGGGTGGTCCAGAAACCCTGGGCACATTTTAAAGAACGATAACTGCAACCAACAACTAAGTTTATTATGTTCTTTGGTGCAAAACAGAACATGATTACTCGTAAATCGATGTGACCACTTCAACATGCACAGGCATCACGTGATACGCAATAGGGTGAGGTGCATCACATGATATGGATCGGGGTGAGCTTCGCTCACTGTGCTGTATGCGTTTGTCTTTGCATTCATTCAGTTTATTGTGAATTAGACGCTCTAATATGATGGAGGATATCGTGAGACAGAAAATTTGCGCTGTACGCTTGTATTCTGTATCTGGAAATTTGGCTGAAGTTCACAGACAACTTGTCAAAGAATGTGGCACCGACGCAATTGACAGAAGAATCATCGGCAGAATAAACAAGCAGTTTGATCAAACCTGCAGTATTCTTCCAAAACAGTCACCAGGTAGGCCTTGTACTGTTTGAACTGAGGAAGGCAGAGTGGTCGTTCAACAACTCGACAGTAACCCACCATTATCAACTCATCGCTTATCAAACGCCACCAACATAAGGCGATCATCAATCTCAAGAATACTAAAAGATCTCAAGGTGAAACCATACATACCCAGATTAATTCACCAACTATCTGAGGATGATTTTGATGGGCGCATTGAGGCATGTGAGGCATTGCTTGGATTAATGGAAATGGGCAATGATTTGCAGAACAGGATCTTGTGGTCAGATGGATCCAAGTTTACTTTATCTGGTTCTGTGAATCGTTATAACAGCGTTATATGTGCAGCAGACAACCCACTATTTGCTGTTGAGCACAATGCCCAGTATCAAGCTAGTGTGTCCGTCTGGGCAGGCATTTCTTCTGGAGGCCTTGTTGGACTAATATTTTTCGAAGATAATGTGAATGCTGCAAATTACCTTCTAATGTTGGAGCAGCATGTATTTACACTTAATGATGGCAAAATGTGGTTCATGCATGATGGTGCGCCTGCTCATTATGCTGCCAGTGTACGCCAGGCCCTTGATTTGAACTTTACAGACAAATGCATTGGCGGTCGTGGTCCGGTTGAATGGCCACGGCAGTCTTGTGATTTAACAACACCCTGTAATTTCTTCCTTTGGGGTTTCTCAAACACAAGGTGTATGCGAGGAATCCTACGACCCTTAGAGAGCTGAAACAATTCATCCGTAATGAGACTCCTGCCTTAACGACTGAAACATGCAGAACTGTGTGTCAGAATGTTTCTTCACGGCTATAGCTCTGCATAGACAATGAAGGAAAGCAGTTTGAACATTTGAACTGATCTGTTTCATATATGTTAGACTGTTTAATGAGTAATCATGTTTTGTTTGGCACCAAAGAACAATAATAAACTTAGTTGTTTGTTGCAGGTATCGTTCTTTAAAATGTGCCCAGGGTTTCTGGACAGCCCTGTATAGCACGATATCTCAAAAAGTTGTGGATGGATTCGGACGAATTCTGGTGGAAAGGTTGTATGTGTGTGACAAGGACTAATCGATTTGATTTTGGTGAAGATTTAAATCCGGATCAGAGAATTCTAAAAGTAATTCTTCCCCATTGAGAAATAAGGCTGGAAACAATATATAGCACGATATCTCAAAAAGTTGTGCACGTATTCAGACGACATTTGGTGGACAGGTTGTGTGTGTGACAAAGACGAATTGATTCCATTTTGGTGAAGATCTAGATCAGATATTTTTCAAAAATTTTAAATGTGATTCTTCACCATTGAGAAATGAAGTGAAAAACTATATTTCGCATGATATCTCAAAACGTTGTGGACTGATTCGGCCGAAATTTGGTGGACAGGTTGTATTTGTGACGAGGAAGAACAGATTCGATTTTGGTGAACATCTGGATCAGATAGTTTTTTAATTTTTAAAGTGATCCTTCACCATTGAGAGATGAGGTCAAAAACGATATTTATCAAGATATCTCAAAAAGTTGTGGACAGATTCGGATGAAATTGGGTGGACAGGTTGGGTGTGTGACAAGGAAGAATTGATTCCTTTTTGGTGAAGTTCCGGATCCGGATCAGATGAAAAAAATTTAAAAATTCAAAGTGATTCTTCATCATTGAGAGATGAGGTCAAAAACGATATTTCGCATGATATCTCAAAAAGTTGTGGACTGATTCGGCCGAAATTTGGTGGACAGGTTGTATTTGTGACAAGGAAGAAAAGATTAGATTTTGGTGGACATCCGGATCAGAGGATTTTTTAAATTATTAATGTGATTCTTTACCATTGAGAGATGATGTCAAAAACGATATATAGCACGATATCTCAAAAAGTTGTGGACTGATTCGGCCGAAATTTGGTGGACAGGTTGTATTTGTGACAAGGAAGAACAGATTCGATTTTGGTGAAGATCCGGATCAGAAAATGTTTGAAGTGATTCTCCACCATTGGAAAATAGGACCATGAACGATATATAGCACGATATCTCAAAAAGTTGTGGACGGATTCGGACGAAATTTGGTGGACAAGTTGGGTAGGTGACAAGAATAAGCCAATTCGATTTTGGTTCAGGTCCGAATCCAGATGCAGCCTTTCAGTGGGATACAAAACATAAACTGTTCAGCCTTGTTGGGGGATGCTCTCCACCAGGTGCTATTCTAGTTAACTACTGCATGAATTGGCCACAGACATGCGGAGACAGACAGGCACCAAATTGGGAATTGTCGTATGACCTCGACACAAGGCCACTATTGTGTTTTGCTCAGGGCCTCTTAATGACCAACATCACCACTGCACAAGAGGATCGAGTAAAACTGTAAACGACTTCCCAGACAGCATTTGCTCGAGTACCACGATAAGTTTAGGGATGACACGACAACACTGGCATGACGGGCCGAATGTTAGTTTCCTTTTTCAGATATTCTTCCACTTTATGTACATTATATATTTCGCCCAGCAGGTGGCGCTAGAGATTGCAATTTTGGGACGCCGTGCCCCAGGCGGATGACTCATGATGGTGGTGGTACACACTATCTCATACTCAAATGGAAAATGGAGGTTACTGGGTCGTGTTGCCACGAGGTAACCTCAGCACCATTTAGTAGCACTAATGGCTCCTAATTGTTCTCTTCAGGTACTTTTTATCTGTACATTTCTATGAAAGCTGCCCTTGACCTCTCCAACTGAGGCTTTCTTTATCCTCTCAGCTCCACATCCATCCTGCCTCTCTGTTCCTTTGCTAATGGCATTTTAACATCATGGCTACACTCTCTCAGCAGCCATCGTGTCCCACACTACATAGTGAGGGTTTTTAGTTGTTGAGACTTTGAAGCACCCCAGGTTCTCAAGTGTTGGCAAATTTTAGCACAACTTCATATTTACAGTCTTTTCCTCTTTCTTTATCATCATCCTTAACCGTCGGATGGGTATATATATATATCTATATCTGTGAACATTGTTCGGCATTGATTGTAAATCAACTAGAGAACATTCTCAGGCCTCCGCCTCTTAAAGAACCAGGTACTCCACGACTGAACTCTACCTAATCACTCATCTGTCACCAATCACATAACCAAGACTAGAACGGCACTCGGTAGAGAGCATACCTCCACCTGGTTGGCCGCATCACTCAATGGTGAAGAATCACTTAAAAATTCTACTGGCTAGATCCGGATCCGGATCTTTACCAAAATTGAATCGATTCTTCCTTGTCGCACACACAACCTGTCCAACAAGTTTCGTCCAAATCCATCCACAACTTTTTGAGATATCGTGCTATATATCGTTTTTGGCCCAATCTCTATCTCCCAATGGTGAAGAATCACTTAAAAAGTTAAATAATTCTCATATCCGAATCCATAATCAGATCTTCACCAAAATCTAATCGATTAGTCCTTGTCAGACACCCAACCGGTCCACCAAGTTTCGTCCACATCCGTCCGCAACTTTTTGAGATATCCTGCTATGTATCGTTTTTGGCCCCGTCTCCCAATGGTGAAGAATCATTTAAAAACTCTAGTAGCCGGATCCGAATCCGGATCTTCACCAAAATCTAATCATTTCGTCGTTGTCACATATGCTACATTTCTGCCAAATTTCGTCTGAATCCGTCCACAACATTTTGAGATATCTTGTTCACAGACAAACGGACAAACAAACAGACAGGGGTGAAAACATAACGTCCATCCACCTTTGGTGGCGGAGGTTTAAAAATATCAGTCAAGGGGGCAGGGTGTGCACTTCAGATGCCATGTTCATATTTGTAGGCCACACCATGATGGAAGAGAAAATGTCAAAACAGTCAACAATAAGATCTGGTTCTACAGGGCGAGTCATAAGTCCCAGGACACGGTTTTAGCTGCTTATACAACATTTGTTTATTCCAGGTATTTATACTGTTTTCTTTTTTTTCAGATAATACAAATAATACATTAAACCAATATGGTAGAAACCAGTCCCTGTACAGTGGAAGAGAGTATGGTAGCGGTGGTGAGGTACCACGAGGGGAGAAACACAAACAAGGTGATGAAACAGGTGCAAGAATACTTCGAGGAGCTTTTTGAAAAGTCAGAATCATCAAAATAAAATCTTCATCTTGGGGGGAAAAAGCCATTTCATTGTGGAAGTGTACTCGACACCAAGAGCGGAGAATGACCAAAAATTAGTGATTTGGGAATTCAAATCATTAAAAAATACGTTTTAAGATCTTCCCCAAAAAAATCATTGTGGAAACGTTCTGCAGAGTTGGGTGTTTCATATTCATCGCCCCATCGCACAATTAAATCTTCACATGAAAACATATTGTTGCGGATATGGGATTTGGCCTCCATCCATATCCGCTTGTAAATATTCCCCTATTTCCCCAATACTTCCCAACTATCCCCAATCCCCCATTCCCTAGTCCCATTTTCTGTAAACAACACTCTGTAGAACCGACCTTCCCCTATTTCCCCCATTAAATGTCGCACCCAGGTTCACCGCATCTCACGTAGACAACTATAGGACATCTTGCTAGTTATTCTTAGTCTATGTCAGTTAAGGACTCGTTTCCATTAATTCTGACTCTTCGTTGCACCAGAATGTGATTGTATGGCACCGTTAGAAAGTTTAGGACCTCCCAATACCTCCCCGCAGCTCTTCCTCATGGTACAACAACAACTACAACAACAGCGGCGGCGGCGCGGGGAGTGTGCGTCCTCACTCCGGCTTGGTTAGCCGCCATTGAACATGTGCTCCGACGGGGTTACCACGCAGGGGCTCGCTGTCAGCTCCTCGTCAAGGGCGGAGCCCGGTAACCCCCCGCACCCAATAAGAAGCGGCGGACCGATTCCATCTGGGGCGGAGCTAACGAGCCGAGGGCGTGTCACTCCCCGCTGGGCATGCGCAGGAAGACGGAGGTGACGTCAGATGCGCCTCAGCTTGGAGAGATAAGGTCGCCACCTCCGAGCGCTGAAATACCTCCCCGCATCTCTGGACCGGACCGTGCTGTATCCTGTCCCTGAGCCAAGGTGCACCTTGAGCTATCGACTGCCTGTCCTTCCCCGCCATCAATCCCTGTGTAAGTCAGTCTTGTCCCGTTTGTCTGTGGTCTGTCGGGGATAGATAAGACTGTGTCTAAGTGCCCATCTTGCTGTGCTTTACCTCTTGCCGTGTAATCTACCCGTTTCTGCATAACCAATATTATATCCTCCTCCGGAGGTCTTGAGAACTGTACCCCTTGTTTCGTTACATTAATCCCAGCCGTTGTGTCCTTTCCTTCATTGATTTAGCATAGCGCGATTTGGCCAACGTTCGAGTGGAATCGGGCGGGATAGGGTTCTAATCGGGGAGTACCTGTGCGGACGCGGTAATACCAAACCGCTCGGTAAACTAACATCTAAAACCGCGTCTGTAACAATATAAACCTTCGGTCATTTGTGAATTGTCAAATACAGATCATGAAAACAGGTTGACAGCTTGTGGCCACCACACACTTCTGTGGCCACCACACACATCTGTGGCCACCACACACTTCTGTGGCCACCACGCAGTCCTGACCTGACCAATTGTGACGATGCTCTGTGGGGTACGTCAAAGTTAAGGTTGTAGAACATCGCATGGTATCTGTTGACGAACTGAAACAACGCACTCAGGAAGCATTTGGCACCATAACACATGTTATTTTGACACCATAAACTATGGTATTTGGCACCATAACACAAGGTATTTTGACACCATAACACATGGTATTTTGGCACCATAACACATAGTATTTGGCACCATAACACATGGTATTTTGACACCATAACACATGGTATTTTGGCACCATAACACATAGTATTTTGACACCATAACACATAGTATTTGGCACCATAACACATGGTATTTTGACACCATAACACATAGTATTTGGCACCATAACACATGGTATTTTGACACCATAAACCATGGTATTTTGCACACTGCACGTGGAGAAACGTTATCTTGTGTGGTGACAACGGATGACGTCATACGAATGTACTCAATGTCTAAGGAGGGTTTGTAATTGTTTTATTACTGTAATATGTTATAAATAATAACTCCTGTTATTATGTATTAGTTATTACTGTAATATGTTATTACTCCTGGAGCTTATGGCTCACCTTGGTCAATGGTATAAACAAATCATGTATAAGCAGATAAAACAGTGTCCTAGGACTTATGACTCACCTTGCATGCTTCCTCGTACACCTGCATATTGTATATTGTATATTGATGTTGTAAATTAAAATGTCTTTCATCATTCCATAATGCATATTTTAGGGGAAGAACAATCAATTTCCAGTTGCACAGCCTTCAGACGTCGACCTGCTTGGCTCCTCCAAAGGGAATTGTTACCTGTCAGATTGTTGAGTGTCCACCTGTTGTAACTGTTTACAATCATTAATCTGCTGTCTTTACATACCTTGTAATCTGCTGTCTTCGAGAGTTAACTGCTGTAAGGACATCTTTGTACATCTGATTCTTGTGTCACCATTCCGCTACAATTCCCATTGTTCTGTGGTCCATCAATCCCACTGTTTTCCATTCATTTCCTTTTGTCTGTTGATCCATTATCCACCTCCCACTCCCTCTCACTCCCCGTAGTTCTGCTGTTCCATAAGCCTCAATATCTGTTTTATTATATTTAAAATAGAAAGAGAAATACAACAGCAATTGTTGCCCAAAGATTGCTCACGAAGGTCACGTGACAGTGATGTCTATACAAGGCATGATCTTCACAGGTGAACCATGGCACAAAAAAACAGGTTAACATTCTAAAATACTGTAATGACTGCCCTCATCCCATGATGACATGACTAATGACGTCATGGACGTCCGTCGTTACTTGAAAGTGGGAGGGAGAGGGGCACGGGGCATTGCAAGTACAAATGGCGGAGCCAGTAGGGCAAATGGCATTTTGTAAGATATCAAAAGGATATTTTTTTTAACTTGTAGAATCTAAACTCTCTTTACTGCTGTGTATTCTGAGCATTTAACCTGACCGGCTTTGGCACGTTTCCTTGAATTTTTTTTTTTTTTTTGCATACAAGATCGAGGCTCGTGTAAGTACTAATATTGATCACAAAAAAAAACGGACACACAAAACATACAATAAAGGGAGCAGGAGACAATATGGGGAGAGAGAGGGAAGCACACAAGTACAACAGCAGAGAACAGGGACATCGGGAGATCTGTGGGAGGGGAGGGCTTGGGGGGAGGAGGCATGGGAAGGCGGGGTGCTGTTGGGGGGGGGGGGGGTGCGAGAGGTATAAAACACATGGACACTGCAAGAACTTCCAGGAAAGAATTTAACTAATAAAAGGGGCGCCTTCAATTTTTTTAGCTTCTTCTTGGTGTCAAAGTTTATTATTGTGTTTAAAAACCAGATGTAAGCGTGCATTTCATACTTTCATTTTTACTTCTACTTTTCATCTTAATTCTTCGAAATCGACACAGATGTAGCCCCCCCCCCCCCCCCCAAAAAAATGCACAATGGTACGGTCCATAAGTAAACTTGACAGAAGGCTCCTCCTTCTGACTCCCATTTATTTATCTTTCTTTCCCTGTTCCTGGTACTCTGTGGCCATTACTAACAAAATAAATTACTTTGGGGAAGTTTTCACAAAGAAAGAGAGAAAGAAAAGAGAAAGAGACTAGAGGGAAAGGGCCAGTCCATGGGGGCCAATTAGCAGTCTGACCGTGACCTGCTGCACTGACGAATCCGCAGCAGAATGAGGAAGATTTGGCCCCCTGACCTGCGTTGGGGGGTACAACCATCACGAAGAGGCATCCGCAATAGTTGTAATAAATTCGTTGATGCAACTGGGGAACATCCCGCATACGGACCTGTGTGGATTTGAACAGAGCAACACATTTTATGTTATAATCAAGCAAAAAGGTGTGGGTGGGGTTAAGGGGAGGGGGCGCTACCACCCAGGGGTTTGGAGTTTGGTGAACTCGGTTTAAGTGAAAACGAAGGTGATTGGAGGATATGTGATCACATGACCACAAGGCGCCATCTTGTTACCCAGCTTTGCCGAGTGAATATGCGTGCATCTGTGAACTCTGCCATATTTACATCTCGTCATCGTTGTGATTTTTCATTCTGAAGTCGGTTTTGGGGTGTAAAACATGTTGTGCTATTCAACATGGTGCAGTTCCAATCGACCAGACAGAGGAGAGAAGATGCGCATCTTTATTCTCGTGATCCAGAAAGGAGGAAATATGGTAAAGTAAAAGCTTGTCTCCAGAAATGAAGAGACAACGACTCGTTTCTGTGTGCTTGACAATAATTACGTGGCTGTTAAAATGAGCTACGTAGCTAAGTTCCTCAAAGTCTAGTATTCTATGGCACTGCCCAACCCATCGACACCCATAGACATCACACCTATCTTCTGATCTGAGAACAATTGGGATTATGGAGAAAAGCAAAACTTGGGGCTCATCAATGTCCATTTGATGGCTCGTTTGGACCTTTAAACTGGGCCTATGTTTCCTGTATGTCTTTGGCTGATGATGCAGTGATTTCATAAAGGTTTTCTTTAGAGAAACAGTAGCGATGCTGTCGTGATGAACTAATATAAATCATATTATTCGGTCATCACTGCAATGGTGAAGCTAGCTCGCTAAATACCCCCTAAAGTAAAGTGAAGTAAAGGATTGATAGATGAATCCGAGTGATATTTCTGTAGAAATGCAATGGGAAGAATAAGCAACCCTGTTATGGGCAAGGATGTACCTTTTGAAATCGTACACTTACTGACCCCCTGAACCCAGAAGGATAACCATAATGGTTAACACACATTGCTGAGTGCAAAACCTTGGAGATAACACAAATTTGACCTCAATTTCTTCACCAGAGGGAAAGGTGTTATTAGCATCAGAGGGGACTGTTCCACAGTTAGGCCACACTGGCCTAGGGCCCACATGGCCTAGGGCCCACATGGCCAATGGCCCACATGGCCTAGGGCCCACATGGCCTAGGGCTCACATGGCCTAGGGCTCACATGGCCTAGGGCCCACACTTGAAGGGTCCCCACACCTAATGCTTCAGGATCGGGATAAGGACTTCGTCAAATTTCTATATAACTGAATTCTAATAGATAAATACATCATCGAATAGACAGATAATTAAATAGATAACTAGAAAAATCTGTGTTCTGTGTTCAAGATAACAATGTAGGACACAAAAAATGGCCCAGGGCTCCGCAGACCCTTATCCGGCCCTGGGTATAAGGCGAGATGTGCAAATGATTCAACTGATCCATGTTCAACCTTCTCAAGAATGAGTGGGAGAAAGTCTGTGCAATACAGTCTGGGATGGGTGCAATGCATCACACAGGGACACGGACGTGTTGAGATGAACGCTCTGCTCACCACCACCCTCTCCTCTTGGTCTGGATTAATGGCCGTCCTTGAAGTGTGAGCTCCGTCTTTCACCCGTCATCTGCTGTGAAATGAAGCAAGGCTGTTTGGCCTTGTTGGCCTGACTTACGGCTCCCAGATATTTCATCATGGTCCTCCTTTTCAAGCATACTGTGTATAAAGCAGTCTACCATCCCATCTCGGCACATACGCCCAGCCATCGCCCCCGGGGATCATGTCTCTTGGTCTGGCCACGTGTGTGCTGTCATAAACCATTCTCTTCAAGCTACATCATTCTTCGCGAATGCTTAGCACAAGCACAGAGAGCATGGGAAGGTTGGAGGGGTTTCAGGGGAAACTCATTCCTTCATCACATATTTAGAGTCCAACTGGAAAGCATTATCTGTCATGGCTCTTTTAACCCAGGATCAACTCTCTGAGGATTTCCCAGTAATACAGAAGCCTTGTCAGGAAGTGAACGAAAAAGCAGCCCCAGTTAGGCAGTTGTGTGTTTTCACCACCAATGTGGAGCCTCAGAATTGTTGTCCCTCTACCTGGTAGAGAGAAGCTGTCGTCGACGAGGAACTGTGTCGTTTACCATCTTCTAGTACGCTATCGACAAACTCCATTTGCCCTACCTTTTCCACTTTTGTTTGGGCCTTCAGCAGCATTTCAAGGTGGTACAGCAGGAAGTTGCTATTATCAAAACTAGCAACGGTACCCATCCTACGGACGGGGCTTCAATTGGGAGGTCCAAATGAAAAGGCAAAATATCAGAAATTGAAGGCTTTTTTTTATTTTAAACGATTTATATAAACATCCGTTGAATCATATCACACGCAAATCATCAAAATCTAAACAGTATTTGTAGAATTTCAATAAAAGCCACATCACTGTTCATATCGATAAATATTATTCCATCGTGTTTGGAAAAACTGGAAAATTGAAAATTGGGAAAATTGGAAAATTGGGGAAAAAATGGAAAAACAATATAGCCTATTTTACTCCAGGGGGTCCCAGGATTACCCACCCAAAATATCGTTGCGATCGGTTCAGCCGTTTTTGCGGTACCTGGGAACAGACAGACAGACAGACAGACGGACATTTGGTGAAATATAGTAAGATGGAGTTGGTGAATATTGCAATACCAACCTCTTAATTCGTAGAGTGTTGAGATCTCAAGAACGGAGAATGCAAAAGCACAAGCAATGCAAGGTTTTGTCCAATGTTAGTGCCCGATGAAGGCCACTGTGGTTGAAACAGATTTTCAAACAATTTGCCTTTGTTTTGACAAAAACTCCAGTTGGTTGTGTCTCCATGTTCTCCACCCTGTGGTTCTCACAATTTTGGTTATTTTTGTACTCTGGTAACTACAAGCCATTCCTTAATAAAATATCTCTTGTCTATAATATTTGGTAATTGAAGAGATCACATCTATATTATAACATGCTAAGTGGTCGACTTTGTGCACCTATCTCCTTAAAACATGCTAAGGGGTATCTCCTTATAACATGCTAAGGGGTATCTCCTTAGAACATGCTAAGGGGCTTCTCTTTATAACATACTAAGGGGTATATCCTTATAACATGCTAAGGGGTATCTCCTTATAACATGCTAAGGGGTATCTCCTTATAACATGCTAAGGGGTATCTCCTTATAACATGCTAAGGGGTATCTCTTTATAACATACTAAGGGGTATATCCTTATAACATGCTAAGGGGTATCTCCTTATAACATGCTAAGGGGTATCTCCTTATAACATGCTAAGGGGTATCTCCTTAGAACATGCTAAGGGGTTTCTCCTTATAACATGCTAAGGGGTATCTCCTTATAACATGCTAAGGGGTATATCCTTATA
This sequence comes from Myxine glutinosa, assembly GCF_964187855.1. Lineage (NCBI taxonomy): Eukaryota > Metazoa > Chordata > Myxini > Myxiniformes > Myxinidae > Myxine > Myxine glutinosa. The sequence goes on along the minus strand of NC_136262.1, from coordinate 243,929,062 downwards.
ACATACTAAGGGGTATATCCTTATAACATGCTAAGGGGTATCTCCTTATAACATGCTAAGGGGTATCTCTTTATAACATACTAAGGGGTATATCCTTATAACATGCTAAGGGGTATCTTCTTTGGCTTGCTGCTGTGAATGCCCCCTTCTGTGGTCTCAAAGGTATCACAGCTGCTTTTTCTCTTGCTATCAATGTTTTAGAACTTTATCTCTTTTTTTTTTTCTTTTTTTTTACAGGATGTAAGGCTTCCATGGCTGCCGCATACACCTCTCACACACATGGACATGCAGACAAATACACAAGACACAACACAGGATTGTTAGATAGGATAAACACGCTCACTGAGCTTGGGGGAAGTGACGTCAGTTCCAGGGGCACTCTGGGTACCAGCAACGTCACAATAATGGTGCCGCCTTTCTCACGGCACTAAGCGGGCATTCCTGAAAGTGAAAGTGTTCTATCCTTTAAAATGGTGAATGCCGAGCAAGGAAGCAGCATGTACCATTTTTAAAGTTTTTGGTATGAATCAGCCAGGGTTTCAATCGCCGCCCTCCCAGACACTCAAACCATTACACCACCGAGTCTGGTATTTGATCTAGGTGGGTTTTCAAGGTGAAACCTGTCCGTTTCACCGTGGCAAACAATGATACAAAAGCTATAGTTTTGTCATTGTCGTTGTCCTTGTTGTTGTTCCTGCTGTATAGTTATCATCCTGCAGCATACATCCAGAGAGCAACTGCTAATGTTTTTAGTTTCTCTTTTATTTGTTTTTTTTATGTGTGCTAGCTTAAGTACCCGGCATTTCCCGGGGAAGAGGGGAAAGGGTGGAAGAAGGGGAAGGGGGATAGAGGGGGGAGGGAGGGAGCTTGACAGTGACCAGCAGCAGGCCAAAGGCTTGAATGACCGCTTGGCAATGATCGCAATATGACGTGCAAAAAAAAAGAAATTCAACTTAAATTGTTAATAAAAATGTTTTACGACGTATATTACAAATACATTTGTGCAAAATAAATGTATTATGATTGATGTAAATCATGACAACACAGCGACTCGTGTACTTACCCTCAGTTAAAACAAGCCTGTCTCTACAGCGACGGGTGATGAGGTGTTTTGAATTGCACAGTGTTGGTTTGATTTACGTGAAGGTGAGGGTAATTTAATAACGTGGCGGTTATGTGGAGCTGAGGTATTTTTAATAGCCGGCGAAGCCGGTGTTGTGAATGAACGCGTACGTATTATGTTGAAAAACCAGATTTTGCTGGATCCCTTGAGAATTTCGAAGCTTTGACGCACCAAATCGCTCAATGGAGGCCGCCATCTTGCGGATGCGGAAGTATGCATAACAAATTGAAAAAAGTTCAATAGGAGTTTGTTTCACCCGTCTTTTTTTGATTCACAATCTTATGCGCCTCTAATTTGTAATTAAAATACTTTAAGACCAACCTCGGCCCGCACGGGCCTGGTTATCTTCAACGAAAATCGTCACCAAACACCGGAACCAATGAGATTCGAGCATTTGAAAAAATATTTCCAAAACCAAATCACTCAATGGATGCCGCCATCTTCCGGATGCGGAAGTATGCATAAAAAAAATGCAAAAACGTTCAATAGGAGTTTGTTTCACCACCCGTCTTTGTTTGATTCACAATCTTATGCACCTCTAATTTGTAATTAAAATACTTTAAGAACAACCTCGTTCCCCGGGCCCGCATGGGCCCTGGTTATCTTCAACGAAAATCGTCACCAATTACCGGAACCAATGAGATTCGAGCATTTGAAGAAATATTTCAAAAAAGCTTTTTACCACGTTTTGGACGCTGAAAACGGCGTCAAATATTCTAAAATTGACGAAGAATAATTTTTTAGAAATCTCGCGGCCATAGGGGATAGTTTTTCACGGCCGGAAATATCCGAAGTTGAGACGGAATTCACCAAATTAATCAAGAAGGAAATTTTATAAATTTTAATCTCATCCAGAATGCAAATGGTGTCATTTTGAACCCAGTACGGTACCTACTACACCAACCTACTACCAACTACCTAACCTACTGATGCCAGCGTGATGGGTAAAATAGTGGCAAGGGGCTTTGGCTTCGCCGGCTCATTGCGGCTTTGCAGTCGGGTACTAGTATATATGTAATAGTGTGTAACAGTAGCCGAAAGCCCGGGAATGATCGAGGCACACCCGTTCAGTGTGCAACCATGATGGAACTACTTTATTATACATACGTCACAGGAAAGCGTCATCAGTCCCTCATTACCTCCGCCACCAAAGGTGGATGGAGGTTATGTTTTCACCCCTGTCTGGCTGTTTGCCCGTTTGTTTGTGAACAAGATATCTCAAAAAGTTGTGGACGGATTCGGTCAAAATTTGGCAGAGATGTAGCTTATGTGACGAGGACAAAATGATTAGATTTTTGTGAAGATCCGGATTCGGATCCGGCTACAATAATTTTTAAAGTGTTTCATCACCATTGAGTGATGGGGCAAAAAACGATACATAGCAGTATATTTCAAAAATTTTGGACGGATTTGGACGAAACTTAGTGGACCAGTTGTGTGTGTGACCAGGACGATTCGATTCGAATTTGGTGAAGATCTGACTATGGATTCGGATCTGAGAATTATTTAATTTTTAAGTGATTCTTCAACATTGAGTGATAGGGCTAAAACCAACACATAGCAGGATATCTCAAAAAGTTATGGACGGATGATTTTGATTAAATGTGATTCTGTGTTGTGATTTTCTGGTCTACTCTGGGATACAAAACGTAAACTGTTCACCTGGCGGAGATATGCTCTCTACTGAGTGCCGTTCTAGTTAGCATATGTATGAGCTGTACTTCCATAACATCTCCCCCAACAAATAAGCCTGAAAGGCTTCAAACCCCCAATTACTCATAAGCAGAACAAAGCACAAGAAAATGTTTCATAAACGGTTATTTCTAAAGTATCAAACTAGACCACATATCAGAACAACAAAAACCGAACCAAACTTTAAAGAAAACTGAGCGACACCATCAGGGTAGAGTACCCGACTTTAGTATCTGGTATAAATGATCCAGGCCATTATTCTGGGCCCAGAACCTCTTTCTTGCTTTAATTTCAGATCAAGCCTTTCAACTGGCTTAACTTTTCTGCCAGAGCGAGTTTTATACTCGGCGGATTTCTCAGAGCCTTCAGTTCCAATATCAATTGCAGTTTCATCCTCGGGCTCTTCAGGAACGTCTTCTGAGCATGGCAATGCAGAAGATGAAGGAGGTACGGAAGTATCAGGTTTGAGGTGGCGTCTGAACCACCTTTAGAGGCCATTTTTCCCTGCGGAGCAGGGGTTGGCCTTTTTCGGGCACCGTGGTCCACTTTTTGAAGCAATTTTTGAACAGCCGGATGTCCTTCCTGCCGCCAAACCTGTTAGTCGCCTCTTGCGACACACAGGGAATTACCAGCGAACTGGTACTCAATTTGCCGACTTCGGAAGGATGACAGGCTGAGTGAGGTGGCGTCTGCTCCTTTTTAAAATTATGGCAGTTTCACCATAAGAGGGTTGCTAACAGATCTTGTGCGACCTGTAGGAATATTTGGGGGACACAGCACAGACAGAGCTGGGGGTGCTCGGCCGGAGAGAAGTCGGTAGAAGACAGAAAGACCACCAACCTGCCTGCGGTGAGTGAGTGAAAGGCCCTCACAATCAGCTTCATCACGGGAGATTCCAATGATTCTGAAAGCTTTGGTTTCAACAGCGTGAAGCCGAGCTCGGTGTGAGGCAGTACTCCACCAAGCTGTGGATGAACGCTTTGTATGTGGTGAGAAGCTCAGTAGTGCCACCGCACGATGGAGGATACCCATTCGGTGACTGGCTTTGGAGGCCAGCTTGGAAATATGGTTTTCTTCCTGCAGGTCGCACAAGATCTGCCTGCAACCCTCTTCTTGTGAAACTGCCAAAATCTAGACTCTCTACTCACCTTCACTCTTTCATTCCCCTTTTCTCCCACCTCTGGAACAAACTCCCTCACTCCCTTCAATCCCACTCCTCCCTCCAGGTCTTTAAAACAGCTGTTAACCACCATCTCTTGTCTTCGCCATCCAAAACCTTGATCTTTTGTACCCCCATTAAAACACACCAAATCCACCTCCTTCAACCTCAAACCTCTTTCCTCCTGGTAGTGTTCATTTGCTTTATACTGTGTACCTCTTCTCTAATCCACCCTCTCCCCCGCCCTCTCCCTTCCACAGATATACCGATGTGCTTGTATGCTTTCTTCTCTCTCCCCATATCGTCTCCCGCTCCCTTTATTGTATGTTTTATGCGTCCGTGCATGTTTTCGTGTTTAATGTGTTAGCTCTTACACGAGCCTCGACTCTGTATACAAAAAACGGATCACGGCAGATAGTGAGACCCAAAAGCTTGAGTGACAGAACTTCTTCGAGAGGATTGCTGAGAAAGTAGATGGGAGGGTTTTCCAGACAGTGTTTACGGAGAGACATCGTAAGAGTGTGAGATTTGTCAGGATTGAAAGACATGTTCCACTTGTTTGACCAGTCTGTGATTTTGTCCAGGTCGGCAGAGAGTGAGGAGGCTGCTGCCTGCCGATCTGAGGGATGAGGTATGGAGCGTTAAAGAGGGGAGTCATCAAAATCTGTATGATATATCAACTGAATGCCTATTAGCATTCTGGCAAATGAAATTATTTATGCCAAACTACTTCTTGATTTGATTTCCGACAACATAGTGGCCTCTTTGGCGTTTCTATGTCAGCACGTGACTCATGATACTATTATCCCATGTTATCCCATATAATGTGTTGTATTTAGTCATTGCAGCTCCTAATGTCCTTGCCTTGTACGTAAAATATGTACAAACTCCTCTATGAGCCATTTTAATTGGAAACTGTAGACAAAACATTATCTTACTATAATTCACAAAATGTCTGTCTGTCAGTCTGTCTGTTCCCAGGTAACGCAAAAACGGTTGAACCGATCGCAACGAAATTTTGGGTGGGTAATCCTGGGACCCCCTGGAGTAAAATAGGCTAAATTGTTTTTCCAATTTTTTTTCCAATTTTTCCAATTTTCCAGTTTTTCCAAACACGATGGAATAATATTTACCGATAAGAACAGTGATGTGGCTTTTATTGAAATTCTACAAATACTGTTTAGATTTTGATGATTTGCGTGTGATATGATTTAACGGATGTTTATATAAATCGTTAAAAATTTAAAAAAGCCTTTAATTTCTGATATTTTGCCTTTTCATTTGAGCCTACCAATTGAAGCCCCGCCCGTAGGGCAGGTACCGGTGCTAGTTATGTTAATAAAACGTTTATGTATGCTGCTGATAAATTTAAGGATGATCTTATAGTTTTGTGTTATATATATATTTCAAAAAATGCTTTAATTTGTGGAAAATAAGCCAAACATTCAGATGACGTCACATGCCATTTTTCGCGAAACAGGTGACAACCCTGATACAATTTTATTTTCGCTTAACGGTCTGAACAGCAATAAAGTACAAAGATAAGTGGCAGGTGCAAACTCCAACGAAAAACAGGTAAGCAATTTTCATAATGTAGAGAACTGTAAACCAATAAATGGTAGGCCTGATATAAGATGAAATAAAAATAGGATTCCAATTATATCGTTTTTGGCCTAGTGTTCGCGCAATAACTGATTTTCTAATATAGATTGTAATCTGAGGGATACTTCATTTCCTACACAATGAAATACCCTGATCTGGGAGCATAGGAAGGAGATTATCACGAAGCACCATAATGAAAGATATTGTTTCCAACCTCTCCTGAACCATTAATCTCTTGAGCCTGTTATCCACATGGCCATACTATTCCAGGTTCCTTTGTCATGTGCAAATTTTTGGTGATATCAGACATCAATGTTGCTGCGCTATGATGTATGCATATTAATTACTCTTGGTGTGACGTCATTATGGTCACAACCTTGGCTGCAATGGTGCCATATGATTTGAATTTTACTTGGCCACATGTTCTTTAATCTAAATCCCAAAGGCTGCTGATTTATTGCGAAATAATGAGACAATGTGTACCTACTTGTGATGCCACACTATACAATAGGTTCAATGCGGCCATCGGACAAAATGTGCATGAACATCAGAATCGTATAAATTTAGAACACGTACATCTGCCACACTGAACACTTTAGGATTTGTATCCCACTGTTAGGTCGGATCTGGATCTGAACCAAAATCGAATCGGCTTGTTCTTGTGGCCTACCCAACTCATCCACCAAGTTTTGTCATAACTCGTCCACAACTTTTTGAGATACCGTGCTATGTATCGTTTTGGCCTTATCTCTCAATGGTGAAGAATCACTGAAAGAATTATAATATCCGGATCGGGATTTTCACCAAAATCCAATCAATTCGTCCCTGGAATACACACAACCTGTTCACCAAATTTCGTCCAAGTCCGGACACAACTTTTTGAGATATCCTGCTCACAGACAAGCAAACGGATGAGAACATAACCTCAGTCCACCTTCGGAGGTAACTAAGTGTGAGGCTGATAACGTGGAAGGAAGCTTCGACATAGAAAGACACCCATTTGGCCCATCATACCTGTGATGTATCCATATCGCAAAATCCTAATTGACTTACCAATCCAATTCTTACTATTAACGCAATGCACCTTCATAAAGTCGTGGCCAAAAATATTGGCACCCTTGCACGTTTTTCAAATAACTCACAATTTTCTCTAAAATAAGTTGAAATTGACAAAAGTATTTGGGCTCCACAATTCTTTATTTCACTGTTAATATTACAGAACCTTTGTTTTTGATTCAAAACTTAATATATCCTTTTAAATCAGAAAATAAATAGAAATGGCATTGAAAAAATTATTGACACCCTCGATTCAATATTTGGTAGCACGTCCTTTGGACAAAACAACTGCAGTCAAGCACTTCCTATAGCCATGAATGAGCTTCCTACACCTCTCACTGGCAGTTTGGCCCAATCTACTTGTGCAAACTGCTGCAGTTCTCCCAGATTTGAAGAGTGCCGTCTCCCAACTGCTATTTCCAGATCTCGTCACAGGTGTTCAATGGGATTTAGATCTGGGCCGGTATTCATATAACTTCTTAATTTAAGACTACTTCGCTGCTAAGTACCCCCACATTGCTGAGTGGGGTTGTTGTCTTGAAATTCATAAACACTCTTAAGTACCCTGCTTAGCTGAGTGAGGTTGTTATCTTGAAATTCATAAACACTCTTAAGTACCCTGCTTAGCTGAGTGGGGTTGTATCTTGAAATTCATAAACATTCTTAAGTACCCTGCTTAGCTGAGTGGGGTTGTTATCTTGAAATTCATAAACACTCTTAAGTACCCTGCTTAGCTGAGTGGGGTTGTTATCTTGAAATTCATAAACACTCTTAAGTACCCTGCTTAGCTGAGTGGGGTTGTTATCTTGAAATTCATAAACACTCTTAAGTACCCTGCTTAGCTGAGTGGGGTTAAAAAAAAAAAAAAAAACACCTTTAGAGGCCATTTTTCCCCGCAAGCGGGGGTTGGCCTTTTTCGGGAACCGTGGTTGTTGTTGTTTTTTGGTCCCCTTTTTGAAGCAATGTTTTACGGCCGGATGCCCTTCCTGACGCCAACCCTTTTTGCCGCCTTTAGCGACAAGCAGGGAATTACCAGTGAACTGAGTGGGGTTGTTATCTTGAAATTCATAAACACTCTTAAGTACCCTGCTTAGCTGAGTGGGGTTGTTATCTTGAAATTCATAAACACTCTTAAGTACCCTGCTTAGCTGAGTGCCCCGCATAAAGTTATGAAGATTGTCTCAAGTTGTTTCCAAGGCTCGATGTCACATTTCATTGCCGTTTATGTTCATTTTCTGTGGTTTGGTGACAGACCAACGACAGTTATTACTGAGTTCCAAGGCCAAGTCATTGTTGAATTGCTATAAATGCCATGTATGAAGAGCAGTCTTTTCACACTCAACATGGACAAGAGGAAGAGAAAACCGAATTTCTCCGAGATTGAGAAACTCCGACTAGTGGATATGTATGAGAGAGAAATGTCGGTGATTCTCCATAAATTTGGGCCAACCGTTTCGTCGCAAAAAAAACACTTGGCTTGGGAGAGAATATTGACGGCCTTGAATAGTCGTAATGCAGTGGCACGGACATTGGCAGAGGTGCAAAAAAAGTGGCAAAACCTGTGCAGTATAACGAAGGAGGAATATCGGCAATACAAGAAGGAATTATCAAAGACAGGTAATTTCAGTATTTTTACATATGTATGCCTTTGCCGATTCAAATTTGAACTCGATGCATATATGGAAACAGTAGATTTTTAAATTTACAATTGAAAACTATAATAAAAATGATGACAATGCATGTCAACTTTTAAAATGACATTTCTGCTATAGGTGGTGTGCCGCACCCAAGGAACCTTCGCCGTTGTCACAGAAGATTGCCGCCATTTTGGGCGAGGAGGACCCCACCATACATGGCATAGAAGGAGGAGTCGATAGTGAACTAATGGGAGAACAGGCGAAGGAGAAATCGACTTCATCAAGTTCAAGGTAGGCACAACCGAATCACATTGCATAATGAATGTTCAGTGCGTTGTTATCATGTCTAAATGTAAGCAATGCTTCGAACGTCTCTGTCACATATAATTATTGTCTTTCCTTACAGTTCATCCGGCACAACAAGTGAAACTTCCTTGAACACCGATCCCATTCCGATGAATGAAATTGATAGTGAAGTCCGTGGTCCATCCCCACCACCATCAGTAGCAGTGTTCAATTTTACCAAGTCGTCCGGAAGTCGCCCTACTTCAACATTACCAAATCCATGCCCCCTGCGGTCGTCCCTGCTGAGAAAACCAAGAAGCAAAAGTTAGATGAAAATAATGGACTTATCGAAATGCAAAAAAAACTCTTGTGCTTAGAGAAGCAAAGGGCGAAACTTGAAATTGAAAAGCTAACCATGGAGAAGGAAAAGTTAGCAATTGAATTCGACGTTCTGAAAATAAAAAGGGAAAAGCTTAACCAAAGGCAAGACACGTCCGACAACTAGCCAAGTGATTCAGCATGTGGCTATCTATACACCATACAAATTGATGAACTTGCAGTGATCAGAATATGTCAGTATAAGGGAATAAAATCTATAAACTATCTATATAGTTTGTGTTCTATTCATTTCGTGCAAACTATAACACTCACTGTTTATCCAAAATGGTTGTTGACTATTTGATTCCGAACTTCCATCCCAATGCGTCTGTCCGGGAATACAACCACATTCTCTTCATCGTCATCATCTGGTTGTGGTTGTAATCGATGGGTTCCTCATCAAAATTAGGTAATCCTCTATTTATTGCAATATTGTGGAGAATGGCACAAGTTCCAATAATTTCGCAGGCCTTCTGTGGTGAGTATCGAAGTTGACCGTGAAGACAGTGGAAACGCCTCTTCCACTGTCCAATTCCTCGTTCAACCAAACAACGTGTTCGTTTGTGAGCTCGGTTGTATCGTCGCTGCATTGCAGTGGTTGGGTTCAAAAACGGTGTCATTAACCACGGTCGCACAGGATATCCACTATCTCCAAGAAGAACTTCTTCACCCATTCTTGTTTCCATTCTCTGTGCCAATGCACTTTCTCTCAATATGACAGAATCATGGGTACTGCCTGGCCATTTTGCCACAATGTTAATGAAACGGCATTGTGCATCCATTACTACCTGAGTATTGATAGAATAGTAATTTTTCCTATTCACATATCGCCATTCATGTTGTGTTGGACCCAGGATCCATACGTGAGTTCCTTCAACTAGGGCATGCCCGTACTATATCTATATCTAAAATTATATCCCCCCCTCTATTTACATGAAATGGTTTGGTTCATGAAATGTTTTGGTCCATTCGCAACGCCAAAGCGAACGGCGAACGCTTTACATGAAATGGTTTGGTCCATGAAATGTTTTGGTCCATTCGCAACGCCAAAGCGAACGGCGAAAGGCTTGCGAGTACAGTGACAATCCCCCCGGGGTTTTAATTAGTTTTAAAACATCGTTTAACGCCAACATAGCGCCAACATAGTTTGCCGACGGGAAATAAATGAATACGCTCTCAAATGTGCCATCCGAGGCAGAGTGTGTTCGCCACGTTCGGCACACGCGATAGCTCGCTGCTCTCTGATTGGTTGAATCGTTTTTTGGACATAGCTCGGTAAGTAATTGTCCGATTAATATGAAACCTTGAAAAGGCACATCCTCGGGTCCCCAGCAATATACCTGGCAAGTTTAAAGTATATCGGACCCGTGGTTGTCGAGAAACAGCGGTCACAGACAAACAAACAAACACACAGAGATTACTGGAATTATAGATAGACTAGGGCATGCCCGTACTATATATAAGCTAGGACGTGCCCGTACGTGGGTGCCCGTTCCTTGCCAAAAAAAAAAAAAAAAAAATTTTGTGTAGGGGTGTGTGTGTGTAAACATCCTAGGGCGTGCCCGTACGTGGGTGCAAAAAAACATGCGTGCAAACAACAACAACAAAAAAAAACTTTGAAACCACGTGGCAGTAACGACCACAGAACCCCCCCCCCCCCTCTATTTACATGAATGGTTTGGTCCATTCGCAACGACCACAGAACCCCCCCCTCTATTTACATGCAATGGTTTGGTCCATTCGCAACGCCAAAGCGAACGGCGAACGGCTAAATCGCCATAGCTCGGTAAGTACTTGTCCGATTAATTTCAAACCTTGAAAAGGCACATCCTCGGGTCCCCAGCAATATACCTGGCAAGTTTAAAGTATATCGGACCCGTGGTTGTCGAGAAACAGCGGTCACAGACAAACACACACACACACACAGACACACACACACACACACACACACACACACACACACACACACACACACACACACACACACACACACACACACACACACACACACACACACACACACACAGAGATTGCTGGAATTATAGATAGATGACACCCATCACTCCTGGGAAATTAGCAATACCGTAAAAATCTGCACCTATATCCTGTATGTTTTCCGGGGATGGAAATTTCACAGCTCTCCCCATCAATGGAAGCAGTGCATTGTTTACCTGTGAAATGATACGGCATAAGCTTGGTTGAGATATATGAACTGTATCTCCTGTCACCTGTTGGAATGATCCGGTCGCATAAAAACGTAAGGCTGCGAGTAGTTTCAGTTCAGTTGGAAGAGCGTGGTTACGAAATGTCCTTGGTTCGAGGTCAATGCGAATAATATCAGCAAGATCCAGTATTGTCTGTCGATCCAAACGATACCTTTGATAAAGCTGAAGGTCATTGTAAATTTCCAATGGGTGAACTCTGTCACGAAAAACACGTTCGCGACGCATTGCCCGCCTTGGGTCTATATCAATCTGCACTGCTAACAGAGCTGCCATATCCCTTGAGCGAACTGAACCGAATGACAGAATATTCAATCGAGTAACCACCCACCCTAAAGTTAAGACTGCCTCGGAGGTGTCTTAAATTTAGGGGCCGATTTAAGTGAGGTCCATGAGATAAGTAGTATTGAATTCCACTTGTTCGGTCCGCTTAAGTTAAGATGGTACTTAGTGGCCCCACTTTGACGAAAGTATCTTTATGAATACCGGCCTTGGACTCATTGCTGGCCATTTCAGAACAGTCCAGAGTTTTGTCTTGAACCATTCCTGGGTGCTTTTTGAAGTGTGTTTGGGGTAATTGTCCTGCTGCAAGATCCATGACCTTCGACGGAGACCCAGCTTTCTGACAATGGGTTGAACACTGCGCTCCAAAATGCCTTGTTAATCTCCTGATTTCATGATGCCATGCACACATTCAAGACACCCAGTGCCAGAGGCAGCACAGCAACCCCAAAACATCACTGAACCTCCTCCATGTTTGACTGTAGGGAAGGTGTTCTTTTCTTTGAAGGCTTCATTTTGTTTTCTGTAAACATAGAGACGATGTGCTTTACCAAAAAGCTCTAATTTGGTCTCATATGTCCACAGGACATTCTCCCAGAAGGATTTTGGCTTGTTCAGGTGTGTTTTGGCAAACTCCATTTGGGCTTTCTTAATATCTCTCTCAACAGTGGGGTCCTATCTTAGAAACCCCTTTCATTGATTTGGTGACGGATGGTGCAAGTTGAAACTGTGTTACATATTTATGTGAATGTATGTGAATTACCATTCAGGTCTTTGCTTATCCGTGTGTAGTATATTAAGTTGTTGTGTAGTTGTTGTGGTTGGAGGGTCAGGAGCCCTTCTGAGGGAGTGGCCGGAAACGGAAGTGACCGGAAACGGAAGAGAAAAAGACACGAGGAAAAAAGGACGAGTATTATTCTTCCTCGCCCCGCTCCGACCAAAAGGTGGGATCGACCTTGCGCTGCGTGGAAAAGCGGCGTTCCGAAGCCTGTCTGGCGAGAGGAATCACCGGGACGTGTACCTGCCCGGTGGAGACGTCAAGTTGACGTGGGGCCGTGCATCGACCCCGCGTCTGGTATCGTTCGCGGCACCGTCTAAACAGACGCGTGCGGGTCGCACGTTGGGGCCTAACGCGCCTTGCAAGCGGCGTGGGGTTTGGCTTGCTCTACCGTACCCGCTCCACGTGGCCACGAGGGGCTGCAGCCACGGTGCCTGGTACGATACCTGCCCGGTGGAGAAACGTCCACCCGGGGTTCGTTCAACCGCCCGAGTGCGGAGACGCCGACCAGTATCTTGGTCAGGAGGGGCCCAGAGACATTGTGAGGAGCAGAGACCGAAAGGGGGTGTGAGTACTCACCGGGACACACATATATAAGATGGCCATCTTACTCATAGGGAATTGATTGTGGCTGGGAAATATTGTTGATGGTTGTGTATTGTTGATTGCTCGGGGAAAATCTCCGTGGTTGTGTCATTGAAATTGTATGGTATCATTACCATTGGAAATATATCCTTGAACATCAGTTGTCTCCTGGGTGAAATTCATATGGATTGCGTGGCGAAAGCGCATATATAATACAGCTTGCTGGCGGAGTTCCTCTCACGGTCCGGGGGTCACCGAGACCAGGTATTCACCGAGGGGACCACGTAACAGAATTGGGGGCTCGTCCAAATTACGATTTGCGGTTTCGCAATTGGGTCTACGTCCGGGATTTAAAATTGTATAAAATAATAAAATAATAATTTTTTTATTAATTAAAATTTATTAATTAATTATTAATTGGTAAATTTTTTTGAGAAATTGGGGTAAAGTCTTGGGTGAAGGTTAACAGGTGTTAACGATAGGCACCATGGCGTTTGTGGCACAGAACTTTGGGGTAACCCCGAGTGAGGCACAGTTCCGAGCGTTGCTAAAGTCGGACCTCTTGAAATTGGCCAAACATTTTAACTTGGAGGTCCGAACTAATTTGAGGAAGGCAGAGTTGCAGGCCACGGTGATACAATCTATGGTGGGATTAGGAACATGGGACGAGTTAGCCTGGGAGTGGCTACCCGAAGAACCAGAAGACGTTGAGCTCCGGAAACTGGAGTTGCAATTACGGAGCCAGGAACGGATTAAAGAAGAAGAAAGGAAAGCAGAAAAGGAAAGAGCAGAAGAAGAAAGGAAAGCAGAAAAGGAAAGAGCAGAAGAAGAAAGGAAAGCAGAAAAGGAAAGAGCAGAAGAAGAAAGGAAAGCAGAAAAGGAAAGAGCAGAAGAAGAAAGGAAAGCAGAAGAGAGGAGGGAAGAGAAACAAGCAGAGGAAAGGAGAGTGGAACGAGAACTCCAGGAAAGGTTAGAAGACAAAAAAGCAGAGGAAAGGAGAGTGGAACGAGAACTCCAGGAAAGGTTGGAAGAGAAAACAGCACAGGAAAGAACCCAGGAAAGGAGAGTGGAAAGAGAACTCCAGGAAAGAAGAGAAAAGGAACAAGCAGAGGAAAGGAGAGCTGCAAGGGACCTCGAAGCAGAGGAGAGAAAAGCGGAAAGGGAATTAAAGGAACGTGACATGGAGCTTCAGCAAGAAATCAAATTCAAGGAGCTGGAGTTAATGAGAGAACGGGGAGAGGCACCACCCTTGCTGACGGGGTCGACACCTAACCAGAAAACCTGGGATGTGGGCAGACATGTGAGGCTGGTTCCACCGTTCAGTGAAAAGGAAGTCGCGAAATTTTTCCCACACTTTGAGAAAGTGGCTCGACAATTAAACTGGCCGGAGGAGGCCTGGACCATACTCGTGCAAAGTGTGCTGGTGGGGAAAGCTCAGGAAATTTATTCGGCGCTACCAATGGACCAATGTGCAGATTATGAGGTACTGAAGAAGCACATCCTCAAGGCCTATGAGTTGGTTCCGGAAGCTTACAGGCAAAAATTCAGGAATGCCAGGAAGAGGGAGAGTGAGACCCATGTGGAGTTTGCCAGAGTGAAAGAAAACATGTTTGATCGGTGGTGTGAGTCAAAAGGAGTCGGGAAAGACTTCGAGACATTGCGGGACTTGATCCTGGTGGAGGAATTCCAGCAGTGTGTCCACGAGGACATCAAAGTGTACCTGCAGGAAAAGAAGGTACCAACGTTGTGGGACGCAGCCACCATGGCAGATGATTATGCCTTAACCCACCGAATAGGGGTCCACGAACCTAACTCCTCGCCTAGATCTCCGCAGGGGAGGTGGGGAACAGCAGGTGCGGAGAACGACCAGACATGGCGGCGGCCTCGAGATGATTATGGGGACAACTATGATACCCCACCGGTTCGAAATCAGAGGGATGCGGGCCCAAGACAAACTTATAGTTCGGGGGGCCCGAGGCAGACCCCGAGTTTTTCCTCCGGGCCTACTTGCGCGTTTTGCAAGAAACCTGGACACTTGATGTCCAGTTGTTACCTCATGAAAAGGGACAACCCAGAGCGGAGTCCGACTATTACAACTCCGAATGCGATGGCTAGCGTAAGAAATCGCCATCAAAAGGGTTACCAACCATTTATTTCAGAGGGGTTTGTGTCACTGGATGGAGCCTCGACTAACCGGAGACCGGTTAAGATATTGAGGGACACAGGGGCCCATCAATCTTTAATGCTTGAAGGCATTTTGCCATGGTCCGAGGAGACGGCAACGGGGGATAGTGTTCGTTTACAAGGGATCGGGGGCGGTGTTAGTGCTCCCCTTCAGGTCATCCAGTTGGAGTCCGATTTGGTGTCAGGACCGGTCACCGTCGGTTTACAAGCCACGCTTCCTGTAGAGGGTGTATCTGTGGTTATCGGGAATGATTTGGCCGGGGGTCAAGTTTATGGTAACCTGAGGGTTGGTAAAGAGCCCAGCAGGGAAAATAACACCACACCAGCTCGGGATGGCGACCAAAGTGCCAAGTTATTTGTAGGGGGACTGAACTTCAAAACAGAGGAAGAAGTTCTGACCTCTGTCTTCAACAGATATGGGCCGCTGGTGGAAGTGCGGTTGGTAAGAGACTGGGAAACGCAACAGTCAAGAGGGTTCGGCTTTGTCACGTTTGCCAGCACAAAAGACGCCAGAGAGGCAGAGAAGAATTGGAATGGCAAGGATTTGGAGGGTCGGACCATAACAGTAGGGAAGGCATTTCGTAGGCGTCGAGAGGTCTACAGGAGAGGACAACTGGGCGGTAGTTTTGGTAGTGGCCGAGAAGGAGACCGCTATTCATGGGACTACAGGGACCAGTGGTCCCACCCTAATTATTAGGGAAGTTCTGAGAAGTTGAAGCACTGAAGGCGGCGGAGCCGCCGAGCCAAGATTCCTACACGAATTAACCGTGAACGCCGTTCCTAAAGGCGTCCATGTAGTGAACTTTCATGCACGGACTAACCGTGAACTCCACGTTCCTCAAGGCGCCCATGTAGAGAACTTTCCTGCACGGACTAACCGTGAACTCCGCGTTCCTAAAGGCATCCATGTAGTGAATACTCGGCTTGGCCTCCCGGAAAAAGTGCTATCGAGTTGCTTAACTTTGGATCTTTGATCAACCCCTTAACCTTCATTCCCAAGAAACTGACGGTCAAAGTCAGAGGGTCATGAGATGGAGTTTGATTTGGCAGGGACAAGGTCGTTGTTGGTACTTAGTCCAGAGGGAGTAATCTGGAGGGGTTGTGGTGAAATTTTGGGTGCTTTATTTTTAAGTGATAACTGTGCCCGGGGGGAACGGATAATGTGGGGGGGGTTGAGTTATCTGGTTTGTTTCTCCAAATTGGCCGGCAAAGAAAGTTTTCGCTGGGTTCAAACTTTCTTTCTTGAAGGGGGGGAGTGTTACATATTTATGTGAATGTATGTGAATTACCATTCAGGTCTTTGCTTATCCGTGTGTAGTATATTAAGTTGTTGTGTAGTTGTTGTGGTTGGAGGGTCAGGAGCCCTTCTGAGGGAGTGGCCGGAAACGGAAGTGACCGGAAACGGAAGAGAAAAAGACACGAGGAAAAAAGGACGAGTATTATTCTTCCTCGCCCCGCTCCGACCAAAAGGTGGGATCGACCTTGCGCTGCGTGGAAAAGCGGCGTTCCGAAGCCTGTCTGGCGAGAGGAATCACCGGGACGTGTACCTGCCCGGTGGAGACGTCAAGTTGACGTGGGGCCGTGCATCGACCCCGCGTCTGGTATCGTTCGCGGCACCGTCTAAACAGACGCGTGCGGGTCGCACGTTGGGGCCTAACGCGCCTTGCAAGCGGCGTGGGGTTTGGCTTGCTCTACCGTACCCGCTCCGCGTGGCCACGAGGGGCTGCAGCCACGGTGCCTGGTACGATACCTGCCCGGTGGAGAAACGTCCACCCGGGGTTCGTTCAACCGCCCGAGTGCGGAGACGCCGACCAGTATCTTGGTCAGGAGGGGCCCAGAGACATTGTGAGGAGCAGAGACCGAAAGGGGGTGTGAGTACTCACCGGGACACACATATATAAGATGGCCATCTTACTCATAGGGAATTGATTGTGGCTGGGAAATATTGTTGATGGTTGTGTATTGTTGATTGCTCGGGGAAAATCTCCGTGGTTGTGTCATTGAAATTGTATGGTATCATTACCATTGGAAATATATCCTTGAACATCAGTTGTCTCCTGGGTGAAATTCATATGGATTGCGTGGCGAAAGCGCATATATAATACAGCTTGCTGGCGGAGTTCCTCTCACGGTCCGGGGGTCACCGAGACCAGGTATTCACCGAGGGGACCACGTAACAACTGTCATACCTTGTGGTTGAAGGTCAGCTTGAATCTGTTTGGCAGTTGATCGAGGTGCTTTCTCCACCATTCGAACAATCCTTTGCTACAATCTTCGATCAAGCTCTCTCTTGCGGTCACGTCCAGGGAGGTTGGCTACAGTGCCATGGGCCTTAAACTTCCTGATAACATTGCGTACGATGGACACAGGAACATCAAGGTCTCTGGAGATGGACTTGTACCCTTGAGATTGTCCATGCTTTGCTACAATCTTGTGTCTGACCTCCTCAGACAATTCTCTCGTTTTCTTTCTTTTCTCCATGCTCATTGTCACAGTGCCACACACAGTGCCACAAAACAGCAGAATGACTCCTTTTCTCTATTCGTACTGGTTGAATGAGTGATTTTGATATTGCAGGCACCTGCAACTCCCCACAGGTGAATTCAATTCCAAAGTCAATGAGAATCACCTGCATGAAATCTAATTATTTCGAACAACTTCTAAAAGGTGCCAATAATATTGTCTGGGCCAATTCTAGGATTTCTGTGTGGAATAAGCTAAGATTTAGTAGTTTTTTTCAGCTTTTTTTGTTTTGTTCCACTGAAAACCAAAGAAATACATATGTGGATACCAAAATATTTTTTAATCTCAACAATTTTCTGGAAGAAATGGTGCATTATTTGATAAAAGTGCAAGGGTGCCAATATTTTTGGCCACGACTGTATATACGTTGTAACCTGGGGAGTAACCACTGAAATATCTCCATTCGGGTTCTTCCCGACGTCTTTGTTTCTTTCTCACTTCTTCCTACTTTTTCACATTTCTATTTTTGTACACCGCTCCTTTCCTATTCCATCTCCACGTGCGGTTTAACGTCATTGTCGGACACTGTAGGGGGCCCGGTGATGACGCGCGCTGAAAGGGAGTACTCAGTTTTCACACCGTTTGTTTGTTTATCCGGGCTGTATCTCGGCCATCCTTTGAGCTAGGAAGCTGAAATTTATGCATTATAGTGAGCACGTTCTTTGGCAAAAACTGTGTTTTTATTTTTTGATTCATCAATTAATTGATGAATTACTTAATTATTATCGATTTATTAAGTACTTATTTATTTTATTTCTCATCTGGGTAATATATTGGGCACCTTTTGAGCTAGGAAGCTGATATTACACAATAGTGACCAAGTGATTTGGCTGTAAACGATATTTTTGTTTTCTTGATTAATCGATTAATTATTTAATTATTCAATTAATCACAAAATTAATTGATCTTTTAAAACTTACATTCAGATGAAACGGTGGTGGTTTTGGTATTATATTAGCCAATTGATTAATAATTTAATTATTTTGCGACTATTATTTATTAATTTTAATTATTGATTACTTTTTTTTCTCTCTCTCATCTGGGCCATATCTCAGACACCTTTTTGAGCAAGGAAGCTGATATTCAGACACGACAGTAACAAAGTGATTTGGCTATAAAGGATATTTTTGATTTATTGATTAATCGATTAATTATTTTTTGATTAATCAATTAATTATTTCATTTTTCCGGTTAATTAATTGTTTAATTACTTTTCAAAAAGCTGCTGCTTCGGATGAAACACTGCCTGTTTAGGTATGCTATTAGCCAATTGATTAAGAAATTAATTATTTTAACGATTACTGTTTATTTTAATTGCACGATTAATCAACTATTCAACACCTCTCCCTCCCAATACCGTCTCTATGTGCTGCACGGCGGCATCCCCGGGCATCAAAAGCGCCCCAGCAATGCCACGCGCTGTAGGATATGTTATTTATTTGGCATGGGGTGGTGTACTTTGAATGTATCTGTACTTGTTATTTCTAATTTTTGCTTTTTCTTCTCTTTTTGTTCATTTTCCCCTCTTGTATCTCTCTCACTCTTGGTTTCTCTCTTTTTTTTGATCTATCTGTCTAGGGAGAAGTGAATTCTTGCAATTTTCTGTAAGGTTCACTTTGCTGTGCCTGGGTGGGTTTGACGGTAGAGGAGTCCCAGCTGAAACATGAATCCTATCCAGGATCCTCCTGATGTTTCAATCTTTGCTCTTTGCTTATCCGTGTTCCTTCTGATGACTCAAATGCAGTATTTGGTCTTTCATTTGATTACATCACTTTGTACTTTCCATTATAGCCAGGTAATTTAGGCAGGGTACTGGCACGTAATGGCCAAGGTTTTTCAAAAGACGAAGTGGCATCTTGTAGCCCGCATCCTAAATGCATGGGGAACAGCCAGTGTTACATTTCCATATGGGCAGCCTGTTCCATGATGTAGGACCCATTGTTGGCTTGGCACTGCATTAAGGCTGCGGTTTCAGTTGGCTTAAACTCTACAGGGGAACAGATCCAGGATTATACAACTTAGACATTGGCTTATAATTCTGGTTTCAGCTTTGCTTACCTTCTGAGATCAGAAGGTGGTGGTGTACGTTAGGGTTAGGGTTAGGGTTAGGAGGTAAGCACACGAGATCAGAAGGTAAGCAAACGACAGACTGAGTCTACCTTCCCTCAACCAACAACGCCCATGTTGCCCGAGCACAAACTAAACTCGACTTTGCTTCGACTGATTTTTACGGCATTGGGCACATTCAAGCTCATAAATCATGTAGAACTTTCCAGAAGTTAATTGTGTTGGCAAGTGTTAGGAGTCACACACATATGTAGTTTTGCAAAACGATCTTCCCTTTTTTGTAAATATTCCTCTTTCTGAAAAAAAAAAATCTGTCATGTATTTTTGGAGAAGGAAACAAACTTTTCAAAGAAAGTTTCTTCTTTGTGACCTCACAATGTCCTTCTGCTTGATGCTACACTCAAAAACTGCGACCCTTTCATGCTGCACAAGATGTGTTGCCGAACGTGATCCAAAGAGGCCAATGCAGTGTGAAAAATTGAACGTGGAATGAATAATTTGGCTTGGGCTGATCTTTTGCAAGTAAAAGTATGGTATTTTAGCCTCGCATTGCATTCGTTTCTCATAACACGGTTGGCTTGCCCTATGATATAACCACCTTTAGAGGCCATTTTTCCCCGCAAAGCAGGGGTTGGCCTTTTTCGGGGACCGTGGTTGTTGTTGTTTTTTGGTCCCCTTTTTTGAAGCAATGTTTTACGGCCGGATGCCCTTCCTGACGCCAACCCTTTTTGCCGCCTTTAACGACAAACAGGGAATTACCAGTGAACTGGTACTCAATTAGCCAACCTCGGAGGGATGACAGGCTGAGTCAACCCCCCTGGCATTAATTCGGCGATCGACCGGGATTCGAACCCAGGATCCTCGGATCCTAAGCCGGCACCCGAGCCGCTAGCCCAACACCAGGGCCCTATGATGATGCGCCATATTAGAACAGTCTGGAGCGTAATCAAAACAGTTGGGGGGGGGGGGGCAAAGGGCAATGACATTTGTGGATTCTCTTGAAGCACATCTGGACGTCGTTTCCAACTACAGTACCTTGCTTCCTTGGGAATAACTACATGGCTAGGATCTAATACTATAATCAGTTTGGAATTTCGCGATCTGACCACACACTGAATTATGATTGCCCCAAACCTGGTGGACGACATCTAACAGTGTGCCCCAATTGATGATTCCTAGAAACAACATTGCAAAAGAGACCCCAATTTAGCTCTGAGGCTTGGTACAATAACTCGGCAGTGGTGAATTCGTTTCCTCGTTGTCTAATCCAAATTTGCTTCAACCTGAAATTGCATCACACTTGAAACAACTACCATAGTGATCTGCACGCAGAGTGTTGTATCATAGATGAGAAAATGTTCAGGCACGGTTTGATTGTTGTTGCTTGCTGCCGTTGCTTGCCGTTGCTTGCTGCCGTTGCTTGCTGCCGTTGCTTGCCGTTGCTTGCTGCCGTTGCTTGCTGCCATTGCTGGCTGCCGTTGCTTGCTGTTGCTTGCTGCCGTTGCTTGATTTTGCGCTGCTGTTGCCTGTCTCAGTGTATTTTGAATAAGAGTAGCCTTTTGGGGTCTGCACCCTGCTTCCAATATGGGGTCTGCACCCTGCTTCCATTTTGGGGTCTGCATCCTGCTTCCATTATGGGGTCTGCATCCTGCTTCCATTATGGGGTCTGCATCCTGCTTCCATTATGGGGTCTGCACCCTGCTTCCATTATGGGGTCTGCATCCTGCTTCCATTATGGGGTCTGCATCCTGCTTCCATTATGGGGTCTGCACCCTGCTTCCATTATGGGGTCTGCACCCTGCTTCCATTATGGGGTCTGCATCCTGCTTCCATTATGGGGTCTGCACCCTGCTTCCATTATGGGGTCTGCACCCTGCTTCCATTATGGGGTCTGCACCCTGCTTCCATTACGGGGTCTGCACCCTGCTTCCATTACGGGGTCTGCACCCTGCTTCCATTATGGGGTCTGCACCCTGCTTCCATTATGGGGTCTGCACCCTGCTTCCATTATGGGGTCTGCACCCTGCTTCCATTATGGGGTCTGCACCCTGCTTCCATTATGGGGTCTGCACCCTGCTTCCATTATGGGGTCTGCACCATGCTTCCATTATGGGGTCTGCATCCTGCTTCCATTATGGGCTCTGCACCCTGCTTCCATTTTGGGGTCTGCACCCTGCTTCCATTATGGGGTCTGCATCCTGCTTCCATTATGGGGTCTGCACCCTGCTTCCATTATGGGGTCTGCACCCTGCTTCCATTGTGGGGTCTGCACCCTGCTTCCATTGTGGGGTCTGCATCCTGCTTCCATTATGGGGTCTGCACCCTGCTTCCATTATGGGGTCTGCACCCTGCTTCCATTATGGGGTCTGCACCCTGCTTCCATTATGGGGTCTGCATCCTGCTTCCATTATGGGGTCTGCACCCTGCTTCCATTATGGGGTCTGCACCCTGCTTCCATTATGGGGTCTGCACCCTGCTTCCATTATGGGGTCTGCATCCTGCTTCCATTATGGGCTCTGCACCCTGCTTCCATTTTGGGGTCTGCACCCTGCTTCCATTATGGGGTCTGCATCCTGCTTCCATTATGGGGTCTGCACCCTGCTTCCATTATGGGGTCTGCACCCTGCTTCCATTATGGGGTCTGCACCCTGCTTCCATTGTGGGGTCTGCACCCTGCTTCCATTGTGGGGTCTGCACCCTGCTTCCATTATGGGGTCTGCACCCTGCTTCCATTGTGGGGTCTGCATCCTGCTTCCATTATGGGGTCTGCACCCTGCTTCCATTATGGGGTCTGCACCCTGCTTCCATTATGGGGTCTGCACCCTGCTTCCATTATGGGGTCTGCACCCTGCTTCCATTATGGGGTCTGCACCCTGCTTCCATTATGGGGTCTGCACCCTGCTTCCATTATGGGGTCTGCACCCTGCTTCCATTATGGGGTCTGCACCCTGCTTCCATTATGGGGTCTGCATCCTGCTTCCATTATGGGGTCTGCACGCTGCTTCCATTATGAGGTCTGCACCCTGCTTCCAATATGGGGTCTGCACCCTGCTTCCATTATGGGGTCTGCATCCTGCTTCCATTATGGGGTCTGCATCCTGCTTCCATTATGGGGTCTGCACCCTGCTTCCATTGTGGGGTCTGCATCCTGCTTCCATTATGGGGTCTGCATCCTGCTTCCATCATGGGGTCTGCACCCTGCTTCCATTATGCGGTCTGCACACTGCTTCCATTATGCGGTCTGCACCCTGCTTCCATTATGCGGTCTGCACCCTGCTTCCATTATGGGGTCTGCACCCTGCTTCCATTATGGGGTCTGCACCCTGCTTCCATTATGCGGTCTGTCCTCCTAAGGATAGTCGGGGGGTTAAAAGAAGAAGAAGATGAAAATAAAGAAGCTTGGGGTCGATTGTTTGAGCCTCTTTGCGAGCACAGGGCGTCTGGGTGGGTCTGTCTGTGCTTAAACCACCATGAAACAAGGAATAATAATCGACAATTCTCTTTCACCGGCATCAAATACAAATGAAAGGAAAACAGATCCCAATCGTACTCTTTTGAAGATAAAATTTGGAAAAGATTAAAAGTCCCCGGTGGAAATTGGTAGATCTTTTAACCTCGTAATTTAAAGTTATTTTCTGCCTTTGGTACAAAAGGTAACAAAGTCTCAGGTTAAATTGTCGAGTCAGCAAAACTGCAGCTGTAATTCCTAAACGCCCAGGGATAAATTGCCAGTTAAATCACTCCGTCGTGCATGACTGGCCCATTACCATGGACAAAATAGTGAGAAAATGAAGGTTTCTTGCACTTTTATTTGGGTCATAGGGGCTCGAAGGATGACCTAGAGGTACAATCACCCCGAGGCTGTCTAGCCTGGGTTCGAATCCTGACCCAGGTGTAACTGCCATTCCTGGTGTTTCACAGGTAGAACGATTTAACAATGTGCGTGATGTCCCTCGGATGGACTTTAAATGGGTGTCTGTCTGCTGGGATTTGTTGGTGGATGTTAAAGATTCCACGTTGTCTTTCATGAAGAGTCGTTGAGCTATCGCCGACATCCTGAACAAATTACAAATTCCTGCTCTGATTTACAGGGGCACTGCATCAGGGGTACAGCCACGCCATCAGCCCAATGTTGCTACCCCGCAGCCTTGTGCTATATATGAGAGAAGAAGATTTGGGTCATAAAATTGGTGGGAGTTTTGCAACAAAAATCTAGTTTGGGATTTTCACTTTGAAGCGGGAAACATAAATACATACATACATACACACACACACACACACACACACACACATATATATATGCACACGCACACGCATACACACAAACACACACATATATACACACGCACACACACATATATATGCACACACACACACACACACACACACACACATATACACACGCACACACACACACACATAAACACACACACACCCACACACACATAAACACACACACACCCACTACACACACACACACACACACACACACACACACACACACACACACACAGAGACACACACACACACACACACACACACATATATACACACGCACACGCACATACACACACACATACATACATATACACACACACACACATACACACACATACACATATATACACACGCACATACATATACACACACACACACACACACACATATATACACACACACACACACACACATATACACACACACACACACACACACACACACACACACACATGAAATATACTTGAACAAAGACAAGAAAGTTGGCATTGTCCATTTTGCCCATTTTGTTGTCCATTTTGCCCATATTGCCAATTTTT
The DNA here is from genome assembly GCF_964187855.1 of Myxine glutinosa. Classification (NCBI taxonomy): domain Eukaryota; kingdom Metazoa; phylum Chordata; class Myxini; order Myxiniformes; family Myxinidae; genus Myxine; species Myxine glutinosa. Next base: position 243,904,672 of record NC_136262.1, on the reverse strand, counting down.
CCCATATTGCCAATTTTTACCATATTGCCCATGTTGCCAATATTACCCATTTTGCCCATATTGGAAATTTTTCCCATATTGCCCATTTTGTCCATATTTCCCATATTGCCAATTTTTCCCATATTGCCCATTTTGTCCATATTGCCAATATCACCCATTTTGCCCATATTGCCCATTTTGTCCGTATTGACCATTTTGTCCGTATTGACTATTTTGTCCATATTGGCCATATTGCCAATTTTTCCTATATTGCCAGTATTACTCATTTTTCCCATATTGCCCACTTTGCCCGTTTTGCCCATTTTGTCCAATTTGTCCATATTGCCCATATTGCCAATTTGTCCCATATTGCCCATATTGCCCATTTTTCCCATTTTGTCCATATTGCCAATATTACCCATTTTGTCCGTTTTGCCCGTTTTGCCCATTTTGGCCAATTTGTCCATATTGCCCATATTGCCAATTTTTCCCATATTGCCCATATTGCCAGTATTACTCATTTTGCCCGTTTCGTCCATTTTGCCCGTTTTGCCCATTTTGCCTTTGCTCTGTCAATACCACATTCACTTATTATATGATCAGTTTGCTTTTTACTGAAGGTGGATGGAGGTTATGTTTTCACCCCTGTCTGTCTGCTTTGTGTGTCTGTGTGTTTGTAAACGTGATTTCTCAAAAAATTGTGGACGGATTCGGATGAAATTTGGTGGAGATTTTTGGTGTGTGACAAGGAAGAATTGATTCGATTTTGGTGAGGATCAGGATCAGAAAATTTTTCATGTTTTTAAAATTATTCTTCACCATTGAGTGATAGGGGCATAAACTATATATAGCACGATATTTCAAAAAGTTGTGGACGACTTAACACGAAACTTGGTGGATAAGTTGGTTAGGTGACAAGGACAAGCCGATTCAATTTTGGTTTTGGTCCGAATTCAGATCCAGTCTATCAGTGGAATACAAAACGTAAACTGTTCAGCCAGGTGGAGGTACAGTGCATTCAGAAGGTATTCAGACCCCTTCACTTTTTTCACATTTTGTTATGTTGCAGCCTTATGCTGAAACCGTTTAAATTCATTTTTTCCCTCATCAATCTACACTCAATACCCCATAATGACAAAGAGAAAACAGGATTTTAGAAAGTTTTGTAAATTTATTAAAAAGAAAAAACTGAAATATCACATTGACATAAGTATTCATACCCTTTGCTATGACACTTAAAATTAGGCTCAGGTGCCTCCCATTTCTCTTGATCATCTTTGAGATGTCTCTACACCTTGATTGGAGGCCACCTGTGGTAAATTAAATTGATTGGACATGATTTGAAAAGGCACACACCTGTCTATATAAGGTATCACAGCTGACAATGCATATCAGAGCAAAAACCAAGCCATGAGGTCGAAGGAACTGCCTGCAGAGCTCAGAGACAGGATTGTGTCGAGGCACAGATTTGGGGAAGCCTACAAAAAAATTTCTGCTACATTGAAGGTTCCCAAGAGCACAGTGGCCTCCATAATTCTTAAATGGGGGAAGTTTGGAACAACCAGGACTCTTCCTAGAGCTGGCCGCCCGGCCAAACTGAGCAATCGGGGGAGAAGGGCCTTGATAATAGAGGTGACCAAGAACCCGATGGTCACTCTAGCTGAGCTCCATAGATCCTGTGTGGAGATGGGAGAAACTTCCAGAAGAACAACCATCACTGCAACACTCCACCGATCTGGGCTTTATGGCAGACTGGCCAGACGGAAGCCTCTCCTCAGTGAAAGACACATGAAAACCCGCTTGGAGTTTGCAAAAAAGCACCTAAAGGACTCTCAGACAGTGAGAAACAAGATTCTGTGGTCTGATGAAACCAAGATTGAACTGTTTGGCCTCAATTCTAAGCGTCATGTCTGGAGGAAACCAGGCACCACTCATCACCTGCCCAATACCATCCCAACGGTGAAGCATGGTGGTGGCAGCATCATGCTGTGGGGGTGTTTTTCAGCAGCAGGGACTGGGGGACTGTTCAGGGTTGAGGGACCAATGAACGGAGCAAAGTACAGAGATATCCTTAATGAAAACCTGAAACAGAGCGCTCAGGACCTCAGACTGGGCCGAAGGTTCACCTTCCAACAGGACAATGACCCAAAGCACACAGCCAAGACAACGCAGGAGTGGCTTCGGGACAACTCTGTGAAGGTCCTTGAGTGGCCCAGCCGGAACCTTGACTTGAACCCAATCGAACATCTCTGGAGAGACCTGAAAATGGCTGTCCACCGACGGTCCCCATCCAACCTGACAGAGCTTGAGAGGATCTGCAGAGAAGAATGGCAGAAAATCCCCAAATCCAGGTGTGCAAAGCTTGTCGCGTCATACCCAAGAAGACTCGAGGCTGTAATCGCTGCCAAAGGTGCTTCAACTAAGTACTGAGTTAAGGGTCTGAATACTTATGTCAATGTGATATTTCAGTTTCTTCTTTTTAATAACTTTGCAAAACTTTCTAAAATCCTGTTTTCTCTTTGTCATTATGGGGTATTGAGTATAGATTGATGAGGGAAAAATGAATTTAAACGATTTCAGCATAAGGCTGCAACATAACAAAGTGTGAAAAAAATGAAAGGGTCTGAATACTTTCTGAATGCACTGTATGTGCTCTATCGAGTGCCATTGTAGTTTTCTAAGTGTTACACCTTTACCTGAACGTATCTTCACATTTTGAAGCTGAAATTCATAAAAGCCGAGGGATCCATTGGCAGTTACATTTATCAAAGTATTCCTTTGTGGTTAACCGAGATTATTTTATTTATTTTTCCTCCATAAAAACGAAGCTGATGGACAAGCAAGGTGAAATTGACAGTAGGAGTAGCGGGGCAACATTTGGGCACAACCAGCAAGGTAATACACCAACGTGAAAGGAAGAGAGAGAATAAGGGGAAACACTGTAACCCAGCAAGCAAGGGTTGGGTTAGGAAGGGTTAATGGGGGTAATAAAGATCATGGGTCAGGATGGGAGAGGGGGGTTACATGAGGAGACGGTGCACCCGATTGAAACCCTGGAGAGAGGAATGGGAAAGATAGGCCTTTGGAAGGCCGGTTCCTTCGAAGGGAGAGGAGAGGCACAAAGGAGTTAAGATGTGCGGTCATCCTGGATTTTGGAAACTGTTTATCCAGAAAAGGGTTACTGGAAGAATATGTGCATCCTGCTGTTGTTGTTGTTGTTGTTGTTGTTTAGCCCTGGACAGTTCTCTTGAACAAGCCCGCAGCACGGAGACAGCGGATCGATCTTGCAGGAGCGAACCAGACATCCCCCAGATCCAGGATGGTGTACCCCCACATTCAAGAAATCAGGGCCATGACAGAGTTAGAGAGACAGAGAGAGGAAGAGAGGAAGAGAGGAAGAGAGGAAGAGAGGAAGAGAGGAAGAGAGGAAGAGAGGAAGAGAGAGAGAGAGAGAGACTTTTGTGTCCTTTTATTATAAAAGTATAAAACCAAAGTATTCCAACTCCACTTCACATACAAATCACAACCTCATTTCCAATGCATTTGCACAAAACACCCCCCATGCCCCATAACTCTTCAAACACAAGAAGGTTCCCCATGTTTACATGATAAGCATGTTCGAGCTTTATACGTGCTGACACCATCCCAATGAAACAAAAAAGTGCATTTTCATTTTTTCCACTACCTAATCTGGCTTTTCTGGTTTTATAAATTGCAAGCTTAGCAATTCCAAGCAAAAAATTCAAAAGAAAAATCACAGAGTTTTTCCTAGTATTACATGCAAGTCCATAAACAAAGATTGTAACAGAAAAAACAATTTTGAATTTACAAAAGATTCGGCTCAGATACAGAAACAGAGATGACAATCTCTTGCACTCAATAAACGCATGATACAAATGTTCAACATTACCACAAAAAGGACATAAATTAGACACAGCAGGGTTAAACTTCTGAACTAACACCTGTGTGGCCAGGGCGTGATGGACCAGTCTCCAATTTAGGTCTCCTGTACGTCCAACAGTAGGACTCCTGTACATTTCATCCCAATTTGGAGTGAGAAATGCTCCTGCAGGTAAAGACTCTTTCCACTTGTTCCTTAAGGGTGCTGCACAGCCCGGTAAGCACACCTCTAGACAAATTCTATACATTGCCCTTTTTCCCATGATGTGGAACACACTGGATTCTTCGCTGTGAGAGGAAAACACACCATGTTGTTCCTGGGCAGTGACAGAGTTCAGGGAAGGTTAAACGAAAGTCTACTTCTTCATTTACCCCATTCCACCCAATGTTTAAATCTAAAAAAGTCTGGGATACAATCTTTATGACCCTGCTCACTATTCTAATTGAACGCAAGCCAATTTTTCCAGAAACAGTGCTGGCAGACAACCATCGCTTTAAGGATAGCTCCATAAGATCTCGCACTTTATTAATCCCATTGTTCGTAAAATGTTCCATAAAAGCTCGGCTGGTAGATACTTCAGCGAATAGTGAGTTTTGGAACAATGGCTCATGCACAAACCTCCTGGGATCATAAGAGATCTCCAACCGCTGCACTCCTAGAGCTTGCCAGGCGTTCAGGAGAGACCGATGAAATGCAGGGAGCCGAGCTCTGTCGACCTGTTTCAAGTCCATAAGGAAAAGTTCCCGGTCATAGTCCATTCCACCTACTTGCCTGAGCAACGTATTCGTGAGAGGACGCCAGGGCACAACCTCGCTGTACAGCAGACGTTTTATTGTCATTAGCCGAAAAGCCATTATTCGACTAGGGATGTGCACCAGGTTTTGACCACCTGAATTACGTGGTCTACACAACACATCTGGCTTAAGCCAGTGGTGGCCTCCCCAGAAGAAGTCAACTAGACCCCTCTGAATGTTGGTGATCAGAGCTTGAGGAGGCTGGAGTGCTATGATCTTATGCCATATGATTGGAAGCACCAGGTTGTTTATTATCGTTACCCGTGCCTTAAGTGACAAGATATGGAGCATCCCTTTCCACTTTGATAGTTTCTGCTTAATGTTATCTAAGAAACCATCCCAGTTTTTCTTCATATAGCTTGCAGTTCCCAAATGGATGCCTAAGTATTTAAACCCATCCGTTTTCCATAACATTCCTCCTGGAAGAGTTGGGGGAACCATATGTGAAGCCTGTGACCCCGATAGGGTATCTGGGTACAGAGAAAGAGCTACACTTTTGTTCCAATTTACTCTTGCTGATGAAGCAAGTTCAAATTTAGCAAAACACCGGGATAGCTCAAAAACATCTTCCTGGTTTTTAACCACAACACACAGGTCGTCTGCATATGCTGATGTAACAATTTTGGAATTGTTTGACAAGGACAAACCAGATAAAGTGGTACGAAGGAGAGCCAGTAAGGGTTCGATGGACAGTGTGTACAACATGCCTGACAGTGGACAGCCCTGACGGATGCCACGCTGAAAGGGGAAAGGACGACACAGACTATTATTTACTTTTAGCAGGCATGATACATTGTTGTATAAAAGTTTTATGCAAGAAATGAATTTTTCTCCAAATCCTGCTTTCGTAAGAACTGCAAACAGAAAAGAGTGATCCACACTGTCAAAAGCTTTCTCCTGGTCAAGGAGTAATAACCCAAAAGCATGCGACGCAGTTTGACTGATAGTAATCAAGTCTCGAACCAAGAAAATATTGTCATACATGGATCGTTCAGGTATGCAATACGTTTGGTCATTCCCAACTAAGAACGAGATGACCTTTTTAAGACGCATTGCAAGCATTTTTGACACAATCTTGTAATCAGTATTTAACAATGACACAGGCCGCCAGTTTGTAATCTGCTGCAAATCTCGCGAGTGATCTCGCGAGATCTTGGAGACGGCGGCAGGGATTTTCGAAGCTCCACACGGTCTCCACGTTTTTCGAAGTTAAGTCTGTTCACAATTGTATTTTGTCGAAACTGTATTTATCTTTCAGTGTGTTAAGTTATTGTGTGCAACTTTGGTTGTTTCTCGGTGTTTATCTTTCATAAATTGATCGTCTGTTTGCCGTGTCGTGTCTTGAGGCCTTGTACAGTGTGCACTGTACAACCTTGAGGCTTTGTTTTTCTCTCAGCGGTCCGTCTTTTGTGATCCAATAACTTTCGTTCTCTGTATTCCCAGTCTTTTCACCCATAGCCTACTTCCTTGTGTAAATCTCAACTCAAAAAAAACAAAAAAAAAAAAAACATTTTCCTTCTCTGTTCTCATTCGTTTATTCATTCTTATTCGTTCGTTCGTTCTTCGACCACGTGTTTCTCCCCCATTTCCCCAGATAGTTTTCACTCATTAACCTTCAATGTTTACATTTTCCCCTCAAGTTATGTATTCCGTCATATTTTATAACACCTTTTTCTTCTTCTTCTTTAAAAGGCTGCTTTCGACTTGCTCACCAAATCAATTCATCCCAAAAAAAATATCCATCTCCTATAGTGCCTTTTTTCTACATTCCCTAAACTCTCCTGCACTCCATCCTCCATCCAGCGTCCTTAAACGTATTTTTAACTCGAAGGTCACAAGAAACTCATTTTGCAATAAATGTTCGTTTCCCATAAATCGTACACTTTCAAAAATCCAATCTCACCCCTCCCCTCCAAATCTTCCCCATAACCCCTCCCCTCCAAATCTTCCCCATCACCCCTCCCCTCCAAATCTTCCCCATCACCCATCCCTTTCAAATCTCCCCCCTTGCCCCCTCCCTCCTAAACTACCCCCTCACCCCTCCCCGCCAAGACGCCCCCTCGCCCCTCCCCTCCAAGACTCCTGCCTCACCCCTCCCCTCCAAATCTCCCCCATATCCCATCCCTTTCAAATCCCTCCCCTTGCCCCTTCCCTCCCAAACTCCCCCCTCACCCCTCCCCTTCAAATCTCCCCACCCTCATTGCTTCTCAATTTCCCCCCTCTCACTCCCCCTCCTCAAAGCGTCCTCCCCGCTTCTTCCCCCTTCAAACTCTCACCTCCATCTCCCCCAACCTTCTGCCTCGCTCTTCCCCCTCCTCAAATAACACCTCATTGTGGCTCACCCAATCACCATCAAACCTTTTGTCCGCCCCATCCTTCCCTTTCTCCGAGCTATTCTGAAATCTCTGACACACCTTCAACAGCTCTCCCTACCTCTTCCACCTCTTCCACATCTTACCCTACCCCTCCTCCCCCCTGTTCTGTATCTGATGCTCCCCCTTCCTCTTCATTAACGGTATGGACCTCAAACATCCGGGGCCTTCGTTCAAACTTAACTGATCTCTCCATACAGGTTGCTTCTGTCAAACCAGACGTGATCTGCTTAACAGAAACTTTCCTCCTTTATGATGTCTCTGATTCCATAGTATCTCTCCCGGGCTACTCCCTCCTCCGGTATGATAGACCTGAGCCTCGTCCTGGAGGCGGGGTTGCTATCTTTATCAAAAACTCTCTTCCTCACTCGCCCTGCACTGCACTCTCTCCACCTCACCCCCAGGAATACCTCTGGCTACGGCTTCCCCTTCGCTCCCACCTCTTGTTTATATGTGTGTTGTACCGTCCACCAAACAGTGATGACTCCATCTACATCTCGCTGTCTGATGATATGGACCAACTTCTATCTACTCATCCCAACTCTCTCTTCCTCATATGTGGTGATTTCAACTGTCATCATGCCAGTTGGCTGGGTGTGGGTACCTCTCTCACCAGCCATGGCTCCTCAGCAAAGGACTTCTGCGACTCACTGGGACTGACACAATCTGTCAATTTCCCGACCCGGATCTCAGTCAACGGAACATCTTCTCTTCTGGACTTGGTTATGACTAACTTCCCTGAAAATGTCTGCTGCTCTTCTTCTGCTCCGATCGGATCATCTGATCATGTCCTTGTTAAAGTGGACATCTCTCTGACCATCCTCAGGGAGCCTGCTCAGCGTCGACGAGTCTGGCATTTCACTCAGGCCAACTGGCACGGTCTTCAAGCAGCCATCAATCATCTGGACTGGTCTCCCATCTCTACCACCTCTGACATCAACTCATCCTGGGAATTCTTCCAAAGTAAATTGCTCTCTCTCATGCACAGATTTATCCCATCTCGTCTTCAGTTGTCATACCCTTCCTCCCGTCCATGGTACACGGAATCTTGTGGTGAGGCTGTTGCCCAGAAACAACTTGCCTTCGTCTCCTGGAAAGCAAATCCAACGGAAGGAAATCTCATTTCCTTTCACAAAGCCCGAAACAAGTGTGTGCCCACCCTCAGGAGAGCCAGGAAACAATATCTCTCCGTTCTCAAGACCGAACTCTCTTATCTGTCTCCCTCTTCCAAATCCTGGTGGCGTCTGGTCAAATCCGTTTCTGGTGTTTGTTCCCCCTCCATCCCCTCCCTTACCTCAAACGGCTACACAGCTGACTCCGCACGTGAAAAAGCTGAATGCCTCAACTCCGTGTTTGCCTCTAAATCTTGTGTCCCAAACCCATCCCTCTCTGTACCCACCATACCCAGTCGTACCCTGCTGCTCCTGGACTCCGTGTCCTTTCCTCCTGACAAGGTGGAAAAGTTTCTGTCAACCCTCGACTCTGATTCTGCAACTGGACCCGACGGCATCAGCCCACGGGTCCTAAAATCCTGCTCTGCTGCTCTATCTCACCCTCTCTCTGTTCTCTTCACCCTCTCTTTTGCTCAAGGTCAACTGCCATCTGCTTGGAAATCAGCCAACATCACCGCTTTGCACAAAAAAGGTGCAAAAACAGATCCTAGCAACTACAGACCAATCAGCCTTCTCCCAATTATCAGCAAAGTCATGGAATCCATCATTGCTTCGGATATGAAATCTTTCCTCTTCTCCAATGGCTTGATCTCTGATCATCAATTTGGTTTCAGACCAGGTCACTCTACTCTGGACATGCTGCTTCTGCTGTCTCAACAATGGATGGAGGTCCTCAATGCCAAACAGGAAATTAGAGCTGTCTCCCTCGACATATCACGTGCCTTCGACACGGTCTGGCACCCCGCTCTGCTCACCAAACTCTCCTCCTTTGGTATCCATGGAAATCTCCACGCATGGCTGGCGGACTTCCTCTCTAGTCGTCGTCAACGTGTGGCCCTGAATGGGTTTCTCTCATCTCCTCTTCCTGTTCAGGCTGGAGTTCCCCAAGGCAGTGTTCTGGGCCCCGTGCTTTTTCTGGTCTTCATCAATGATCTCTCTGACTCTCTCGAAAATCCTCTCTATCTCTTTGCTGATGACTCCACTCTCTGCCGCTCCATTCCTCTTCCCTCAGATCGGCAGTCTGCTGCCTCCTCACTCTCTGAAGACCTGGACAAAATCACAGACTGGTCAAACAAGTGGAACATGTCTTTCAATCCTGACAAATCTCACACTCTTACTATGTCTCTCCGAAAAGATCGACTGGACAACCCTCCCATCTACTTTCTCAACAATCCTCTCCAAGAAGTTCTGTCGCTCAAGATTTTGGGTCTCACTATCTGCCATGATCTTTCTTGGGAAAACCACATTTCCACGCTGGCCTCCAAAGCCAGTCGCCGACTGGGCATCCTCCGTCGTGCGAAGTCCTTCCTCGGCACACCTGAGCTCCTCACCACATACAAGGCTTTCATCCGCAGCTCAATGGAATACTGTTCTCCCCTATGGGCCGGTGCTCCTGCCTCACACCTAGCTCGGCTTCACGCTGTTGAAACCAAAGCTTTCAGAATTATTGAAATCTCCCGCGATGAAGCTATCTCTGAGGGCCTTTCACTCACTCACCGCAGGCAGGTAGGTGGTCTTTCTGTCTTCTACCGACTCCTCTCCGGCCTTGCACCCCCAGCTCTCTCTGTGCTATGTCCCCCAAATATTCCTACAGGTCGCACAAGATCTGCCAGCAACCCTCTGATGGTTAAACTGCCGAAATCTCGGCTCTCTGCTCACCTTCACTCTTTCATTCCTCTTTTCTCCCGCCTCTGGAACAAACTCCCTCACTCCCTTCAATCCCACTCCTCCCTCCAGGTCTTTAAAACAGCTGTTCACCACCATCTCTTATCTTCCCCCATCCAAAACCTTGATCTTTTCTACCCCCGCTAATTCACCCCAGATCCACCTTGTTTGAAATTCCAACTTCTTTCCTGGAAGTCCTGGCAGTGTCCATATGTTTTATACCTCTCCCACCGCCCCCTTCCCACGCCCCCCCCCCCCAAAGCCCTCGCCCTCTCTCGGATCTCTCGATGTCTCCATGTCTCTCGGTCCCTGCTCTCAAATGTTGTGTTTGTGTCCTTCCCCCTCTCTCCCCATCTTGTCTACCGCTCCCTATGTTATATGTTTTATGTGTCGGTTTGTCTTTCTGTGTGATTAATGTTCGCTCTTTCACGAGCCTCGACCTTGTATACAAAAAAAAAAAAAAAAAAAAAAAAAAATCCCCTTTCCTGGGAAGAAGACATAAGACAGCTCTTCTGCAGCTCAAGGGCAATTCCCCCTGATTTAGGCTCTCGTGAAAAATCTCAATTAAAGCAGGACCCAGAACATTCCAAAAAACTTTGGAAAATTCAGCAGGAAGTCCGTCAATTCCGGGGGCCTTGCCGTCTTCGAGTTGTTTCACTGCTGTTGTGAGCTCCTCCAGAGAAATGTCACATTCCAGTTGGAGTTGCTGCTCTTCAGAAAGAGATGGGAGAAGTTCAATTATCTCATTTGCCATCGTTTTATCCACCATTCTTGGAGTAAACAAGTTTGAGTAAAACTCTTGCAGTGAATGTTTAATGTCACTTTGGCGAGTCAGAACACCGTCGGGAGAGCGTAGACTCTGAATCTGCCGAGAAGTGTTGGCAGCCTTCTGCATTTTGAAGAAATCTTTGTTTGGAGTCTCGAGGTGTATTATGCTCATCCGCAGGTGAATCATTGCTCCCGCCGCACGCTCTTTGACCAGTTCGGCCAGCAGGGTCTTTTTTTCTATCAGCTGCTGATATTGGTCACTTCCCCAAGATGTTCCAGCTTCTTGTTCATATTTAAGTACATCTGCTTTTAGAGCACTTATCAACCCAGACGTATTACTAGTGGCATACGAGCAATATTGTTGGCAGAAAATCCGAATTTGTGACTTGGTACAGTCCCACCACTGTCGCATATTGACATAGGAACACTTTTTCTTTTCTAATCCTTCCCATACCAGTCTGAAGGCATTTTAAAAATGTTCATCTTGTAACAATTTCACATTGAAATTCCAGTGTGCACTCTTACAGCAATGACCAGGTAACATACAATCCATTGCAATCATATGGTGATCAGAAAAGCCAGATGGAGTTATACATGTTCTCTTAACCAGATTCACCATTCCTTGGTTCACGTACAATCTGTCCAGTCGACCCATGGTTAACTGGTTTTTTGCACAGCACACCCATGTATATTGACGGGTGTTTGGATTTTGTAATCGCCATACATCTCTAAGTTTGTATCTTTTCACAAGTTGAGCCAAGGACTTTGCACTGGGTGGATGTGGCTCAGGAGTGTTCCTGTCCAGTCGAGGGTTGAGTGTGCAATTATAGTCTCCCCCCATACAAATTAAACAAGTCAAATCAACAGTGCTTAAACAATCCGCTAATTTTGGAAGAAATAGAGCCCTTTCAGCGCTGTCACTGGGGCAATACACATTAATAATGCTAACCTTTTGATTGCTGCTGATAAAATCCACCACCATCAAGAAACCCTTACAAATCTCTCTATAGTGAATCTCGGATGGTTGAAGGCGAGGATGCAAGATTATTGCCACCCCCGCTTTAGCTTCTTCAACCGCACTGGAGAAAACATGGCACCCTTTAAACATTCTGCGCCACTCGTCTTCACAAGATTCGTTAATGTGTGTCTCGTGTAACATGAAAATATCAATCTTTTCTTTCTCAAATAGTTGTAGCACCTCCAGACGCCGCATACAGCTGCGGCCTCCGTTTATGTTGAGAGACGTTACCTTCATTTATTCTTTATTAATTTTCCTCCTCTTGGAGTTCTTTTCCTGCCTTAGTGGCACACTTTCTCAACCGCTGAAATTGAGGTTCTGATATCCCAACTTGCTGGGGTTCACGAATCATGTTTCTAGTAGTTTTTAGAAAAGCATGTAGGTTTGGGAAATAATCCTGAATTCTGACATTCCTTTTCCTGAAGGATTCATCGAGGAATTTTTTAACTTCATCTTCTGTAACTACAGTGTCCCCATCCCCATCCTCTTGGGCACAAAACCCACTACCTGACGAGGTAGAGTAGGGTTCATCAAAATCAAACGCATCATCTTTGTCATTCTCTTCCTGATGCAAACTTATTTCTGAGGCACAAATCTCCCCAGGATCAGAAACATGGATATCGTTTTCATTCATGTTTAGCTGCTCATCGTCATATGCAGCTTCCTTCTTATCATCCCTTTTATTTTGTTCGAAACGTGTAGGCTTACAGGTTTCCTCTGAGAGGCTGCCCACTTATCTGTTTTATCATTACACCTGGTCATCCCTGCACCCACCTCTGTGACCATTAAATTAATGTCATGTAAGACATCAGGGTTATCAATATCCCCACTTGTGTCCTCCTGAGATGCGCGAGGATTCTCGATGTCTATATTACACTCAGAACCCTCAAACAATTCGGCAAGTGGTGCAAACGAATTGCTTAGATTTAAACCCGGTGCCGGTTCAGTTTGCAATCCCACACAGGTATTCTCTACACAAGCTCCATCTTGCAAGCTCGGCGACACGTTTGACACAACAAGTACCTTACTTTGCACTGTGCTTGCATCCTTCACGACGGGACATGAACGTTTATGTCCTTTTTTACGAACCACTGTTACGAACCCTTCCATATTGTCATCCGTACAGTCCTGTACAGTAGGAGAGGGATCAACCACGTTTGTCACACCAGCAGGTAGGGAGGAGTGGTCTACTGTTTCCTGTTCACCCATTGGTTGTGGGGAGGGGTCTACCATTCCACGTATCTCAGTCGGTGAGGGGGAGGAGTCAACTGTTTCCCGATCACCATTAGGTCGTGGGGAGGAGTCTACCATATCATCCGCCACACCCACATTAGGTGGGGAGGGAGGAGAATCTGCAATCACCTGGTCTCGATTTTCTAATGGTCTCACCAAACCGGGACAGGAACTCTTTACGTGTCCGTAAGCTCCACACCCATAGCACGTCATGACGTCCGTGGAGGCATACATTCTATAAGTATGGCCATTAATCTTTGCATGCAAAACTACATTGAGCTTTTGCACATTTTCGGGCAATATCATGTAAACGACCCTTTTAAAAGTCATCACGTGTCGAAATTCACCCCTTGCCGAGTGTATCGGCACCATTGTCACTTTTGATACGATCGTACCGAACTTGCTCAATTGAGCACACAAGTCCTCACCTTTAACAAAGGGAGGGGCATTAGACACATTGACCCTCACCGCAGGTGTATCTAATGGGGGAACCACTAGAAACATGTCGGGTTCTATGAGAAGGCCTTGCTCCACAACGGAGTTCACCATGTGCACCTCCGATACAAACACAACAACCTTCTTGTTCATTCGAGAGGCTGCACGGATATTATGTGAGCCGACGCTTTTTCCAATTGCTAGAAGCACTTGCTCCATCTTTACCTCACTCGGAGGGTCGCACACCAGCCCATGCTTGCGAGTGAGCGACTCGTACATGCTATTCCTCAAACAATCGTTTGCCATAGCGAACGTAAATTAAATAAATAAAGGGTGAGAAATCAAAAAAAGATACCAACCACAAGCAACACCGGCAAGTGGAGGTAAAACCAAAACTAATGGACTAGGTCCAAGAACCGTTTAGAGCAGCGAAACACCGCTGCCTGGACTAGGAAAAACACGGCAAAATGGAGCCAGGCCTCAAACCCGGAGGTTCGAAAAGAGGCAACCGAACATCACCTACCGTGTGCGCTCTCTCCCTCTCTCTTGTCTCAACAATGAAAGGACACACAGGGGAAACTTTACAAGTATAAACAAGGACACAAGGGAGCGAAATGGGGGATAGGAAAACCAACCAACACGACAGAGAACTCACAACTCAACATGCACAGCCACCATGCTGCCACACCCACGCATGACCCGGAGAGAGAGAGAGAGACAGAGACAGAGACAGAGACAGAGACAGAGAAAGAGACAGAGAGAGAGAGAGAGAGAGAGAGAGAGAGAGAGAGAGAGAGAGAGAGAGAGAGAGAGAGAGAGGAGAAGAGGAGAGAGAGAGAGAGAGAGAGAGTGAGAGAGAGAGAGAGAGAGAGAGAGAGAGAGAGAGAGAGAGAGAGAGAGAGAGAGAGAGAATTGACTTTGAAGTCCTTTTATTTTATCAAAATAATACAAAAAAATGTATTTAGATCTTTACACCAACCATAAATACATGAAAAGCAATGAAACGAAAAGGTTACAGAAGTATCACGGCACACAATTTGTCAAAATAAACCATTAACTTTATACAACCTACAAAAAAAAAACTACAAAAATATTACCAGTTGGTTCTCACGAACCTCACACAACACTTCATGACACCAAGTATTGGTGAATTCATCAACGTTGTTTGCATCCTTATAGAAACAAAACTCTAGTTTAAGTCTTGCTGACACGAGGGCATTGAAAAACAACATTACATTGCATTGCATTCCCCGCAGGTTTACCGTTCAATTTCTCCCTTCTTGAGAGATATATTGCCAGCTTGGCTGTTGCGACAAGAAACCTCATTAACATATTTTCCTTGCTTGATTTGGCATTAAAGACGAAAATAAAAGAACGCAACGAGAAAACAACATTCATTCTGTGTGCCACAAGATTAAACCACCGAAACAAAGGAACAAATCTCACACAATTAATGAAGGCGTGGAACACGTCCTCCGTACATATGCAGAATGGGCAACATGTGGATGTAGGAGAGAAATGGTTGATTAACTTATTGGAGGGGACTATCCAATGGATCAGTCTCCATTGGAGATCACCAGATCTTTTACTTACGAGCTTGCTATACATGGAGTTCCATACAGGTTCAGAGGGGGGTCCCACAGGCAACAGTCTCTTCCACCGGATTACTCCATTTAGCGGTGTATCCCCCAGCAGTAACTTGACACATGACTTGTATAGCTCTTTACTGCTAGTCTCTTGAAAGGGGCTTATCCCCATGCTAACCGGGGGTAAGTCTTCCAACTTGAAGTGCACCAGTAACCCAGGAAAAACCCACTCATCGTGCAATGGTTTGAGCTCGTGGGACCAGCATACTCTCAGCCGTACCCCTATTCGTATCACCTCTCTCAACACTTTTGCAGTCACTCTTTCAGACCGAATTCCTGCTAGCTTGGCTACTTCTCGAGCTGATTTCCACCCGCAACCTGAAACTTGCCGGAGGTGCCATACTTTTGTGATGCCGGCAATAATGAAATGCTGGCAGAGGTCCCTACTTTTGGGTATGTTTGGGAAAAGCCGATTGCAGAACAAAGGCTCTTGTGCAAACATATGGATGTCGTAGTTGTCTTCTTGATGGCACACTGTGAGGTTCTGCCAAGCATTCAACACACTGATAAAAAACAGGAAGAGGAGATGTGTCAACTTGTTGAAGCGGGACCAAGAAACATCCGTGGCCATATCCCAGCCCGCCAGCTTGCTGCAAAATGTGGGTGGCCAAAACATGGTTTGGTAATTGCTCTTTCACCAAAGGTTTTTGCACAGAGCATAGCCGAAAGGCCATTATACGGCTCCTGATGTCGACCATACTCTGGCCACCCTCGGCCAATGGACGGCATACAACGTTTGGCCATAACCAGTGATGCCCTCCCCAAAAGAACTCCAACAGTTGCCTTTGCACTTCCTTCACCAAGCCTTCTGGTGGTTGCAGGCAGATGAATCTGTGCCACAAGAAGGAGGCGACGAGGTTCTTGACTACCAAAACTCGGCCCTTATACGAAAGGTGAGGCAGTGCTCTCCTCCATCTACTCAATCTCTTTTTTACGCGTTCAGCAACAGCTTCCCAGTTTTTCTGGCCGTACTGTGGGGATCCAAGGAACACTCCAAGATAGCGAACACCTTCATCCACCCACTTTAAACTTGCAGGAAGGTGTATTGGCGGGTCTTGCGCCATTCTAGATGCACTGTCCCTGACAGAGGGAACCCATAGCGCTTTGCTCTTTTCCCAGTTGCACTTCAACGAGGAAGCTAAACCAAACAAATGTAGGCACTTAGCCAGAGCTGCAATGTCGTTATTGTTTTTAACAATGACTGCAACATCATCAGCATACGCCGATATGACAACTGGAGGATGATCAGGAGATATACTCATTCCAGAAACGTTATTCCTTAGTAACACGAGAAGTGATTCCATTACAAGGGTGAACAGTAAGCCGGAGACAGGGCAACCTTGCCTTACCCCCCTTTGAACCTGTATGGGAGAACAAAGCTCATTGTTCACCTTAACTAAACTGAATATATTGTTGTACAATAAAGCAATATAAGTTCTGAAATTATCTCCAAATCCACAGGCTTCAAGCACATGATTCAAAAAGACATGATCGATGCTATCAAAAGCCTTTTCTAAATCAAGAAAAATTATACGAAAGCCATTTTGCACACAGTTGCCATCTATCAGATCTCTAATGAAAAATATGTTATCATACATAGATCTACCTGGGATACAATAACTCTGATCAGGGTGAACCAAATCGCAAATTACCCTTTTAATTCGATTCACCAGAACTTTTGAAAGGATTTTATAATCAGTGCATAGTAGAGAGACAGGTCTCCAATTCTTCATGTGTCGCAAATCACCAGCCTTTGGAAGAAGGGACATCACCGCTCTTCTCAAACTTAAAGGCAATTCTCCATGAGTCAGTGATGATTCAAGAACATGCATCAGCTCTGGACCTAATAGTTCCCAAAATTCCACATAAAATTCAGCCGGAAGTCCATCGATTCCAGGGGCTCTTCCCGAGTCCATTCCAGCCAGGGCTTGCGTTAACTCCTCGAGCGTAATTGGCGAGTCCATATCCAGCCGCTGGGACTCGGTTAACGAGGATAGGTGAGAGGTTAAAAGTCTCATTGTTTCATCACAAACAACCTGTTTTGAAAACAGTTTGGAAAAGAGGTCTTGAACACATAACCGTCTGTCTCTGGGATTTACAACAACAGCTCCGCCAGGATTAATTACAGAAAAAATGTTCTTGGGTGCTTTACTGACAGAGTCCAGACGAAAAAAAGCTTTACTAGGGGTATCTAAAACCTTTAAGTTCTTAACCCTTAGTCTGAGCAACAACCCTGCTGCTTTCTCCTGGATTAACTCTCTCAACTGAGTCTTCTTTTCTAGTAATAACTGGAAGTTTCTTGCATTGTTATTTTTAGCAAGTTTACCTTCGAGCTGTACAATGTCAGCTTCCAAACAAGTCATTGTTATATTCTTAACATTTGTAATGTTTGCTCTAAACTGTTGACAAAACACCCGAATCTGGGCTTTCGTATTGTCCCACCAAAGATTAACTGAAGAAAAAGAGGGCTTTCTTTGGATTTGATTAGCCCAGAAAACTTGGAAGGCTTCTTTAAATAGACCATCTTCTAGAAGACTGGTATTAAATTTCCAGTATGCACTTTTATTTATTGACTGAGGAAAAAGAAACCCCATGGTTACTAAATGATGGTCTGAGAATATTGACGGAAAATAATCTGGAGAGACTATAGCGTTTCTAAAAGGTGAGTTTATATACCATCGGTCGAGTCTCGCAAAGGACACTCTTCCTCTGGTGATGCGGCTCCAGGTAAACTGAGGTTCATTGGGGAAAAGTACCCTCCATACATCTAGCAAACCCACCCGAGAAAGGAAAAGGGATAAATCAATACATGATTCGGGATGAGGTTCTGCCGAGTTCCTGTCCATTACAGGTTCAAAGGTACAGTTGAAATCACCCCCGATACACACACATTGGTTTAGATCAACTGTCTGCAGGTGATTAATCACAGACGCAAAGAAAGCTTTCCGTTCTGTGCTCTCACTTGGTGCGTACACATTGAATAATGTGAAATGGAAATTATTAACCTCCAGTTCAAGAGAGCTGAATCGGCCTTTAACGATCTCCTGGAAGAGGATTGACACAGGTACTAGCCCTGGTCGAAGTGCGAAAGCAACACCTGCTGAAAGGGAAGACAGGTTGCTAAAAAAGCACTGTCCCCCAAAAACGCGACACCAATCATATTCTACATTTTGGGTGATGTGCGTTTCCTGCAATAAAAGTACATCGACATTTTTGCGCCGAAACAAACTTTGCACTTGAGCTTGGCGGTTTGGGTTTGCACCTCCACCGTTAATGTTCAAGGTGCCAAAGGTAATTTGCTTCATTCCTTATCAAAAGGTTTGATTGGGTGTTGCGAAATCTCAAGACTGGCTTTTGTAATAAATTTCCTGAGTCGGTGAAATTGTGACCTTGTTAGTGGAAATTCTTTGCTCTTTCTTGTTATTTCCTTTGCTGATTGAATAAATGAACCTAAATCAGGAAATGTATCCCTGATAACTACATTTCGCTGTCTATAGGTTTCATTCAGAAAGGAGAGTACGAGTTGAGGAGATATCAGTGGCTGACTCAACTGAGACTGAGACAACTCGGGCACCTCGTCATCCTCATCAGATTCCGACAAGTCTGACAAGGTCCCTCCAGGATCGAGGATGTCAGCCTTCGTGGTCCCTATGGGAATTGTCAGTATCTCTGGGGATTCGCTGGAGAGCTCCACTGTGCGATCCACGATGCCATGGTGATATTTGTGCTTGTCAGAAGTTGAAGCCTCGGTTTCATCCTCTTGTGGAGCACAATCTACCGAATCGATGAGCGACTCGGTAACACAGTTTTGAATCTGCATCGGTAGAGCAGCACTGTGGAGGGATGAGTCAGTCACTGGTCTGCTCGTTCACAGTGACTGATGTCAATGATCGTAACGGTTCGTTCGAGGGTTTATCAACGCATTCAGCGTTGCAACTTATTTCACCCATATAGCAATTTGCGTCCACAGAGATGGTTTCACCATCCTTTTTTCCAAACCCGATGGAAGCATGAGGAACACATTGAGGTGTGTGTTCAGCTACACTGGCCTTCTCCAAAACCACCTTTTTTGGTTACTGGAAGAAAAATTATCAACCGACGCCCTTCGTTTTTTAGAACCAATAATAGGATCCTCCTCCATTCCTTCACTACATGAGGAAATCGCAGCAAAGGTTGTGCGAGTTGGGGTCGCTTCGGTTTCTGTAACAGGAAGTGAAGTGCGATCGTTTTCAAGACTCGGGAGTCGGGATATGCCCATCGATGCTGCTATTGTTCGTCTCACTGCAGGAGGGAACAGCAGGAACCGGTAAACTCACAGGATTAACTCCAGTCGGTTGAATAGGAACACGAGTATTATCCTTTTTACAATCGGTGTCTACGTGACCATTTTCCCGACACTTTGAACACGAAACCTTGGGACAGAAACGTTTAACGTGACCAAAGGCTCCACAGTGAAAGCACGTTAGTGAGGCTGATGAGGCGTACATTTGATACTCCCGATCGTCGGATTTTACTTTAAATGAAATATTTAACCCTGTATCATCACCACGATCGGGAAGTACCATGTAAACTTGGCGACGGAAACTCATAACATGTTTTATCCTCTCGTCTCGGCTCTTCAGAGGGATCATGGACATTCTCGACACAGCTGTTCCATAACGAGAAAGGACTGACATTAGTTTGTCGTTTGATACGACGATTTTCATCGCTGGAGTATCCATGGGGGACGCTAACATAAAAACACCACCTTATGTGGTTAAACCTGCACTCACGACGTCGTGAACAAAGTTTTCTTCGGACAAAAAAATAACAACTTTTTGATTCATTCGTGAGGCAGCTCGGACATGTTCACACCCGATTATTTTCCCCACTGCGAGTACCACATCCTCAGTGAGGATTCCTTCTGGTGGAACACACACAAATGCATGCTTCCTCGTTAGGCTATCGAACGCCTCTAACCGAGAGCGTGCATTCGCCATACCAGCGAATTTAACACCCCCCACTTGTCCGAACCGGACAAGAAGGTATCAAACCTAAATAATTGAACTAAAGTAAGTAATAAACGTGCATTATAAGCAAAAAAATGGCTTACAAAAGGCCGTCAAAGCCAGTAGGCCGCACCCAAAATGGGCCCGCTCTCAATCCTCTCTCTCTCGAAGACAAAGGTGTAGAACGGATGAAAACAAAATGCCAAAGTACACAGGATGGAAAGGAGAGGGGGGGGGGGGGCGGGAGGGCAGGAGAGGAGGAAATCTCACAACGGACTCACTACAACACAGAGCAGTTGCTCACAGCCGCCATGACGCCACGCCCAACACGAATGGCCTGCAGGGGGCGAAAGAGAAAGAGAGAGAGAGAGAGAGAGAGAGAGACTTTGACTTTTAAGCTCTTTTTATTATAAAAGTATAAAACAAGAGTACCACCAAAAGCAATTCATCCAGGAAAATCAGTAAAATCATAGCAATCCCGGAAGGAAAAAACAATCGGTGCACTGCAAACCAAGCGACAGAAAAGGTGCAAATACCAAAAAAAACACACGAGGAGAAAATCTAGGCATAATTTCTAAACTAGGCATAATTTTATATGTACAAATTTACAATCGCATCTGCAACCCTGAGGAGAGAGTTAGGAAAGAAAGAGTAGGTCAAGACCGGGGGGGGGGGGGGGGGGGAAACGCCGGCAAGGAGAAGCATGGAACAGTGTATAAGAAACACCCGCACTGTATTATACAGAAATTAACAATTTGTTATCTTGGACCTCACAAATCCCTCCAACACACCAGGTCGCAACAAAATTTGCAAGGTCGTTTGCAGTTTGGACACAGCCAAATTCAAGCTTGAGCCTTGCTGACACCAACGAACTAAAAAACACCATAATACTGCATTCCTGCATGGGTCTGCCGCCCAGCTTCGCCTTCCGCGACAGGTATACGGCCAGTTTAGCGGTAGCGGTTAGGAACCCGAATACAATAGATGTGGTTCCCTTTTTGGGAGGAAAGCCAAAGATGTAAGCTTTCAAAGAAAAGGTAACCTGCAATCTATGGGAAATAAAATTTAACCAATGAAACAAAGGAGAAAATCTTTCACAATTAATGAAAGCATGAAACAAATCTTCCCTCACCGGACAAAAGGGGCAACAGCCGGAAATGGGGGGAAAAAAACGAATGACAGCATTGGAAGGAACAATCCAGTGGGCCAAACGCCACTGAAGGTCACCTGTTCTTTTAGAAATAAGTCCAGCATACATTGTATCCCATAAAGGCTCAGAGGGGGGACCGGGAGGCAAGAGTCCTTTCCACCGGGTAACCCCAGCTAGAGGTGTGTCCCCAAGAAGAAGTTTCACACAAGACCTATAAATACTCTTGCTGCTCATAACATGGAAGGGGGTCTGTCTGTCCCTGTCTGTCCCTATAACATCCCTGTCCCTGCGCTCATGGGGGGCAGCTCGTTTGGGGTAAAAGCGACACCTAATTTTGGGACTGTGGGCTCAACCTCTGCGTCCTGCGTCCAATGTAGGCCTAGCTGGTGGCCCCTTCGGATCACCGCTCTTAGTATGTTCCCCGATTTGCCTCCTGGACCGAACACCTGTTAGGTCCGCCAGCTCGTTCGCAGGCTTCCATCCCTGTCCAGAGTCGTGCCGGAGATGACACACTTTCAGGATGTTGGCCACTATAAAATGCTGGCAGAAGTCGCGACTCCTCGGGATATCGGGGAAAAGTGGGTTGAAAAATAAAGGCTCGTGTGCATACATGTTAGTGCCATACGAGTCTGTTTGGCGACTTATCGAAACGCCCTGCCAGGCATTCAAGAGGCTCTGATAAAAGACTGGGAGCAGAGATGTATCGACGTGTTGAAGGTTGGTCAAGAAAAGTTCCTGTCCGTCTCCGAGCCTCCCAGCTCGTTGAAGAATGGAGCAGGCGAAGGGCTTTCCTGGTAGGTGTTCTGCATAAAGCAAGCGTTGGATGGAGCGGAGCCGGAAGGCCAACAGGCGGCATTTCACATCGACTAGGCCATGACCACCCTCGGCCAAGGGACAACATATGGCGCTGGGTCGAAGCCAGTGGTAGCCTCCCCAAAAAAAATCCACCAGTTTCCTCTGGATAGCTTGGAGCAAAACCTCCGGTGGTTGCAGGCAGATGAACCGGTGCCACAAAAGGGTAGTGACGAGGTTGTTGACAACTAGCGCGCGACCCTTATAGGAAAGGTGGGGTAGAGCTCTTTTCCATCGGCTCAAACGCCCATCTACCTGGTCAATGATCCTGTCCCAATTGTTCTGGGCATACTGAGGAGGACCGAGGAAGACGCCCAAATACTTGATGCCATCGTTTGCCCACACTAGCTCTGCAGGAAGGGGAGGTGGCGGTAATAACGGTGGCATAGGTAAGTCATTTTTTGGAAAGGGGATCCACAGAGCCTTGCTTTTCCCCCAATTACACCTTAATGATGAGGCAAGGTTGAAGTCCGACAAACACTTTGCCATGGCGTCACTGTCGCATTTTCTTTTTATAATGACACAAAGGTCGTCGGCATAAGCTGACAGGGTCAAAGGTGGGTGTCCTGGAGAAAGGACAAGTCCAGGGATATCCTTTCTGAGGGCGATTAAGAGGGGCTCCAAGGCGAGGGCAAATAATAGACCTGAAAGTGGACAACCTTGCCTTACCCCTCTCTGAACCTTTATGGGTGGGCAAAATTCGTTGTTAACTTTGATCAAGCTGGAGATGTTTGCATATAACAAAGCTATGTAGGCTCTAAAATTAGTGCCAAGCCCGCAAGCTTGTAACACATGACACAAAAACTCATGATCAATGCTATCAAAGGCCTTTGCAAGGTCAAGAAACACCAATCCAAAATCCTCTTTGACACATTTACCAGTTAACAAATCTCTGACTAGGAATATGTTGTCATAGATGGATCTGCCAGGGATGCCGCAACTTTGATCAGGTGACACCAGGTCCCCAATAACTGTCTTCAACCGGTTCGCAAGGACCTTGGAAAACAGTTTGTAATCCGTGCACAACAAAGAGATCGGACGCCAGTTTGACAGGTGTCGGAGATCGCCAGTCTTGGGTAGCAGGCAGAGTACTGCTCTTCTAAAACTGAGCGGTAATTCTCTGGATAAAAGAGATGCCTCCAGAACATTGAGCAGCTCTGGGCCCAAAATGTCCCAGAATGCCGAAAGAAATTCGGCCGGTAGGCCATCGATGCCAGGGGCTTTTCCCGACTCCATCTCAGCGAGTGCACCGGTTAGCTCTGGAAGGGTAATTGGAGCATCCAGTTCCAGACGTTGGGCCTCAGCCACGGAAGGAAGATGAGAGGTCAAAACATTCATCATTTCGTGAGAAACTGTTATGGCCTTGAAAAGTTCAGAAAAGAAATCGATTACATTTAATCTTATATCACTCGGATTTGTTAGGATGTTCCCCCCTGGGTCCAAAACCGAAGATATAAGTCGTGCTGGTTTCTCTACAGTTTCTAGGTGAAAGAAAGCCTTAGTTGGGGTATCTGAAACCTTTATATTTTGTATTCTTAGCCGAACTAGTGTGCCCGCTGCTTTTTCATGGATCAAATCCCTTAATTGGGCCTTCTTCTCGAGTAGCAACCGATAGTTCACTGGGTTGCTCTCATTGGCCAACTTGCTCTCTAACCTTAAGATGTCTGCTTCCAAGCAAGCCATCGTGATATGTTTTACATTGGTACAGTGCGAATTAAATTGTTGACAAAATACTCGAATTTGGGCCTTTAGGTTATCCCACCAGAGACTAATTGAGGAGAAAGAAGATTTTTTAGTACTCATTTCAGCCCAGAAATCACGAAAGGAGTCTGTAAATAAACTATCTTCTAAAAGTTTAACGTTAAACTTCCAGTAACTATTTCTGCATGTGGGTCGAGGAAAAGAAAGATCTAAGGTTACCATATGGAGGTCTGAAAACAATGACGGAAAACAACCTGAAGAGGCCGCGACGTTCCTAAAGGGTACATTAATGTACCAGCGGTCGAGTCTTGCCGAAGACACCCGGCCATTGGCACATCGACACCAGGTAAACTGGACTATGTTGGGGTGATGCAATCGCCAAACATCCAGTAGACCGGCCGTCTTAAAGAAACGGGATAGGTCCGCATGGGACTCGGGGTGGGGTTCTGCAGAGTTTCTATCCTTCGAAGGGTCAAAGGTGCAATTAAAGTCACCACCAATGCACACACATTGGTCGAGATCAACTGATTTCAGGTGGTTTACCATGGAGGTGAAGAAGGCCTTTCGGTCCCTGCTCTCACTAGGTGCGTACACATTGAAAATGGTACAGCGGAAGTTTTGATGTGCAAGCTGAAGGGAAATAAGCCGGCCTTTTATGACTTCCTGAAAATGACAAGACTCAAAAGCTAGACCTGGCTTTAGAAAAAACCCAACCCCAGCAGATGAGGCTGACAGATTGCTAAAATAGCATTGCCCTTTGAAAGTTTGGCACCAGTCATGTTCCACGTTAGGTGTGATGTGGGTCTCTTGTAGTAAAAGAACATTTGCCTTTTTACGGTCAAACAAGTTTTTGACTTGGGCCTGACGGAGGTGACTTGCACCCCCACCATTCATGTTTAAGGTCGCAAAGGAAATGTTTTTCATTCCGTGGTAATGAAATCGCCCTGTGCTTGGGAACACTCCGTACCTGCTCGGGTAACAAACTTTCTTAACCTGTGGAATTGAGATTTCGTCAGGTCAAAATCCTCACGCGCTTTGATTATTGACTTTGCGGTGCACATGAATGCAGCCAAGTCAGGGAAATAGTCTTTAATGACAATGTTGCGGTGACGATACGTTTCGTTAAGGAAGGTAAGAATGAGTTGAGGGGATACCTGCGAGTGACCTGTCATCGCTTGTGACAGCGCGGTTGCATCAATGTCATCTTCGGACTCAGACACGTCAGATAACATGTCGTCAGGGTCTGGGGTATTACCCGCTGCCCCCGCGGTCTTGTCTGGAGGCACCTTCACAAGTTTCCCAAGGTGTTCCCGAGAGCACTCGTTAACACTTTGGTGGATATTTGTATCTGGGGTCGGAGCTTGGGTTTGAGATCCCAGCAAACTCAGATTTACCGGCCCCGTTTGTACAGTGGGAACGTTTATTGAATCCTTAGTCTGCTCGGTATTTAAAGGGGGGACAAGCGGAAAAACATTTCCCAGCTCGGAAATGGTAATACTTCCACTGGAGGTTTCGCACTCGGAAACTTCCAGGTGAGAGGTACAAATTTCATTTTTCGGCTCATTTACATAATGAGACTCACTGGTGTCATTGACAACGGTATTCATGTACTCAGTTAGTGAGGGAATGTCAGAGGGACACTCGGACACATGTGCACCGGAAATGGTGCCGCCCATGACCGCCTTCTTTGCAGCACCAGCGAAAATGCTTGGCGCTGGTGCTCTTCGCTTTTTAGCATACACTATGGATTCTTCGTTCATGGGTTCGGGAAAGGGGGCAATGCTAGTTGTGTCAGTCACATCGGTGGGTGTCATCACATTGGAATCGGAAAGCACCGGTGTGACAGACGACTCAGTCGGGGTGTCAGAAGGTACGGTCGGGGTGTCAGAAGGTACGGTCGGGGTGTCAGAAGGTACGGTCGGGGTGTCAGAAGGTACGGTCGGGGTGTCAGAAGGTACGGTCGGGGTGTCAGAGGGTACGGTCGGGGGGTCAAAGGGTACGGTCGGGGTGTCAGAAGGTACGGTCGGGGTGTCAGAAGGTACGGTCGGGGTGTCAGAAGGTACGGTCGGGGTGTCAGAAGGTACGGTCGGGGCGTCCGAAGGTGCGGTCGGGGTGTCAGAGGGTACGGTCCGGGTGACGGAAGGTACGGTAGGGGTGACAGGAGATACGGTCCGGGTGACGGAAGGTACGGTAGGGGTTACAGGAGATACGGTCCGGGTGTCAGCGAGCATGGTCGGGGTGTCAGAAGGCGCGGTGGAGGGATTGGCCTTTTTACAAACCCTTTCGTTATGTCCCGGTTCACCACACTTCAGACAAGAGGCCCTAGGACAGAATCTTTTAACGTGTCCGAATTCTCCACAATTAAAGCAAGTTAAGGAGGCTGAGGAAGCATACATGTGGTATTCCCGATCATCCAACGATACTTTAAAGGATATATTTAAACCTGTATCGGCTCCGCGATCCGGGAGAATCATGTACACCTGCCTCCTAAAGCTCATTACGTGTTTAACACGATCGCTGCGACACCCGAGCGGAATCATTGAGATTCGGGAAACAATTTTACCATAACGAGACAGAACGGATAGGAGTTTCTCGCCTGGCATAAACGGTGGAACGTTGGATATTGTTATCTTGGTAGCTGGCGTATCCATAGGGGATACCGTAATATAATGACCCCCTTTTATGGTTAGACCGGTACTAACGACGTCATGAACGAGTTTTTCTTCTGACACGCAGACAACAAATTTCTGGTTCATTCGTGATGCCGCACGAACATTACCGTCTCCTATGATGGACCCTACGGCAAGGATAATGTCCTCAGCCGGAGCTCCTTCAGGCGGAACACATGCGAATGCATGCTTACGTGTTAAATTTTCGAACGCCTCGTAACGAGAGCGTGTATTCGCCATACCAGCGAAATCCCCCCCCCCCCCCCTTGTCCGAACCGGACAAGAAGGTATCAAACCTAAATAATCGGACTAAAGTAAATAATAAACGTGCATTATAAGCACAAAAATGGCTTACAAAGCGTCGTCAAAGCCAGTAGGCCGCACCCAAAATGGGCTCGCTCTCAATCCTCTCTCTCTCGAAGACAAGGGTGCAGAACGGATGAAAACAAATGCCGAAGCACACAGGATGGAAAAGGAGAGGGAGGGGGGGGGGCAGGGGAGGGCAGGAGAGGGGGGAAAAACTCACAACGGACTCACCAAAACACCGAGCAGTTGCTCACAGCCACCATGACGCTACACCCAACGCACCGACAGCCGATAGGTGGCGACAGAGAGAGAGAGAGAGAGAGAGAGAAAGAGAAAGAGAAAGAGAAAGAGAAAGAGAAAGAGAAAGAGAAAAAAAGAAAAAGAAAGAAAGAAATATCGGCCAAGAGGTAGTAAAAAACAATACCTCTTTTATTGGGCATGGCATCTAGCCAAGGTGCTTACACCTGTTGAGAGATACCTTGGGATGTTGAAGTGCCCAAATTCTAGATGCAGATAGGTTATGAAGTTTTATTTTCCTATCCGGCCAAAGGATGGCGTGCAGTGAGATGCATTAGCGCACCGGGACTGCAGTTTCATCGGCTTTGATTCGACAGAGGAAATCAATTCAAAGCGAGACAGCTAAACCGAGCTTTCCTGACACCATTAAAAGTACCAACAACCTTTTTCTGAAATTCTCTCGTCCAAGTTTGACTCGACTTTGATTTGCCTCTAACATCAGAAGGAATTAGATGAGTTCAAGCTGATAAGACGTGGGATATTTTTGAAGGTAATATTATCGATAAGTGTTATAAACCAGACTTGTCCATGGCCTTTGTAATTTCCTGTCGATAATATTATCTCCCCTGACAAATCTACACTTTGTTTTCTGCAGAAATGAAGAAAAACTCCGAAGCTTTCTTTCCTGTGAAGTCACAATGTTCACCAACTTGATGCAATCATTAAAGGCCCTGGCCTTCAGGCTTCACAAGATGTGCTTTCTAATGATCTTTTCCTTGCGATGTCACAATGTTCATTAACTCAATGCAATCCTTAAGGGTTTCCAGGCTATAGAAGATGTGCTTTCTAAAAGATCTGTTCCTCATCATGTCACAGTTCGTCAACGTGATGCTATCCTTAAGGACCCTGGATTCAGGTGTTCAAGACTTGCTGCTGAATGTGGCCCAAAGGGCCTACTAACAAACAACAAAAAGCCTTCCATGGAGATCTTCCAACAAATACAAATTAAGGTCAAGTCTGTTTCGCTTCTTGTGTCTGGATGGATCAGGAACATTCTAGTGATAACTGTAGGCAGATGATAGGCACCTCCTAAAGAGTGGGAACCCTGGTGTTGGCTTAATGGTTAACGTGGCTGGCTTGAGATCTTAGGGTCCTGAGTTTGATACCGTGCCCCCAGAAAATGATGCAGCCAAGCAGCCCGCAGGCTCTGTACGAACCACCAGTAAGGAGTGCGAACCTCAACAGAACTGTCCTATCCACTGCTAAAGTAACATTGGAGAACATCATCATGAAGTGGAATTGGAATCAGAATCAGGAAACAGAATCATTGGGATCTTCTGTGATGAAGCTAACTCCGAGGGCCTTTCACTTACTCACCGCAGGCAGGTTGGTGGTCTTTCTGTCTTCTACCGACTCCTCTCCGGCCTAGCTCCCCCAGCTCTCTCTGTGCTCTGTCCCTCAAATACTCCTACAGGTCGCACAAGATCTGCCAGCAACCCTCTTATGGTTAAACTGCCAAAATCTAAGCTCTCTGCTCACCTTCACTCTTTCATTTTTCTTTTCTCCCGCCTCTGGAACAAACTCCCTCACTCTCTTCAATCCCACTCGTTCTTACAGGTCTTTAAAACAGCTGTTCACCACCATCTCTTATCTTCCCCCATCCAAAACCTTGATCTTTTCTACCTCCGTTAATTCACCCCAGATCCACTTTTTTGAAATACCAACTTCTGTCCTGGAAGTCCTAGTAGTGTCCATGTGTTTTTTTTTACCTCTCCCCCCCCCCCCGCCCCCTTCCCATGCCTCCTCCCCCCCCAAGCCCTCTCCCTCCGACAGATCTCCCAATGTACCTGCTCTCCATCTTGTTCTCCCGCTCCCTTTATCACATGTTTTATGTGTCAGTTTGTCTTTTTGTGATCAATGTTAGCTCTTACACGAGCCTCGATCTTGTATACCAAAAAAAAAAAACAAGTGGAAGGCAGTCGGCAACCTTAAACGCTGATTGAAGTTAAGGAGAACAGTGACATGGGCCGTTACATGGAACAGAAGAGACTCTTTAGCCGCATCAAACCTTAATGATGTGTACGGAAAATCTTCGGGGAGGCCATTGCAATATCGGGCAAGCACCATCTGTGTGTAGGGGGTTGGGAGGAGGGGAAGGGGTTCAACAAAATTGAGGCTAATGGCAGAGCTGGATGACAACGGTTGTAAGGTCAACAAGCTGAAAAAGGTAGGTGTGGAGAGGAACAGGTGGGCAAGTGTGTTCAGATGTACTACATTAAGTGAAGGAGAGCAGTCAGTGGAAGGAGGGGCAAGGGATGGGTAGTGAATAATTGAAAAGCTCAGGGATGTCTATGGGAAAGACCCTGAGGTGCCGCATTATTGCAGGATTGGAGAAAGAAAGCGTAACACAGTTCTACAGACGAGAGGAGAGGTACCAAAGCAAGGGAGGTGAGCATTAAGGTTCGACTGTGTGAGGTTAACAGGGTTTGGGTTTCTTTAACAATGTGTGTGACAAGTTGGGGTTGGAGAATGACACAAGGAAGGGGCGAGGGGGCAAAAACAGGAAAAATAGAACAAGAACAGGTGAGAGTTGCTAAAAGACAGGTAGGCCATCAACCTGCCTGTGATGAGAGAGCGTTATACTTGCTATCCTCTGAGATAGAGTCTCTTTCTGAGATATGCCAACGACACCCTTGATTCCATGGAATATCGTGGAACCCTCACAGAAGCCTTGCATCGGTGTGCTGAATGCACCGCGTCGCATAGTGTTGCACACTGGATGGGTATCCTGGCACCTCAAAACAAACAGGTTTTGTGGAGGGCCAAGGTCGGGTAGACATTAAAACGCTGCATTGTTCAAGTCGGATGGCAGAGTCTGTGGGATGTGTTGAACTTCCACGGCTTTGGCAAACAATGGCCATAAAATGGTAAGGGACGTTGAAATGCATAACGCGAGGAATGATGGTGAATCCCACCTCCTGACACCAAATGCTGTGAGAAGAAATGGTCTAGCCTCCAATTAATCAGGAAATGGAGGCTCTGTAAGATATTGAAGGTCGCACACCAAGTCTAGTTATATGCATTGTCACTAAAATTGTGTCCCATGACTTTTGATGGGATTGTACTGTTGATTTTATATAGACATATGGTGATGTATATGTTGGACATTAAGGTGGTTGGGATTATCCAAAGCAGGAAAAAAAGGAAGCACAATGTCACCGATATCACAACAAACAAGAGAGAGAGCAGGCTTTGCCTCGGGTGGTCTTTCATCCGACAGATATCATCAGGCCTCTCACCAAACCTGGCACAGCCCTCCATTTATCATCCTCTCACAATCATTCCCAGGTCATGCCAATGGCTGTCGAGAAAAAGGTGCGTCAGACCTTGAGCGCGCCATCATCATTGATGGTCCAGGTTTGCAACCTGTGTGATGTAACCAATCATAAAGAAAGGACGTTTTGGTGTCCTGATGATATTGATATTCAGGTTCATCTTTTTATTGAAATGGACAATTTGTCTTCTTTCTGAATCCTCACCCCCTTCCTCTCAGTAATTCAGCAATGAATCTCCAAAAACTTCCTCAAACTCCAAATTGTTTAGAACTTTAGAGTACAAAAGACTGACATGATAACATCAAGATTCATCTAGAATCTTACAATGGAGCAAAGTATATGGTTATGTATGTTTGTATGTATGCATGTATGTGTGTATATTTGTGACCAAAACGTCTTCTTCTAAAAATATATATACATACGAGTAAAACCGAAAAACATGGTCTGTGAAGCCGTGAGGCGGTGAAGCCGTGTGACTATATATCCATTAATTTCGTAATTTTTGAAAGTCGGTTTTGTCCGGTCTATAAATTGCGTAGTCTATTAATTACGTACTGTTGGAATATACCTTTCGACCATTTCAACTGCTAAGACCCCTTAGACATTTGAAGACCCTTTAAGTCCCCCAAGACCCTTAAGACAACCAAGACCCCTATGTTTAACCAGACCCAAAGGACCCTTAGACCCAAAAGACACTGAAGACCTAAAATGCCCCAAAGACCTTTAAAGACCCTGAAGACCCAGTGGACCCTAAAGACCCTAAAGACCCATAAGATGCTTTAGACCCATCACACCAGCTTTGACCTTGACCATTTAGAGCTTTACACCACTTCGACCTTTTTAAATTACAAATAAATTACAGAAAAATAATATCACCAATATTACAAATAAATTTGTAGAAAAGAAATGTTTGCATTATGATTGGTGTAAATCATGACAACAGCAACTCAAGTTCAGTCAGGTCATTATCCTCAGTTAAAACAAGCCTGTGCCTCTGTCGCGATGTGTGGTGAGGCGAGCATAGCGAGCCGATCCACTCTAGTATATATAAAAAACTGTTATCCTCAAACTTCATGCTTGCTAACTTGCCTCTGCTTTCCATTATCATGAATGTTATAATTGAGCATATTATGAGAACCTACAACATTGCATCATCATACACGACATGGCCAAAAGTATGCAGACACCCCTTTTAATTAGTGGATTCGGCTGTTTTAGCCACACCCATTGCTGACAGGTATATATATATAAAAGAACACAGCAATGCAATCTCCACAGACAAACATTGGCAGTAGAATGGGCCATATTGAAGAGCACAGTGACTTTCAACGTGGCACCGTCACAGGATGCAACCCTTCCAATAAATCAGTTCCTCAAATTTCTGCCCCGCTAGAGCTGGCCCGGTCAACTGCAAGTGCTGTTACTGTGAAGTGGAAATGTCTCGGAGCAACAACAGCTCAGCCGTGAAGAGGTAGGCCACACAAGCTCACAGAACGGGACTGCCGAGTGCTGAAGCGTGTAGCGCGTAAAAATCGTCTGTCCTCGGTTGCAACACTCACAACCAAGTTCCAAACTGCCTCTGGAAGCAACGTCAGCACAACAATTGTTCGTCAGGTGCTTCATGAAATGTGTTTCCATGGCCGAGCAGCCGCACACGAGCCTGAGATCACCATGCGCAATGCCAAGCGGCGTCGGCTGATGTGGTGTAAAGCTCGCCGCCATTGGACTCTGGAGCAGTGGAAACATGTTCTTTGGAATGATGAATCACGCTTCACCATCTGGCAGTCCAACGGACGAATCTGGGTTTGGCGAATGCCAGGACACGTTACCTGCCCGAATGAATAGTGCTAACTGTAAAGTTTGGTGGAGGAGGAATAATATAATGGTCTGGGGCTGTTTTTCATGGTTCGGGCTCGGCCCCTTAGATTCAGTGAAGGGAAATCTTAACGTTACAGCACACAATGATATTCTAGACGATTGTGTGCTTCCAACTTTGTGGCAACAGTTTTGGGAAGGCCCTTTCCTGTTTCAGCATGACAATGCCCCAGTACACAAACGAAGTCCATACAGAAAAGGTTTGTCGAGATTGGTGTGGAAGAACTTGACTGGCCTGCACAGAGCCCTGACCTCAACCCCACCCGAACACCTTTGGGATGGATTGGAACACCGACTGCGAGCCAGGCCGAATCGCCCAACATCAGTGCCCGACCTCACTAATGCTCTTGTGGCTGAATGGAAGCAAATCCCCGCAGCAATGTTCCAACATCTAGTGGAAAGCCTTCCCAGAAGAGTGGAGGCTGTTGTAGCAGCAAAGGGAGGACCAACTCAATATTAATGTCCATGATTTTGGAATGAGATGTTCGATGAGCACATACGGGTGTGATGCTGGGTGTCCACATACTTTTGGCCATGTAGTGTATCTTTATGTTGGATTTCGAAGATGAAGAGCAGAAAGAAAAAGATTTTTACCCCTGCCACCAAAGGTGAATGAGCAGGTGGATGAGTTTCAACCCTGTCTGTTTGTGAGCAGGATATCTCAAAAAGATGTGGACCGATTTGAACGAAAATTGTTGGAGAGGTTGGGCATGTGACACGGACGAAATGATTAGATTTTGGTTCAGGTCCAAATCCAGATCCAACCTTTCAGTGAGATACAAAACGTAAACTGTTCAGCCTGGCGGAGGCATACTCTCTCCCAAGTGACATTCTGCTTCTTTATACATTGATCTATGTCTCAATGGGGAGATTGTATACATAAAACAAATGGAAGACAAAGACACTCATAGACTAGTCATGGATTACTTTTACATGAACTATAAGGACATTTGTAGCTAATGGAAAAATCAACATGACATGTGGGATCTGAACCTGGGTTCCCTGCATTATGAGCCAATTGTGCAGATGACAATGTGAAATTGGGCCATTCCTCACAGTATTTGTCATATCCATTCACGTCTAGATTTATACAACTTTCCTTTGTGCTCTCATAGCCTCAAATCTCTGTTACTTTGTGCAGAGCGTTGGTGCTACCGAAGCAGTTTCTTGGCATGAAGGACGTTATACACTTGGTGGTTTGCCATTGCCTACCCAACAGTAGTTCTCCCTCACTCTAACTTTAATCGGCAGGCTTGCTGACATCTTCCCTCGAACGACTCCAGCTGGTGGCTCGGAGCATTGCCTACGAACTCGTAATTCGAGCAAACAAATCAGACCACGTGACTCCAATTGTCCAATCCCCTATGTGTCAAAGGATTGATTTTAAAATACCTCCTCCTTACCCAAAAAAGCAATCAGTGGCATGGCTGCCGTGCACCCTTCCAATCTCATTACGTCTTATAACCCTACATGAGCATTATCGTTTGAGTTATGGTTCAGCGGCAAATCGATAATCCTCAGAACGCAATCAGTATATCGGAGAAAGCAATTGATGATTGATCATTTTTCCAGCAATGTTTCGTACTCATACAATTCACTTGTAATCGATCTACATATTACATGCGCAAGAAAGGCAGATTGTTTGACCACATATTCTCCCTCCCTCTCCTTATATATTTCACAAACATGACTCCTCCCTTCCCTTATCTCCTTCCAATCTTTCTCCCCCTTCTTGCACAACTTCTCTCTTCTTCATTTTCTCTACACAAACTCACTCTAATTATTTTTATTTTCTCACTTCATGTCCCTTTATTTTCATTTGTATTGCCTGTGTCTAGATGGCCCCTTCTCTTTGGCCTCTTCGCTCTCTTCTTTCAACCTCTTTTAGCTACAACCACCTTTTTAACTTGTATTTCTCTCCCTCCCCTTCCCCTTCCTTTCTACCCCATCCCTACTCTCCTCCCCCACTCCTCTCCTCATTTCCCATTCATTCAACCACCTGCTTGGTTGTATCCGGTTATCCCCTCCATTCCACTGTCGGTTTGTTACTCTTCTCTCGTTTCCTGAGCTGAGATTTTGTTTACAGAATAAAAACATCTTTTAATTTCATTTTTATCTTCACCGGTTCACCTTGAATTTCCTTTTATGTAAAGCCTCGTGAAAATTCGTCCTTTAACAAAAGTGGCAACTCATCCAGAAAGATGAATATTTATAGTAAACGAAGTGTACTGTATCCTTAAGATAAATTCATGGACTGTTGTTTGTTATTGTGTTTGTGTTTGTTTTCTTGTTACTTGCAAAATCGAAGATTTTTCAAGTATATTGGTCGGTTGCGTTTGTTATTCTGTCTGTTTGTCTGTTTGTTTGTTTGTCACCGGCCTACAGGTCGCAATTCTAAACCGATCGTCATGAAACTTCACCAAGTTGTAAAGGAGGTCAAAGGTCACAATTGAGAAGCCTATTGATTTTGAGGTGAAAGGTCAAAGGTCATCGAGGTCTAATTTCTAAAATCGTCATTTTTCATCCGATTGACTTGAAAATTGAACAGCATTTGTATATTGAGTCTCTAAATAGGGAAACCAACGATCTGAGGTCAAAGGTCAACGCAAGGTCAAACGTCCAAAATCAATTTAAATCTGAAAAATCATCAATTTTCATCCAATTGACTTGAAAATTAAACAGTATTTGCTTAGTGCATCACTGAATTCGGAAACTAACTATTTTAAGGTCAAAAGGTCAACTAAAGGTCAAACGTCCAAAATCATCAATTTTCATCCTATTGACTTGGGATTTAAACAGTATTTGCTTAGTGCATCACTGAATTGGGAAACCAACTATTTTTGAGGTCAAAGGTCGACTCAAGGTCAAACTTCTAATATCAATTTTTCATCTGAAAAATCATCAATTTTAATCCGATTGACCGGAGCTTTGATTAAGATCGTCAAATTAAAATCTTAATGAAATGGACAATTTGATCTATCCATGGCAACTTTTTATTTTGGGGAGGGGTGGATTTTGCAACTATCATGCTCAGCATGATGTCTTCTTGTTGTTTGTCTGTCAGTCTGTTCGTTCGTGTGTTTGTCACTCACCTACAGGTCACAATGCTAAACCGATCGTCATGAAACTTTACCAAATGGTAGAGGTAGTCTCAACTGAAATGCATATTCATTTTGAGGTCAATGGTCATCTTCAGGTCAAATTTCTAAAATCGTCATTTTTATCTGATTGACTTGAAAGTGGAACAGCATTTGCATATTGACTCACTGAATTGGGGGGAAAACTATTTTTGAGGTCAAACGGTCAAAGGTCAACTCAAGGTGAAACTCTAAAATGATCAATTCTCATCTGAAAAATAATCAATTATCATTTGATTTACCTGAGCATTGATTAAGATCGTTCATTTTTAATCTTAATAAAATGGACAAGCTGAAGTATCCATTGCAACTTTTTTTTCGTGGGGAGGGGGTGGATTTGCAAGTATCGTGCTCTGCATGATGCCGTTCTTGTTTATTACTCCCGCCAGGGAGTAATGTATTCGATCGTGTCCGTCCGTGTGTGTGTTCGTGTGTTTGTGAACAAGATATCTGGAAAAGTTCTGAACGGATTTGGATGAAAGTTGGTGGGATGATTGCCCTTGGGATAAGGAAGAATTGATTAGTTTTTGGTGAAGCTCAGGATATTATTCCGGATCCAGGAATTTTTTGAAGGATTTTTTTTACCATTGGAAGATAGGGCTCAGCGGCGGCCACCCACGGCGGGAGTATGCGCTCTACTGAGTGGCGTTCTAGTTTATTAATGCTTTTCAGCACCACGCAAATTAGAGGCATTTAATTAATTAATTTAATTTAGATGCAATTCGAGGCATTTAATTGTATTATTATTTAGGCATTTTATTTAGATAATTTATTATTTAATTTAAAGGCAATTAGAGGCATTTAATTTTATTTAGTGCCATAGTGTTTTGTTGTCCCCTCAGCGTCAGAACCCTTAGTACCAATTTGGTATTCTTGATTCAGTACATACCAAAATAATCGGAACCTCGTAAATATACTAGAAAGGCACTCGGTAAAGCACATACCTCCACCAGGCTGAACAGTTTACACTTTGTATCCCACTGATAGGTCAGATCTCGAT
Source organism: Myxine glutinosa (assembly GCF_964187855.1). NCBI lineage: Eukaryota > Metazoa > Chordata > Myxini > Myxiniformes > Myxinidae > Myxine > Myxine glutinosa. The sequence goes on along the minus strand of NC_136262.1, from coordinate 243,868,439 downwards.
TCGAACATGAGCCAAAATCAAATCAGCTTGTTCTTGTCACCGAACCAACTCATCCACAAAGTTTCATTCAAATCCGTTCATAACTTTTTGAAATATCGTGCTGTCTTTTTTGGCCCTATCCCTCAATGGTGAAGAATCACTTGAAAAGTTCGAGTACCTGGATCCGGATCTTCACCAAAATCTACCCAATTCGTCCTTATCACACACCCAACCTCTCCACCAAATTTCTTCCAAATCCGTCTTTAACTTTTTGAGATATTCTGCTGAGAAACAGAAAGGCATAGGTGAAAACATAACCCCCATCCACCAACCATGGTGCAGCCAAACATTTAAACCTGTTGACTTAACAATGGCATCATCAATTGGGTAATACAATGTTTTAAAAGGCATAGGTTTGGGAGTCCCACAAGGTGGTGCACCTTTTTCCATTTATATATTTTTGTATAAATGATCGAGGCTCATATAAGAGCTAGTACATTAAACACAAAATACATAAACGGACATAGAAAACATATTATAAAGGGAGTGGGAGACAAGATGTGGAGAGAGAGGGTAGCACACAAGCACAAAAGTAGAGGACAGGGACATCGGGAGATCTGTGGGAGGGAAAGGGCTGTGGGGGTGCAGGTGGATTGGGGGGGGGGGGATTGAGAGGGGGCGGACAGGGTATAAAACACATTGACACTACCAGGAATTTCAGGAATGAAGTCAGAGATCTGAAACAGGAGAGATCTGAAAGACGTGGATTTGGGGTGAATTAACGGGGGTAGAAAAGATCAAGGTTTTGGATGGAGGAAGACAAGAGATGGTGGTGAACAGCTGTTTTAAAGACCTGGAGGGAGGAGTGGGATTGAAGAGCGTGAGGGAGTTTGTTCCAGAGGCGGGAGAAAAGAGGAATGAAGGAGTGAAGGTGAGCAGAGAGCCGAGATTTTAGCAGTTTAACCATAAGAGGATTGCTGGCAGATCTTGTGCGACCTGAAGGAATATTTGAGGGACAGAGCACAGAGAGAGCTGGGGGGAGCAAGGCCCGAGAGGAGTCGGTAGAAGACAGAAAGACCACCAACCTGCCTGCGGTGAGTGAGTGAAAGGCCCACAGAATCAGCTTCATCATGGGAGATAGCAATGATTCTGAAAGCTTTGGATTCAACAGCGTGAAGCCGAGTACCAGCCCAGAGGGGAGAGCAGTATATGTGTGAGGTAGAAGCACCAGCCCAGAGGGGAGAGCAGTATATGTGTGAGGTAGAAGCACCAGCCCAGAGGGGAGAGCAGTATTCCATTGAGATGCGAATGAAAGCTTTGTGTGTGGTGAGGAGCTCAGAGGTGCCAAGGAAGGACTTCGCCCTTCGACACCCTTTCTGTGCCAGAGAAGGACTTCGCACGACAAAGCCAGCTTTGAAATGTGGTTTTCCTAGGAAAGATCATCACCTTTGAGCTGTCCAGTCTGAGTTCAATATCCGACGCAACTATGAACTGTTGGATTGGTGCTTCGCAGGCAGGGCGTTGCATCACAGAGTGTGTCATCCCTCAGGTGGAAGTTTGGTGTTATGTTCCATCTCCTAGTATTAGTTGGTGGACGTTGAAGACCCCACGGTGTCTTTCGGGAGTTGGTGCTGGCACTTCATACAAGTTACAATTTCCTGTGTCAACTACCCCATGGAAGGCAAAAGCAAGCCACCCAGTGCATCCCTTGCCCTGGAAAAGGTGTGGCAGCACTAAGCATGCCTTCTCTCACCACCACAGAGGAGAGAGTAGTTCTGGGGTCAAAGAAAAAGTGCAAATTTTGAAGTTAGAAGCCCCGGAAGTTAGTCTACTTTATAAGAGAGAGGTGTCTATAAAGGACTCGCAGGTCCTATTATTTTGTGGGGGCCAAAAACAATTCCCTTGATTGATTGATTGATTGAAAACACTTCCCTACACCCACTAAATAATGGGGCCGCGACACCTTTTCTGTGGTACAGCTCCTCCATTGGGTGGCCCATTGGGCTCCTCCATTGATAAAGTTCTAATCCAGGCGAGAGAGATTAAAAGAAAAGAAAAAATCGCCTAAAATCCAACTTCTTTTCTTTTAAATTTCAAAAGATTTTTCAAAAAGTTAAAAAAAAATCTCCCCCCAAAACACTTCCCAGCACTCACTGATGAACCTCTAAAATTGACGAAGATCCGTTCAGCCATCTATGAGAATTATGGCGACATACGCACACACAGACAAGCGGCTTTCTTATAGCACAGAATCTATAGATGGCATACGTATAATAGCTATTAATGACAATACATGTGATGTTGTTTTGTTGTTGGTATTTCATTGAAGCAAAGGGCGGTGCTCAACCCTGGTGGGAAGGGACGCACAGTTGGAGCAACACGATAGTTTCGGCCAGAGAATCACTCTCAGGGTCATTTGCCATGTCCGAATGGCACAAAAAAGCATGTGAGCACGAGGGATGAGTTGTGCTCCAGACCAAGAAGCAATAATTTGAAATTTGTCATTATACAAGCACATAATGACCTCGTTGTATCAAAAAAGCCCTTTGAGTACTGAGATCCACAAGCAAGTGCTGGCATATGGAAAAACTGGCTTAACATTTCTTGTGTAAGGACCGCATACCCTGCTTCTCCTAGCGCTAGTATAGGAGCGTTTGTATGGGATAACAACTCGATTTTGTTGGCGAAATCCCCAATTCTCCCTGGCGAAATCCCCAATTCCCGCCCTGACTTCCGGTGTCAGAGTGGCAACTCGTCCAGAATCGTAACTTTAGCCAATAAAGTGCTTTTTTTTTCTTGCTTTTTTTGTATACTGAATCGAGGCTCGTGAAAGAGCTGACATTTATTTCACAAACAAATCAACCAGACAAACAAAATATACAAAAAGAGGGAGCGGAAGACAAGATGGGGAGAGAAGGGGAAGCACACAACCACAACATTTGAGAGCAGGGAGAAGTGTGGGAGGGAGAGGGCTTGGGGGCAGGAGGCGTGGGAAGGGGAGGGGGGGGGGCAGAATGCTTTGGCAGAATGGGTGCTCTTTAAAGAGCGCTAGCAGGGGTACTCGGCGTTGCCCGGTGCTGTTCTAATCCAGTTGGCAGTTTGAATAAATCAAATTTTGTTTTTCCTACTTTTGTGGGGGCCTCAAACCCTTCACTACACCCACTAAGGGATGAGGTCGGGGATCATTTTAATATTACCTTTCATGTATCCACAAAGGCTTAGGCAACATGGAGTGATTTTTAAAAAAAGATCCAACTTTTTAATTATTATTTTTTGCCTAAAACACTTCCCAGCACTCACTGATGAACATCTGAAAGTTTTATGGAGATCCGTTTAACAATCTCTTAGAAAAATTGCGTCACACATACAGACGTACAGAGACAAGAGGGAAAGGGCCGGTCCATGGAGACCAATCGGAACTCTGACTGTGATCGCGCTGCCCTGACGAATCTGGGCAGGAGCAAAGGATGGAGAAGATATGGCCCCAGACTTGCGTCGAGTTGTACAACCACGGTGAAGAGGCGTCCCCGATACTAAATGTACGATGATATTAACTTTAAATTTAGAGGAAGACCCAAATTATTTTGGCTCTAATGAACTCCAACAACAGATTTATCAATAGAAAATTAACGAAGGTATGCTCACCACTGTGGGAAGCGAAGCAAAGATGACGTTTTGAACATTAGCCCTTCGTCAAAGCAAAAGAGCAGAGGTGAGGAGGAACGCGAGAAAGATGGGGTGGGGGAGTTCTAAAGTCTGAGCATCCTCTTTCATCCCAAATCATTCCTTGACCAACGACATCTACTTACAGCCTGCAAAAGTTTGTCCCAAGCCCAATGGAGTATGGATCTCCCCTATGGGCTGGTACTCCAGCATCACATGCGTCTCTCCTGGATTCTGTGGAGTCGAAAGCTCTCAACCTGAGTACGCACAGTATTAACATTCCCTGTGATGAGGATAAAACACAAGGTCTGTTCCTTCAACTCTGCAGACAGGTCAGCATGGCCTCACGATTATTTACCGCTCCATCTGCTCTCTCGACCTTCTGACCCTTCTCCGCTCCGGCATGATGCACGCGTTCTTCCAGTAATCCCTGCTGGTTAAGCTTTCTAGATCCAGGTTCACTGAACACCTCAACACTTTATAATTGTGTAACCCTCCTCCAAAGGCTGTTCTCTCTCAATCTGCCCTCCGAGGCTTCATGCAGGTGGTTCACCACCATGTCATGTCATTCCCCATTTCCTACCTGTGATCTTTTCTACCCCCATTAGTCCTAACTAACCCAACCCTCATACTCCATGGTTTCATCAACTCATATATCTTCACAATCCCTTGCTTGTAGCATCACCTGCTGCGCCATTCACCTACTGTGATTGATGTCCTCTGTCTCCTCGCTCTTCCATGAGTCTAGAGTTTGAACACGCCAAAAATAAGACAATTGGTAAGCAAGTTTCTGTAAGCCTGGAAGCTTTCAACAAGCCATTTGTTTGGGGTGCACTGTAGCCAAATCGAGTTTTGTTTTAGACTTTGTCCACAATTGTCACACCAAATCTTTCCCTTTGTACGAATTCCAAAAATTAATAATGTGGGGGGAATTGGGAGTGGGGGTCAGGAGGGGAGTCCAAGATGACTTACAATTTCCACCTGATTTCCACCAAATTTTGCATGCGTGTTGGTAGTCCCCAGGGTCAGGTCGTGGGCACCAGGAACCCCTCATTGACCACGCCCCCCCCTGTGAATTTCTATAGAACAGTTCTGTAGAATGTTGTCCTGAAGTTCCTTTGAATTTCTAAAGAACATTTTTTTTTTGCAGGATTTCCTGTGCCACTGATGCAGTGCCCCCTGTCGATTTAAGCAGGAATTTGTCATTTGTTTCAGTGTGCCGGTAATAGCTCACCTACTCTTCGCGAAGGATACCGTGGGATCTTTACCATCCACGAACTAATGCTGGCAGACAGGACGGCCGGCTTAAAACCCATGCGAGGATACAGTGATGAATGAGCCTGCGAAGCACCAGGATGGCACTTTGTTGCTGTGTCGGGAGTCGAACCCAGGATATAGACGGCTAAGTGCTGAGAGTGTGGTACCTCTCGGCTATATCACTGGCTACAGGTATCTACAGGTACACATGTTAACGAAATCACGCCGTGGGTAAAAGTTCGGTCCAAGAAGTTCCCCCGAAGTTTACTCCACCTGGCCGAATTTTCGGTTTCAAGTATTCCCACCACTTTGTGGTTTGTTGTTGTGAAAGTTTGTGGAAGAAGCCTTTCACGAACCGACTGGCCAGGCCTGGCAGGAATTTGTATGTTGTTCAGGTTGTACTTTTGGTAGAAATACGTTGTGGGATCTTTAATGAACACGAAGTACTGCTAGCAGGTAGGACCGTAGGACACCCGGCTTAACGTCCATATCCGAGTGACGGCTCACTCTGTGATACAGAACTTGGGAATTGAACCGAGGCTACCTGACCAGCTCAAAGGTAAGTGCGTGCGCTACCTGTGCACCATTGTGCGAGATAACAGTTCTTATTATGTTATTGGGATTTGTTCAAATTGAGTCCCCATTCCGTCGCTGTTTTGAATGTGCTGATGACGGTGTCATCGCTACATTGTCCGCACAAACTCCCCGAGCGACGTTGAAGTTCACCTGTTAGCTCTCGCGCACGATTTCGCCGTCCGCCCATTGGTGGACGGGCGCGGAGGGGCGGGGCCATTTGTCGGGCTTGGCGCTCACTCCACGCGCTCCCGTTTTCCCGGGTATTGAGCTGCGCCGGTTCCGGTTGAGTCCCGGCTCTCCCTGGGTCCGGACCCGCTGCTCGCGTCGTCTAAACCGTCACCCCAGCGTTCGCGTCTGTCCTCGCACGACCCCACACCCCTGGTCTCCACTGTTATTTGTGCGGCCACGCCACCCTCCCTCCCCCTCCCCCTGACCCCCCGCCGTGGCCATGGCGGGCGCCTTTGCTCTGACGCTCGTCGGGACGATGCTGCTCGTGGTGCCGCCGCCGACGCGCGGATCCTCGGGGTGTCCGGCCGGCTGCACTTGCTCCCCGAGCGCTCTCGCCTGCCAGCAGCTGCGCCTCCGCTCGGTGCCCCGGGGGCTCTCGCACTCCATTCAACGTCTGTGAGTGAACCGGGGCCGCGTCCCGCCGCGCTCGGCATCTGCGCCGCGCCGCTTCTCATCAACACCTGCACGCGGTGTCATTGTGCTCGCGAAGCGGTATCCTAGCGCCGTGTCGGTCGCAGTGCGTGCGGACGCGGTCTTTCCTAAATATTGTCTCGGGTAATGAATGCGATTACGGTCTGACATGTGTCCAGGTCTCCGACAGATCCGTCGGCTTTATTTTGGTCTATACTCCTCTTTCCGGTTTTCTCCCTCAGGGTTCTACCAGGAGAGCCCCGACGTGCTCGACATTTGCATATCGTGTTTGCACGTACGGACGAGCTGTCCCATCTGTCCCATGCGCCGACACACGTGATGTACATGCGCTGGGAGCGCCTATTGTATCGTCGGGACGTGTCGGTCATGCCCCCATCCCACTCCCCTCCATCCCCCTCCCATCCACCCCCTCCCATCCGTCCCCCTCCCCTCCGTCCCCCTCCCCTCCGTCCCCCTCCCATCCGTCCCCCTCCCATCCGTCCCCCTCCCCTCCGTCCCCCTCCCATCCGTCCCGCTCCCATCCGTCCCCCTCCCCTCCGTACCCCTCCCATCCGTCCCCCTCCCATCCGTCCCCCTCCCATCCGTCCCCCTCCCATCCGTCTCCCTCCCATCCGTCTCCCTCCCATCCGTCTCCCTCCCATCCGTCCCCCTCCCCTCCGTCCCCCTCCCATCCATCCCCCTCCCATCCGTCCCACTCACATCCGTCCCACTCACATCCACCCCCCTCCAATCCACCCTCCTCCCATCCATCCCCTTCCCTCCATCCTCCCCTCCATCCCCCTCCCATCCACCCCCTCCCATCCGTCCCCCTCCCCTCCGTCCCCCTCCCCTCCGTCCCCCTCCCCTCCGTCCCCCTCCCATCCGTCCCCCTCCCATCCGTCCCCCTCCCCTCCGTCCCCCTCCCATCCGTCCCGCTCCCATCCGTCCCCCTCCCCTCCGTACCCCTCCCATCCGTCCCACTCACATCCGTCCCACTCACATCCACCCCCCTCCAATCCACCCTCCTCCCATCCATCCCCTTCCCTCCAGCCTCCCATCCATCCCCCTCTCCTCCACCCCCTCCCATCCGCCCCCCCCCCACCCGTCCTCCTCCCATCCATCCCCCTCCCATCCATCCTCGTCCTCCTCCCATCCATCCCACTCCCATCCATCCCACTCCCATCCATCCCCCTCCCATCCATCCCCCTCCCATCCATCCCCCTCTCCTCCACCTCCTCCTCCCCATCCATCTTCCCCCCCCCATCCCCATCCTCTCACCCCCTCCCCTCCCCTCTCGATAACTGGGCCCCATTTACACGAGCAAGTTTCCTTGCGCTATCAAACCTCCCCGTGTTTACTGTAAACATGTACATTGTACACTTCTGTTTACAGCGATTGTGTGAAAAACAAACGGTGCGAAAATGTTTTATTCATCACTCGCCGATGGTGTCGGTCCTAATTCCAACGGGACGGGATTAAAAACGTGTGTGTGTGTGTGTGTGTGTGTGTGTGTGTGTGTGTGTGTGTGTGTGTGTGTGTGTGTGTGTGTGTGTGTGTGTGTGTGTGTGTGTGTGTGTGTGTGTGTGTGTGTGTGTGTGTGTGTGTGTGTGTGTGTGTGTGTGTGTGTGTGTGTGTGTGTGTTGTTCGCATCCAGACATGCACATGTACTCAAACCTGCCAAAGCAGCTTCATGGCAAAGACTACACTAGATGCTTTGCGTTACCTTTCCAGCAGTAGTTGGGGCAGGAATTTGTAATTTGTTCAGGTTGCCAGCGATAGCTTGCCCATTCTTCGTGAATGACACCGTGGGATCTTTAACGTCCACCAACTAATGTTCGCAGACAGGATGCCCGTTTAACATCCATCCGAGGGACGGCACACACATTGATGAATCGCGAAGCCTGTGAAGCACCAGGATGACATGTTATAACCGGGTCAGCATTCGAACCCAGGCTAGACAGCTGAAAAACCAGTTTGCGTACCACTACAGTCTATATGCTATCCTGCCAGCACATATATAGATACACACGCACACGCACACACGCACACACACACGCACATACACACACACACACATACACACACACGTCCAGCTCTATGTAGATATAAGTGTACACTAACCTACATGCAACCCCAATTATGTACATGTTCCTGTTTTCATTTCATACAATACACATGCATTTCCTCAAATAACATAGAAATTGCTCGATATACCGAGACACGTGCACCATTATGTGCAGCACGATATTCTGTATTTCATTGAAAGGACACGTTCACGCAATGCAAATATTACCAATTTGTAGTATTAACAACGTGAGCCATTAGTATTCATTATTGTTTTATAGTAATCACAGGTTTGATTTACCAATGAGAAAATGCAAACCGAACCCGGTGCCATATGTGCACAGCTTGGTAGACCGACCGTTGGACCATCTGCTTGGTTTACGTGACGCTGAGTTCACGCGGCGAAAATGGGAAATCGATTTGGGAGACTGTGTGGGATGAGCGGGATCGAGTGGCCTCGCGCGGGATGAGGCCAACAAACCCGCTCACGAAGCAGAGCAAGGGCGCTAGGGGGTGGTGGAGGTAATTCTTCTGGAGATTATTTCCTGCTGTTTTTGCCAATTAAAATCCTCGCACGTCCTGCCGTACAGCCACGTGCGCCAAAAATTGGATGTCATCGCATGTCGCGGCCTCCTTGTGTTCACTCTGCGAGGCGGGGCGCTGATGAAGAATCCATCCATCGATCGCGCGTGTATAATGTGTGTTGCGTGGCGGACGTATTCAGGATCGCACGGTGCGGCCCGCCCAGGGTCATGCCAACCCAGTTATGGCAGTGGCACCATATCGGTGCGGACCCGCCACATGCCGTATAATAGGGCGCGCGAGGACTTCCTCTTCTATCCTTTTAATAGGGCGCGCGAGGACTTCCTCTTCTATCCATTGATTCGTTTGAAATACGGCCGTTTGTGACGTAGCTGTGCACTCTGATTAGAGGCAAAAATGCACTTGGTCATTGGGGCATCACAATGGGCCTGATGTAAGCTTCGCCGGACCAACGAGCACAAACGCACACCGGTCATAAAGCAGATAAACAGATCCTGTAACATCACCATCGATTTATGAGGACGTCTGCAAATTTTTGACTTTGTCCTCGTGAAAAAAATTCTGTTTTGTGGCACCAGTGCATTTGATCAACAGCACTGTAAAAAATAAAAATAAAAATAAATGGAATAAAGCAATTAAAATACAAATAATAATAATAAATAAATAAGTTTAAATTTTAAATAAAAAATAAAATAAACAAATTAACAATTTAAATAAAGGATCAAATAAAGAGGATTACGATGAACAACCTAGCATCAAAATTGTATTTGACGAAGATGCGGATAAGAACGCTTTCATTAATTATTTCGGGCCACGGAATTACCTTGGCTTGAAATATTGATTTGACAAGGGTGTCGTTTCTCGTTCCTGTGTTATCGCCCTTCGTGCAAACGCTTCAAATTGGGTAAGCATTCTTATTTTGAATACATTAAATCAAACATCTGCTGAAAATTTCTACTTCCTAGGATTTAACCGCTCTGAGTCTACTTCCCCACATTGATGCTCAAATGGTGATATAATTACGTATGTGTATACGGTTATGATGATCCGACGGGATTGTACGAAGGTGTTGCACTTTCCTTTGAGCCGGCTAATCTGGGTTCGATACCCGAATATAAACTCTCGGAATTGGTGCTTCCCAGTTCATGGCTTTGCACTACAAATGCACTGTCCCTTGGATTGATGTTGAGCTTGGTGTCCTCTCTGTTAACATGAGTGAGTGGACGGACCTTAAATATGGCACAGTGTCTTTTGCGAAGAGCAGGCGAGCACCCTGGAACACGTTCTGAACTCTTGCCCAAATTGCATTCACACCAACTTTTGGCCTAGTTCCTGAAATACACTGGCCGAACTTTCGCCACAGCCGATCCTGGGACTGTTAAAGAACTAGTGATGGTGAAGACATCCACTGAGTTTTGTATACCAAATCACCAGACTGCTCACAAGAGAACTCCCTTGCACTTTGGAATGAGAAGGTGCTGAAAGGAGCTATTGACATTATTTAATGCAAGTTAGTTTTCCTGATCTTTGCGACGATATGAAACAAAAGATCCATTTTTTCAATCACATCGAGTGACGTGTGAGAAGCTTTCAGAAAGTTGTAAGAATGAGAGACTCTCAAGACTGCAAGAAAGGCCAGCATTGATTTTTCCTTTTTAAATACATGGGACTACATGTACAGTTCCTTCAGAAAGTATTTACACCCCATGACCCTTTCACATTTTGGTGTGTTACAGACTGAACTTAAAATGGATTAAATTGAGATTTTTTTTGTCACTGATGTACACATAATGAATGCCCCATCATTATCAGTGGAGTTTTTATTTTTTATTTTACATGATGATTAAAAATTACAGACAGAAATATGTAATTTACATAAGTATTCAACCCCCCTGAGTCAGTACTTCGTAGAAGAGCCTTTGACAGCGATTACAACTTTGAGTCTTCTTGGGTATGTCTGTATACATACCCCAGTATCAGCAAATGCAATACCCTAGTATCAGCTTTGCACATCTGGATTTGAGGAGTTTCTCCCATTCTTCCTTGCAGATTTGCTCAAGCTCTGTGAAGTTGCATGTGGAGCGTCGGTGAACAGCAATCTTCAAGTCTTTCCACAGATTCTCAATGGGATTCAAGTCTGGGCTTTGGCTGGGCCACTCAAGGACTTTCACATTCTTGTTCTGAAGCCATTCCAGTGTTGCTTTGGCTGTATGCTTGGGGTCATTGTCCTGTTCAAAAGAAATCTGTGCCGCAGCCTAAGGTCTTTTGCACTCTGAAGCAGGTTTACCTGTATTTGGCTCCATTCATTGTTCCCTCTATCCTTACAAGTCTCTCAGTCCCTTCCACTGAAAAGCATCTCCATAGCATGATGCTGCCACCACCAAGCTTCACGGTAGGAATGGTGTTAGATGGGTGATGAGCTGTGCTCAGTTTCTGCAAGACGTAGCACATTGCATTCAGGGCAAAGAGTTCAATTTTCGTCTCCTCAGACCCCAGAATATTTTGCCTCATGCTCTCAATCTTTCACATGCCTTTTTGCAAACTCCAGGTGTGCAGTCATGTGCCTTTTTCTCAGAAGTGACTTCCGTTTGGCCACTCTCCCATAAAGCCTAGATTAGTGAAGTGCTGCAGAGACTGTTGCCCTTCCGGCAGGTTCTCCCATCTCATCCATGGAACTCTGTAGTTCTGTCAGTGGTTATTGGGTTCTTGGTCACCTCCCTGCATGACCAAGGTCCTCCTTGCTCGGTTGCTCACTTTGGTTGGACAGCCTGCTCTAGGAAGAGTCTGCATAGTTCCATATTATTTCCATTTCCTAATGATGGAGCTCAATGTGCTCTTGGGAATTCTCAATACTCTCGAAATTGTTTTATACCCTTCCCCAGATCTTTGCTTAATCATAATTATATCTCGGAGTTCTACGCACAGTTCCTTGGAGTTCATGGCAGAATTTCTGCTCTGACATGCACAATCAACTGTGGAACCTTAGATAGCAAGGGGTTTCTTTCTAGATCATGTCCAGTCAATTGAATAGGCCACAGCTGGACTCCAATCAAGTTGTAGAGACATCTCAGTAATGATCAAAGGAAATTGGATGCACCTGAGCTCAATTTGGAGTGTCATAGCAAAGGGGTTGAATACTTATTGACTCATTTTAGCTTTTCATTTTAAGTTATTTTGTAAAAAATTCTTTTTAAAAATATACTTTGACATTATGGGGTATTATATGCAGATCAATGACGAACAAACTCAATTAAACCCATTTTACATGCTGTAACAACAAAATGCGAAAAAAGTCAAGGGTGCAAATACGTTTTGAAGGCACTGTACATAGAATCAGTTGAACTTCTTGGTCTAAGAAGGCCTTTCATAAAAATGTGAACAACCTGGGGAACTTAATGTATTGTGCAGAAACAGCAACAACAATCGAACATAGCAAGAAGCGTATCCTGGTGTCAAGGAACCTCCGATAGGCCCAGACTGCTTGCTGCCTGTAGTCCGGGCGGGAATTTGGAATTTGCTCAGGGTGCCGGGGATAACTTTCCTATTCTTTGCGAATTACATGGTGGGATCGTTAACATCCACCCACTCGGTGGAGTTCTTATGATGGGTTCTCATGCTTAATGTCCTTCTGATGGGCGGTGCACACATTGATTCATCACCCTGCATATGAATACCAGCATGGTTGTTTATAGCTCGGTGGAGTTTTGAACCTAGGCTAGACAACTCAGAGGCGAGTGTGCATCCTTTAGGCTACCCTACCAGCCCACAAATGCATAATAAAACGAGAAAGAGAAATCAGAGATTGCAGACCCTCGCCAGGACGTGTTTTCAGTGGTTTTGAAGGCTTTTGTTGTAAAACAAATGTGGCGGCCGAACCACGTGACCGATGACTGTCATCTTCTTCTTTTTTCTCCAATTTATCCCAAGATGATGCTCAAGAAATTTCATCTTGATCGGATGAAGTTTTGTACTTGTCTAATATGACGTCATGATGGAGGAACCTATGACATCATCATTAACATATTTTATTCCCCATGGAGAGTTCGTTACAATGAGCCATGTCTCAATTTTTTGTATGCAGTGCTTTTAGAGATATAGAGGTACAAAATTTTCGGTTTTTTCCAAGATGGCGCACGTACCACGTGACATATGACGTCATAATTATTTAAAAATCTACAGGTGGAGTTGCACCTATGGTGATAATTTCTGGTCAATCGGACCAACGGTTGCAGAGAAAATTATATTTATTCTGTGCGGACAAACAAACAAACAGACAAACAAACAGACTCAATTGCAATACCCTCTCCTCTGGCGAGGGTAATAAATAGTAAGGGAATCTATACTATTAGAGAGATGTCTGTCTATGTCGCCATTTTGCTGAGAGATGGCCGAAAATATTTCCGTCGAACTTCCAGATGTTCATCAGTGAGAGCTGGGGAGTATTTTAGATTTAAAAGTTTGAAAAATTGGAAATTATAATAAAAAAAAAACAACTTTATTTTGGGGGACTTTGGAGGGGATAAAAAGTTTTTTTTTAAATTGCTGTGTTGTACCTTAGCCTTTGTAGCTAAGTGAAAGGTAATACGAAATGATCCCAGACCCAATTCCTTCGTGGGTATAGGGAAGTGTTTTAGGCCTACACAAAAATAGAAAAAAACAAAATTTGATTTCTTCAAAATGGCAACACGACTAGAACGGCACCGGGCAACCATGGGTACACCTGCTCGTATGGAATATTTGTCCTTATTCGTATATCAGCTTAAAACGTACAAGAGCTTCGTGTTTGTTTGGGTGTGTGAATGGTGCACATCTATCGGTGGTCACTATGACATTATTGGCCAAAAAAGTGCGAACATATTATGGATGCAGTTGTAATGTGAATTGATGGAATATGTAGTTTCATTTAATAAATCTCATTTCACATTCCCATCGTGCTTGTGAGAGTACGGTTTTGAAGTTGATATTGCAGTCGGGAGGCACGTCAGTGTTTTTGCTGAAGGGGTTGTTTTACTGCAGTGTTTTCATGGTTCTTGGGCAGCAGCAGCAGCAGCGCAGCTCTTTTTCCTGTCTCCGGTCACGGTGCTTGCGGACATTCCGCCGAGCAAACTCACCGGTTGGATTAACTGCAGCTCAATAAGCTTCTCAAATTCTTTCTCTAAAACGCTTCACTGAGTTTAAGTTTTTTGTTTTTTTTTAAAGTAGAGGTCGAGGCTCATGAAAGAAGAACCACCATTTTTTTCCCGCAGAGCAGGGGTTGGCCTTTTTTGGGCACCCTGGTCCCCTTTTTTTGAAGCAATGTTTTATGGCCGGATGCCCTTCCTGCCGCCAACCCTGTTAGTCGCCTCTTGCGACACACAGGGAATTACCAGTGAACTGGTGCTCAATTTGCGGACCCCGGAAGGATGTCAGGCTGAGTCAACCCCCCTGGCATTAATTCAGCGATCGACCGGGATTCAAACCCAGGATCCTAAGATCCCAAGCCGGCACCCTAACCGCTAAGCCAACACCAGGCTTAGGTCGAGGCTCGTGGAAGAGCTGAATTGCAAAGGTTGGAGAGGAAACAATCCATTGATGGGTCGATGGGCAATACATCATGGTATAAAATGTGGCATTTGTAAGAGGAATTGAGAATGAGAGGAGAGGTGTGAGGGAAGCGGTCAGGGGTTCCCACTAGTTTCCTTATTCCAATTGAGATTTGATTTATTACAGCGCATCCTTCGCTCAAAATGAATATGTCAAGATACTTTTTGAGCTTTGGATAATATATAGGATTCGGCTCTTTATTCTAAGTGATGAGATTTATCGGATACACGATGGATATTTGTTGATTTAAATGAAACTGAATGATGGGCCCCCCCCAAGTCATTTTGTGATATAAATGGTACAGGCTGCAGTGGCTGGTGTTATTGCATGATGCATTGGAGCCTGCTTCACAAGTACATGCCTGACGGGCACTGTTATGAATGTGAATTCCTCGGTTGAATCCCCAATATATTTTGGATTCAAAACCAGGGTGAAATTTGCCCAGATGTACTTGAAATCCCGGCTTGGAGTATCACAATGGGTATTCGATGGACGACGTGCGAATTGGCGAGTATTAAATGTCCGGTTGTAATGCCTCGTTAAATGGGTTACTCCACTAGCTTTGGAGTGATTATAAAATCGACTACATCAACCCCTTGCTCTGCTACGTCCTTTGAAAGACTGGAAGAAAATGTATAATCGAACTCGCAAGGACTCGGATTTGGAATCAAACTTCAATGTAGTGGTATTTTTTTTGTTGATCTTGTACAAAATACCTTATTTACTACCTTCCGCCACCGAAGGTTTTCACCCCTGTGTGTTTATGACAAAAAATTCCAATTTTCATCATTTGTCGGTCCGTCTCGTTTGTTTGTCTGCGAGTGCGATAACCCGCGTACACTTTCAGCTGTCCTCAAACTTTACCAGAGGATTCCGAAGGATAAAAGTGAGACTGTCGATGTTTTTTTGACTGTATAGGTCAAAGGTCAATGTTCTCTCGTTTGGCCGGGTGATATCTCAGCCATCCTTTGAGCTAGGAAGCTGAAATTTGGGCATAATATTAAACAAGTGCTTTGGCAAAAACTGTATTTTTTATTATCTGATTAATCAATTAATTGATTGATTATTATCGATTTATTAAGTACTTTTTTTTTTTTTCTCATCTCGGCAATATCTCAGGCACCTTTTGAGCTAGGAAGATGATATTTGGACATGACGGTGAACAAGTGATTTGGCAAAAACTGTATTTTTTATTATCTGATTAATCAATTAATTGATTGATTATTATCGATTTATTAAGTACTTTTTTTTTTTTTGCTCATCGAGGCAATATCTCAGGCACCTTTTGAGCTAGGAAGATGATATTTGGACATGAGGGTGAACAAGTGATTTGGCAAAAACTGTATTTTTTATTATCTGATTAATCAATTAATTGATTGATTATTATCGATTTATTAAGTACTTTTTTTTTTTTTGCTCATCGAGGCAATATCTCAGGCACCTTTTGAGCTAGGAAGATGATATTTGGACATGACAGTTACCAAGTGATTTGGCTGTCAAGACTATTTTTGATTTATCGGTGAATTAATCGATTCATTATTTGATTTTACAGTGGTGGTTTAGGCATGCTATCAGCCAATTAAGAAATTAATTATTTTACGATTATTAGTTATTTATTTATTTTAATTACACAATTAATCAATCAATTATGGATTCTCTTGATTTTTGTTATAACTGTCAGGCCACCACCTGACGCCTTCATGTCTGCTTGTCTGGTTGTTTGTTTGTTTGTTTGTGAACAGGATATCTCAAAAAGTTGTTGACGGATTCAACCGAAATTTGGTGAAGAGGTTGGGTATGTGTCAAGGACGAAATGATTAGATTTTGATAAATATCCGGATTTGGATGTGGATCCGATAATTTTTTTAAAAGTGATTCTTCACCATTGAGAAATAGGGCGAAAGCCGATTATATAGCATGATATTTCAAAGAGTTGTGTTGTGGACGAGTTGTAACAAAACGAGGTGGATGAGTTGATTCGGTGACAAGAACAAGCCAATTCGATTTTTGGTCAAGTCCAAATCCAGATCTGGCCTATCAGTGCGATACAAAATGAAAGGATTTGAATGGGTTTGAGGATGGAAGGGATGGTTACAGATAAATAAAAGCAAAATTTCAACCTGGTGGACGTATGCTCTGTACCGAATGCCGTTGTAGTTTGGTTATTTTTCCTCAGTTAATAAAATCTAAACTCTGTTTATATCCTTGTCTGTGGCTCTAATGAGTTTCTCTTTCATTTAATGCAACTTTTGTTTCCAATGTCGAACCATGTTCCTATCCCTCTTCTTCTGCTACTTCTACATCTTTTTCTACTTTTTATTCTTCTTCTTTGTTTTTCTTCTTCTTCTTTTGTATGCAGTACTAGGGTGGTAGGAATTTGGCCAGGGTTCCGGCAATAGCTCGCCTACTCTTTGCAAACTTAGATACCATGGTATCTGTGACGTCAACCAACTAATGCTGGCAGCCACGACACCCATTTTAACATCCATCTGAGGGACGGTGCACACATTGATGAATCACCGTTACTGTGAAACACGAGGGTGACACTGTGTAGCTGGCCCCAAGATTTGAGGCTAGGCCGGACATCTGAGAGGCGAGTGTGTGTACCTCCCACTTCTGACAAAACTACATGACATAGATCTTACATTTATAATATGGTAAAGAGAAGGAAGGAAGAATTGTGAGAAGGATTAAAGCGAGTAACGCAGCAAAGCATAGAAGGAATATTCCATAGATTGATTGAAAGTTTGTTTTCTATTACTCACCTTTAGCTACGGCATACAACCATATACAGAGCACGTGTGAAATGGCGAATTTCATAAAACCTGCATACTATTCCCCTCGATTTGACTGCACAAAGTGGCTTAGTGATGGGAATCTCCTGCCATGAAGCTGATTCTATGGGCCTATTACTTTGCCATCACAGACAGGTCGCTGGTCTCTGTCTTCTACCACCCCCTTTCTGGTCTTGCACCCTCTGCTCCTTCCATGCTTTGCCCCCCCTAGGTTTCTGCAGAGCACATGCAGTCCACCTTGTGGTGAATCTACCTAAATCTAGAATTACTGCTCCCCTCCACTTTTTTGTTCCTGTTTTTTTCCCGCCTGTGGAATCCACTTCCACACTCTCTTCAATCTCAGTCTTCAAGACAGCTATTCACCATCATCTCAAAGCATCCCCAATCCTCAATCTCAGTCTTCAAGACAGCTATTCACCATCATCTCAAAGCATCCCCAATCCCAAACCATGATCTTCTATACCCTCACCTCTAACCCCCTAATCTACCCCCAAGCCTGCCTCCTTCCAAATTTCCAGTTTTTTCTTCCTGAAAGTTTGCTTCTGTATCCATAATATTCGCCCCATATTCCTCTCTTCTCCCCCCACCCATTGTTTGTCCAAGTCCTCCTTTATTTTGTCCTTCAACCCCCACTGTTGCTGTTTTCCCCTTCCCTTACTGCTGTTGCTTTTTGTTCTGTTGCATCCTGTTCCGTTCCATGTTCTAGCTCTTCCATGAGCCTTAACTCCGTATACAAAAAAGGAAAGACTTTAACATGATGTCCCTCTATCCAATAAATAATAGAACTGCAATCAAAGCAAAAGTGTACAGCCATTTCAAAAGTTGTCGCAGATCATAAGCCCAGCCCGAGCATTTTATCGTTCTGTTTGAGTAAAGGAAACGCTTGTTCCATCAAGTTTAAGATCCAGGATGGACTTGATAAAATGCGAATGGCAGGGTTGATCGCCATTTAACAAGTCTTTCTTTATACGAACCTCAATTTTGTTAGCTCTGGTACTATTACATTACAAATCGGAAATGATGACTATTACCCCAGGCCCCTCTATCCCCCAAACCCTGGGCATTTGATTCCCTCTTGCGGAATTTGCTTTGGATCTGCTTTGGAACCTGCATGATGTGTACTCCCTATCGTGCCTGCTTTGAATTGCGTTCCATCTCTTCCTTTGCTCCATTTGTTGTTGGAATATCGCAGTTGTGCTGTTGTCACAGCCTTGTAGTACCTCCGAGATCACGTGTTACAGTCACATGATTATCTTACTTTGTATCTTTGGTAATTTGTTGTATTTTTAGGATAGAAATCCAAACTCCAGTAGGTTGGAGAGGCCCAAACAAAAGGGGCAAGCTCTAACCAAGTGTTCATCCAACATCTGCAACTATCTGACGACTATCAAACTATAAATGTTGCTCCAAGTTACCTTGCCTTTGTTTGGTTATATAGTTTAGCGACTTTCACCTTGGACTCTGTTTGATGTGACTTGATTACATAGCTGCCCCTGGGACACGACAAGCTTTCATTAGAATTGCATTATGGTGGATTTTAAGGTATTTATGAGTTGCGTATTTTTTTTTGATACATCACACACAGTTATAATTGTTATAAGTTATAATTTAGTAAAGCCGATTTAAAAAAATGTATCGTTGATATTTTTTCATAAAGTTATAATTTAGTTAAAGTTAGAATATAGTTATAAGTTAGAATACTTTTTTCATAAAGTTATAACACAGTTATAAGATATAATTTAGTAAAGCCGATTTAAAAAATGTATCGTTGATATTTTTTCATAAAGTTATAATTTAGTTAAAGTTAGAATATAGTTATAAGTTAGAATACTTTTTTCATAAAGTTATAACACAGTTATAAGATATAATTTAGTAAAGCCGATTAAAAAAATGTATCGTTGATATTTTTTCATAAAGTTATAATTTAGTTAAAGTTATAATATAGTTATAAGTTAGAATACTTTTTTCATAAAGTTATAACACAGTTATAAGATATAATTTAGTAAAGCCGATTTAAAAAATGTATCGTTGATATTTTTTCATAAAGTTATAATTTAGTTAAAGTTAGAATATAGTTATGTTAGAATACTTTTTTCATAAAGTTATAACACAGTTATAAGATATAATTTAGTAAAGCCGATTTAAAAAATGTATCGTTGATATTTTTTCATAAAGTTATAATTTAGTTAAAGTTAGAATATAGTTATAAGTTAGAATACTTTTTTCATAAAGTTATAACACAGTTATAAGATATAATTTAGTAAAGCCGATTAAAAAAATATATCGTTGATATTTTTTCATAAAGTTATAATTTAGTTAAAGTTATAATATAGTTATAAGTTAGAATACTTTTTTCATAAAGTTATAACACAGTTATAAGATATAATTTAGTAAAGCCGATTTTAAAAATGTATCGTTGATATTTTTTCATAAAGTTATAATTTAGTTAAAGTTATAATATAGTTATAAGTTAGAATACTTTTTTCATAAAGTTATAACAGTTATAAGACATAATTTAGTAAAGCCGATTTAAAAAAATGTATCGTTGATATTTTTTCATAGTTATAATTTAGTTAAAGTTATAATATAGTTATAATATAGTTATAAATTATAATACTTTTTTCATAAAGATAATCTTCTTCAATATGATAATCTTCAATAATAATAATCTTCAATGCATTCAATCAGACAGGATGGTATACAGGTAGCACACTTACCTTTGAGCTGTCTAGGTTGGGTTCACTTCCAGACCAGACGAAATGAATCGTCGGCTTGGTACTTCCCAGGCAGAGCGTTGCATCACAAAGCGTGCCATCCCTCAGACGGACATTAATCTGGGTGTCCCATCTACTAGCATTTTCTGGCCATGGTATCTTTCGTGAAGAGGAGGTGAGTTATCTCTGGCATGCTGAACAAAATACAAGTCCTTGCTACCTTCAGTTGAACATCAGGCCTGGCCAGATATTTAAGAAAAAAACTTTTCCCGCCAAACCCACAAACAACATGGGAATAATGGAGATCTTTAAAAGAAGTAGTGGTTAAGTAGTTCTATAGTTCGCCAAGATTAATAGAGGCCTTTTATTTCTGAGAAACGCACATTCAAAGATTGCACACACGAGGGTTATGATGTCAAATTTGGCCTCGATCTACTTTTCTTTACAAGAGAATTGTTCAACAAACTAGTGGGAATGTTGCAAGTTTGCATGTTGTAACAATGGAACACCCTTTACTATCTCCTTACTGGAATGGTGATCCAATGCTTAGGTCATGCCTTGGCTTTTGACGTTTTTATTCCACGCACACAAAGCAAAAGGTGTGGGGTTAAGCAATTATTGGTTCACTTTGTCAGTCAGTCAGTCTGTCTACAAACATCAGTTTATGATCGAGGAACAATTTAATTGTCCCCCGTCGCACCGCACAGTGAAAGGGGGACTATTGGTTTTCCCCTCCGTCCATCCGTCCGTCCGTGCGGGCATGCGTGCGGGCGTGCGTAAGCGAAGGACCGCATTCGAATTTGGTGTGTGGGTGCAACCCACGTCAAAATCCAAGATGGCCGCCGCCATGTATGTCTGAACCTTGTGAGCGGAATATCTTGAAAAATAAGCGAAGTACCAACTTCTAATCTGGTGTGTGGGTGTATCTAGGCATAAGGAAGAAACCTATTGAAAATTGGGTCGCCACATCAAAATCCAAGATGGCCACCACCATATATATGTCTGAACCTTGTGAGCGAAATATCTTGAAAAATAAACGAACTACTAACTTCTAATCTGGTGTGTGGGTGTATCTACGCATAAAGAAGAACGCTATTGAAAATTGGGTCGCCACGTCAAAATCCAAGATGGCCGCCTCCATGTATGTCTGAACCTTGTGAGCGAAATATCATATCATAGCATGTTTTCTGCATCTTCCACTTTGTCAACTCACATCACTTCCCCGACGGGGGACCTAGGCGTAACGCTTGTTCCAATTGAATGTTATATTTTGACGACAAGTCGGAACATGACTTGGAAAGCAAACTTGTAGCTTAACAGTACTTCGGCTCTGAATTGGTCTCGATTGCACATGCGCAGAGATGAGCAAGAAAATATTTTTACTCTGGTAAAAAAAAAAAAAAAAAATTGAAACAGGACCTTGGCACATTGCGGACCTTGGAACTTGGATTGCGGACTTGGATTGGCACTTGCGGATTGGCACTTGGATTGCGGAGCTGACATTGCGGACCTTGGAAAAAAAAATTGAAACAGGAAAAAACAGAAAATAGTCAAAGAAAAATTGAAAAATCATTCCAAACAGGAAACTTGCAGTTTTTTAAGGATGTCATAAAGGACACAAAGAGCAGGCACAAAGAACTGTTTCATATGCAGTATATGGCTGCTGGTGGCATCATTTCTGGAAGTGCGGGGTGGCTGTGCTGCTGATGCAGTGCGACTGTTACCAGTAAGCTGGTACTCATTGCTGACCTTGGAAGGATGACAGGCTGAGACATCCCACCTCATGTTATTTTAACAGCACGGCAGGGACTCAAACCTAAGAGCCTAATATCTCAAACCATAACCATTAAGCCAACACCAGGGTTACGAAAAACGAATGTTACGTGTTAAATAAGATGGTGTAAAACACAATGCATCAATGGTGGTAAAGTTCCGGATTTTTTTTCTTCAACCTTTAAAATCTTTCTTAAAGTAATTTTCCCACATGTATCAATTTCATTATTTATAATCCTGTTCATGAATGTAATTGTTTCACTTCGCCCCAGTGGTGTTTATAATAGCGGACATGGATTTGTCCCCCCCCCCCCCATTGGAGAAAGACCCTCGAGTGAGCAGGCCATTGGTGCTCCTATAGTTGGCAGCGAGTACCCTGGAAGCAGTCACGGAAAGAGAGTGGCAATTATATGTGCGGGAAAATTGCATGCTTGGTCAGGGTCGCCCAGATACACTGCATGGCCAAAAGTATGTGGACACCCGAACATCACACCTGTATGTGCTTGTCGAACATCTCATTCCAAAATCATGGGCATTAATATGGAGTTGGTCCCCCATTTGCTTCTAGAACAGCCTCCAATCTTCTGGGAAGGCTTTCCACTAGATGGTGGAACATTGCTGTGGGGATTTGCTTCCATTCAGCCACAAGTGCATTAGTGAAGTCGGGCACTGATTTTGGGCGATTAGGCCTGGCTCGCAGTCGGCGTTCCAATTCATCCCAAAGGTGTTTGATGGGGTTGAGCTCTGGGCTCTGTGCAGACCCGTCAAGTTCTTTCACACTGATCTCGACAAACCATTTCTGTATGGACCTCGCTTTGTGCACGGGGGCATTGCCATGCTGAAACAGGAAAGGGCCTTCAACAAACTGTTGCCACAAAGTTGGAAGCACACAATCATCTAGAATGTCATTGTATACAACAACAACAACAACATGCATTTTAAGGCCATTTTCCCTGCTAGAGCGGGGGTTAGCCTTGCGGTCCCCATTCCAATATTCTCCATTTTGCCCTATTTTCTGCATCTCTCCTTGTTAACCCCCTTGCCCGCATTTCTTCTTCCACCATCTTTACCCAAGTCTTTCGCGGTCTTCCCCATCCTCTACTTCCTTCTACATTCATTTCCATCACTCTTCTCAACCAGTCACTTTCATCCTTCCTCAACACATGACCAAACCATCTCAACCTGTTCCTCTTCACAGCATCAATCACAGGCTCTATTCCCATCATCTTTCGCAATTCATCATTTGTCTTCCTCTCTCTCAACGATACTCCACACATCCACCGAACCATTCGCATTTCCACCCTTTCCAGCCCTCGTTGCTGCTCTACATTCATGACCCATGTCTCACTCCCATAAATCATAACACTTCTCACACATGCAGCATACACCTTTCCCTTCAGCTTCAACGACACTCCCCTCCTCATCAGCACACCACTCAGTTCCCGAAACTTCTTCCATGCACATCTCACTCGAGCAACCATTGCCGAGTCTGATCCACCTTCTCCATTCAGCATGTCTCCGAGGTAGCAAAATGTTTTCACACCTTCCAGCTTCACACCGTCTCCAAGATCCAACTCAACATTTCCTCCATCTGCAGCTCCCTCTGTGCACACCTTACATTTGAATGTAGCTGCCACACTGGTTAATGACCCTCTCAGACCACTACATTTTTGATGAACCCACTCAGTGCACATTGTACATTGAATGGAGTTCACTCCGACACCATTCTTGCACACAGCACATGGCCACTTCCCAGTACTTTCCACCTCACCACATGCTTTACCACTTGCCATCACCTTCGTCTTTCCTATATTCACCTTCAGACCTTTTGTCTCCATACATTCCTTCCACTTGTTCATCTTTTCCTTCAGTCCATTCATACTTTCCGCAATCAACACCAGATCATCTGCATACAACAACTCCCACGGTAAACCCTCCTTTACGTTCTGAGCCAGCACCTCCATCACAGCTACAAATAGTAGTGGACTTAGTACCGACCCTGATGCACTCCCACCTTCACCTCAAACTCACCCCTGTTCCCGTCCTTCGTCCTTACAGCTGTGCGCGCTCTTTTGTGCATTGCCATCACAATTCATATTAAATAATTCAATTCAATAAATTCAATTCAATTCAATAGAATGTCATTGTATGATGTAGCATTAAGATTTCCATTCACTGGAATTAAGGGGCTGAGCCCGAACCATGAAAAACAGCCCCAGACCATTATTCCTCCTCCACCAAACTTTACAGTTGGCATTATGCATTTGAGCAGGTCGCGTTCTCCTGGCATCCGCCAAACCCAGATTCATCCGTCACACTGCCAGATGGTGAAGCGTGATTCATCATTCCAGAGAACACGTTTCCACTGCTCCAGAGTCCAATGGCGGCAACCTCAGGCTGATGCTTGGCATTGCACTTGGTGATCTTAGGCTTGTGTGCAGCTACTCTGCCATGGAAACCAATTTCATGAAGCTCCCGACGAACAGTTGCACTGACGTTGCTTCCAGAGGCAGTTTGGAACTCGTTAGTGAGTGTTGCAACCGAGGACAGAAGATTTTTACACGATATGTGCTTCAGCACTCGGTGGTCCCGATCTTTGAGCTTGTGTGGCCTACCACTTCGCACCTGAGATATTGTTGCTCATAAACGTTTCCACTTCACAATAACAATACTTACAGTTGGCTGGGGCAGCTCTAGCTGAACTGGGGCAGAAATTTGACGAACTGACTTGTTGGAAAGGTGGCATCCTGTGGCGGTGCCACGGTGAAAGTCACTGAGCTCTTCAGTGCGACCCATTCTAATGCCAATTGTTGCCTATGGAGATTGCGTGTCTGTGTGCTTGATTATATATACCTGTCAGCAATGGGTGTGACTGAAACAGCCGAATCCACTAATTAAAAGGGGTGTCTGCATACTTTTGGCCATGTCGTGTAGTTCAGATGGTAGAGCACTGATACCGTTTAACAGAGGGCTTGGGTTTGATTCCTGCTCTGGGCGTGTAATTTTCCCTCATATATCAATTTAATTTTATATGTATATATATATATATATATATATACACAACAACAACAACAACATGCATTTTAAAACATGTTGCATATACAACATGCATATATATATATATATATATATATATATATATATATATATATATATATATATATATATATATATATATATATATATATATATATATATATATACATACATATATACATACATACATATATACATACATACATACATACATACATACATACATATATATATATATATATATATATATATATACATACATATATACATACATACATATATACATACATACATACATACATATATATATATATATATATATATATATATATATATATATACATATATATATAGATATATATATATATTGTTACGGACCGCGGATAAGATGATGGTTTGCCGAGCGGATGGCCCCGCGGCCCTAACAGTTACCCCGACTAACACGATTCCCGAACGTTGGCCGGATCGCGCCACAGGTATTCAATAGGGAAAAGACAAAGGCGACACGGATGTGAAGAAGAAGAAGAAGACAAAAAGGTTGGAAATACTACTAAATTTATTCCTACTATTTACACGCTCAAAGTAACCAAGGAGAAGGAAGGATAATAAAATAATATACAGAAGAATCAGAGACACAGTGCAATTATTAGCTTACCTACAGTCTTAATTATTACCCAGGGACAGAACAAACAAAGACAGACTCACGCGGGGAATGATGATAGGAATGGCAGGAGGTGGATGGCTGGAGGGGGAGGAAGGTTCAGCTGGACCCGGAGCACGGTTGGGTCGGGGATTAGCAGCCGCCGCCCCTTTCTCGATCGGCGCGTTTAGCAGCCGCCGTTCCTTCGCGGCCCCGTTCAAAACTGCCGTCAAGGCCCCGAAGCTGCTGTGGCTGAAGCTGCTGTGGCTGCTGCTGCTGTGGCTGAAGCTGCTGTGGCTGAACTTGCGGTGGCTGGAGCTGCTCTTTCCGGGATCCCTTACTCAACTCTTCTCAACTCAACTCAACTCTTCTCGTACTCAACTCCTGCTCAGTCCAACCACTCTCGCTTAGTCCAACCACAACTCTCTGCACGTCTCCCTTTTGGTCCAACCACGCACTCGGTTCTTGCGCGCGCGCTTTTAATAGCGCCTCAGGCGATCAAGCCGCCGGCCTTCAGGACACGCCCCTCGGTGAGCTCGCTTCGGCCCTGATTGGTGGGCACAGGCCCTCTGACTCCACCCTTGATGACGATGGGCGGGCACGCCCTTCTTCCCCGAGCTGAGCACATGCTTAATGGCGGCAATTGACGAAAAGGGGTGAAATCAACAACCCACAGCTGTAGCAAACCTGGCAAACTGCCCAGTGCAGTTGGCAATGGAGGCTTGGAGGGGATGTAGCTGGCAATTGAGGCTTGGCAATGACGCAGTTGGAAATGGAGGTTTTGGGAATGGGAATGAAAGGGGATCTATCTTATTTCACTTGGTGCAATGGAGTGTCATCTTAATGGAAGACAAAGCCTTAACCTAATACACAGAATAAGGAAATAAACTACTGAACAGGGATATTATGGTGTCCTTCATGTATGCTTTATGGAACTAACTACGGGAACGCCCTTTGACCTTTATACAACACGGGAGTAAGGAGGGCGATATTTTAACAACAGTTTACACAATAACAACCAAAAAAACAAACCATTCTCATATCCACAACACTGCACCATCCTCCTCTTAGGCACGTCCCGGGCCTACAACTTTAACTTTTAGTGTGGCACGTAGGTGTAGTTCCCTCTACATTTAACCTGACCCTGAGTGCGACAGTTTTAAAACATAAATAAATATGTCCCGCTGCTCCATTGCACCCTGCCTAACAGATTCACGCCCACAGCTAACCGAATTGCGGAATTGTCTTCAAACTATACATTGACGGTGGGGATCATTATTTACAATGGCTCTGCTTTTATTTACAAAACTAACCCAGGACCTGTGATTGTTCTTTCTGGGGGGGAGACAGTCTGCTCTGCATCGACGCACCATGAAAGCACCCAAAATGCACCAACACACCCTCAAGCACCAATCGGTGCACAGTCATCACTGTTCATAATAAAAATAAAACCAACAAACCCTGCTGGTGGTCTCTTGCTCTTCGGCTCCCTCTGCTGGCTATTTGCTCTTCCAGATGTTGTCTTTCTTTGCTGGCGGCCTATTTGCAATAATAAAATGCACCCAACGTGTCCATTTTTATTTATTTATGGCCCACAGGGCCGACTAGTGTGGTTCACCTGTGGGGCATAGGTGCCTTGTGACCAAGGTCCGCCAGCAAGATCTCGGGCCTTCATGGCCGGTTCCAGCAGAGGGGCCATGCCCCAACCCATGGGGTCCATAAGTGGTGCTCGGCCACAGACATGTGGTCCATAAGGTGGTGCATCGATGCAGGCAGCTGGTTCCGAGAGGTTCGGGCGCACAATGGCGGACTCCCGCATGCTCCCCTCGGCGCCCAGTGGCGCACAGGTCCTCATGTGGGAGACAAAAGGGGGAAAAGACAGATGAGCGAGGGGTAAGGTCACAAGGGTACACATCAAACAAGGCAATGCAAGGCGAAGTGCGTACGGAGAGCGAAGTGAGAAAGCTCGTCCCTACCGTACGTCACCCCCCCCTGTCACCTTCACTACCCTTGCCCTTACCCCATATGTACAAAATCTACACATTTACAAATTTGTCGCTACTGTCACGTCTTCCCCATATTTCCCCTATACCAAATTCGTCTCCACAATCCCTCTAACCAAAATTTGCCATCACCCAATTCGTCATCAATCCTCATAAGGAGGAAGAGATGGAACACAGCACAATGTCACACCCACGTCATGATGCGTCTCACATTCCAAACATCTGCACAATAAAAATAATAAAAACATGGCATGGTGTGGAGTTACGTCACCTCAGGTGAGTGGATGTAGATGGTGCGAGGAGATTCCTAATCCTAACTATCCTCTAAATGACATTAACACACTTTACACTACCCGGGGTCTTTCCCTGCCAATCCATTGGCCAACTTACACGATGGGTTCTAAAAACCAATTCCCATTGACCAAACTGTGGTGCTTCCTTAATTTGGGGTCTCACTCCCCCGATGCAACTCCCTGTGCCCTTGCACAATTTCCGGGCTGGGTTGTGCAGCTCTCCCAGCAGGTCTACCCACCTGCACACCTCCACCACTGTAGTTGCCACCCGAGCTTACCTAGCTCCTCACCCTAACCTATCTAATTGGGGAAGGCCCCTCCTGGCTCTGTCACCCCTTGGTGCCCTCTGGCACTGGGCTACCCGGGTCCGTCCTCTGGATCCTCGGGCCCCATCCACAACAACTCTACCGGCTCCCAGAGCCCACCTGCGGCCTCACCTGGCTGACATCCTCACAGTGGTGGAGTGCCCAAACCAACTACACACACTAACAGGCTACACGCCCAGCCATTTCCACAACACTAATGCACCCATCACTACACTCCTGTGCAACTACCCGCACCACAGATGCCAATATCCAACCACAATTTACCTGTACCCTCTCCCTAACTCTTACACTACCCTCCCCGGGTATTTGTGATGGGGTCCATCCTTCCCCCATTCACACCTTCGCACCATCCACTCCACTCCACAGTTTCCACCATACTCACTCCACGACCATCCATTCCAATACTCCATATATCCCATACCATTTATTCCACACAACCATTCTCCATACACCTGTCGTTGCACACCTGTGCAATCACACCTGGTGCCACCTGCACCCTCCTTCCTTCCTGGACCATTTGGTCAACACAACACACATCACCATCACTCCCTCATACACTGCTCCAATGCTCCATCCACCTGTTCAGTTGCACACCTGTGCAATCTCAATACAACTCACACTCACAATCATTTACTCATACCCTGCTCAATACACTTTCGATCCTCACACACACGGCATCATCTCATCGAACTACTCCCCTCTGGAACTTGCGCTTCCCAGTTGTCCCTTTCAACTAAGCACATACCACGTCATTATCATCCACACTAACCTACCTGCGTCCCCACTACAGGTATCATTGTCACTACCTAATCTTAACGTTACCTAAGGTCATCTCTCTAGATCCCTATCATTATATCCTAACCTTCCCGGGCTAGTTTTCACTGCCATAAACCCCATAAATCTAGTGCTCCTTTGCCCCCGCTGTGAGAGATGGCAGAGTTGCCATCCCACCACATCGGGTATCTTCTACTATCAATTTTGCACACCAAATGCCAGCCAATCAAAAATTTGCCAATCACTACCAATCCTCTGCCAATCATCACTCTGCCAATCCTTTGCCAATCATCAAATTTTGTTTTTCTAATTTCTGGTCCAAAACACTATCCTCGTTACACGTCTACTCACTAGTGCCTCTCGGTGCGTCAATTCATTTCCAAAGCTCGGCTTCGTAAAGCCGAGCAATGAATGCGGGTTGCTTGGTGCCGGCGGCTGGATACGTCCCACATTCGGTGCAGGGAAGGACGCTTACCAGGGCCGAGATCCCACGCACCATCTCGGCACAGAGCCGTCCAATGGCCCGATCTCGACCTGCCGGAACGCCTCAACAAAAAGGGGTCGCCATGACGACCCTTCCTATCGGGCTGCCCGCTCCGCCTAGTGGAGCACGGACGCGGCCGTTCCGAGCGAGGCCCAGCGTGGATCGCGTACGGCGGTTCTTTCGAAACCGCCGTGGTTCGGATCCCCGCGGGTCCTCGCGGCACGCAAAGCCCGGCACGTACCGAGGGCCCGATTCGGCTAAACGTCGTTCTAACCGCTAACCCGGTTAGCGTCGATGCTCCATTCGCATGCTTACACCCCGCAGCCCGTTCCTTGCTCATACATCCAGCTGTATCCATGCTCTTTGTCATTGCACCTTCCCTGACACACCCAGGTACACTCACAGACTTGGTCACACACCTGACCACCGCACACCTTTGCACACACTCGTCGTTCGCACACCTCGGTCCACACCTCTCCTCCGTTACGTCCTCCGTAACACTCACCATGGGCGTGCACTCTTGCATCCACCCACTACCGCGCTCCGATGTGCTCCCTCGCACTCGCGCTACCACCAACTCAGGTGTGCTTCCTCGCACACGTTCCACCACCACCTTACTCTCCGTGTCACACTCACCCTCGCCCGTACACTCCGACGTGCATTCTCGCTCGCACTCGGTATCACTCTCGCACTTCGTAACACGCTCACCCCTTGACGCACACTTTTTTTTCACACGCGTGCCATTTCCACTCACACGGGACCCTTCACCAACGCCCGGGTGCTTCCTCGATCCCAATCGCGCGACAATTCTCTTGTCGTCAAACATCCTCCTGCAAAATCTCCCCGCACAATACACAGCACGACTCACCTGGGGGATTCCCTTCTCCACGCGCACCTGCAAATCTTTATAAGGATTAGCAAGTACGGCATCAGGATGTGAACTTAGACTTTGTGCACAATCCATTCCTCCCTGCCGCGAGTGCTTTTCTAAGCCCCCGGTCTCTCCAATTTCAATTCCCATAATTTCTTTGTTCACCTCGACGACCGCTGGCTTTAATAAAATTCCCTCTACCTCAGCAGTCGCCGGCTGCCCCAAACCCCGGGCCGCGATCTCTACACCCGTCATTGTACCCGCGCTTTTCTCCACCTCGCTCAACCAGCGCTTCTCGACCCGCGTTACCTCCTCGTGCACCCCTGGGACCTGCTCGCCCAACCTGTGGTTAACCTCCTTCTCAGCCTCCCTTACCTCGTATGCGGCTCTGTCCCTCGCCATTCCCTCCCTCATTCTGTTTTCCATTTTTAGCATGAGGGCCTCCATTTGTAGCAAAAGGTTCGAATCCACCAATGCTGCTATGGTCACGGGCGCCGCTAAATTTGGTGCCGCTACACCCACGTGCGCGAGGACGCCATTTTGCGCGCCTGACACCTCCTCAACCACCTCCTCCTTGCTCTCCTCCATTTCTTCCCTCTTATCCTGGGTTACCCCTAACCCGTCTTCTAGTTCCCCCACCGGCATCCGATCGCCTTGACTAGCCATGGCGCGATTTCAAAGTTCGGGTTTTTTTAAAACAAAACAAATTTCGGCAGCTCGTAATTTTGAGCGCGTTAAGCGCGCTTCGGGTCCGATCCCGCTCCCGACACCAATTGTTACGGACCGCGGATAAGATGTTGGTTTGCCGAGCGGATGGCCCCGCGGCCCTAACAGTTACCCCGACTAACCCGATTCCCGAATGTTGGCCGGATCGCGCCACAGGTATTCAATAGGGAAAAGACAAAGGCGACACGGATGTGAAGAAGAAGAGGAAGACAAAAAGGTTGGAAATACGACTAAATGTATTCCTACTATTTACACGCTCAAAGTAACCAAGGAGAAGGAAGGATAATAAAATAATATACAGAAGAATCAGAGACACAGTGCAATTATTAGCTTACCTACAGTCTTAATTATTACCCAGGGACAGAACAAACAAAGACAGACTCACACGGGGAATGATGATAGGAATGGCAGGAGGTGGATGGCTGGAGGGGAAGGAAGGTTCAGCTGGACCCGCAGCACGGTCGGGTCGGGGATTAGCAGCCGCCGCCCCTTTCTCGATCGGCGCGTTTAGCAGCCGCCGTTCCTTCGCGGCCCCGTTCGAAACTGCCGTCAAGGCCCCGAAGCTGCTGTGGCTGCTGCTGCTGTGGCTGAAGCTGCTGTGGCTGAACTTGCGGCGGCTGGAGCTGCTCTTTCCGGGATCCCTTACTCAACTCTTCTCAACTCAACTCTTCTCGTAGTCAACTCCTGCTCAGTCCAACCACTCTCGCTTAGTCCAACCACAACTCTCTGCACGTCTCCCTTTTGGTCCAACCACTTCTCTTTGCACGTCTCTTTGCACGTCTCTCGCTTGGTCCAACCACGTCTCTTTGCATGTCTCCCTTTTGGTCCAACCACGCACTCGGTTCTTGCGCGCGTGCTTTTATAGCGCCTCAGGTGATCAAGCCGCTGGCCTTCAGGACACGCCCCTCGGTGAGCTCGCTTCGGCCCTGATTGGTGGGCACAGGCCCTCTGACTCCACCCTTGATGATGATGGGCGGGCACGCCCTTCTTCCTCGAGCTGAGCACATGCTTAATGGTGGCAATTGATGAAAAGGGGCGAAATCAACAACCCACAGCTGTAGCAAACCTGGCAAACTGCCCAGTGCAGTTGGCAATTGAGGCTTGGAGGGGATGTAGCTGGCAATTGAGGCTTGGCAATGACGCAGTTGGAAATGGAGGTTTTGGGAATGGGAATGAAAGGGGATCTATCTTATTTCACTTGGTGCAATGGAGTGTCATCTTAATGGAAGACAAAGCCTTAACCTAATACACAGAATAAGGAAATAAACTACTGAACAGGGATATTATGGTGTCCTTCATGTATGCTTTATGGAACTAACTACGGGAACGCCCTTTGACCTTTATACAACACGGGAGTAAGGAGGGCGATATTTTAACAACAATTTACACAATAACAACCAAAAAAAAAAAACATTCTCATATCCACAACAATATCAATATCAATATACAGTATATATATATATATTGGTGTTGGCTTTACGGTTAGGTTACTGGCTTGGGATTCTAGGGTCCTGAGTTCAAATTACGGTTGGTCGTTGAATTAACATCTGGTGAGCTTGACTCAACCTGTCATCCTTGTGAGGTCGGCGAAATGAGTACCAGCTTGCTGGGATGAATGTGCCATTCGAATGTCCTGTGTAGGAGCGACGACCCAACCAGGATTGTGCCCAACAGCGGATAAACTGCTTCGGCAGCCATATGCATCTGAAGATGCAGGAGTGCTCATCATCACACACACATATATATATATATATGTGTATATATATATATATATATATATATATATATATGTGTGTGTGTGTATATATATATATATATATATATATATATATATATATATATATATATATTGTTACGGATCTCCAACGTCAGCTCTCCCCTTATCAAGAGGGGGTTAATCCCCTTGTCTTTTATCTGGCCGACGTGACCCTGGGGGTTATAACATTCCTTCCGGTCTGTGGTAAATAGGGTTGTTGGTGGAGTTGTAGTCCTATTACCTAAGTACTACCACCGGCCGTGAAGCAAGGGAATAACTCCCGCTCGAATCACGGATATCAGGTGGAAACGCCGAGCGGATAGCGATCCGCGATCCGAGCTGTTAACAATGGCTAACCCGATTATAGCGGTTCCGATCGTGCCACGTTTACCCAATGGAGAAAAGACTAGGATGATCGGATTGAGGAGAAACCAGAAAGAACAGGGCAATTTATTACAAATGTACAAAGGAGAAGAGGAAACTAAAGAATGTACAAGAAAGAAAGAGGAAGGAAAAGTACACAGGGCAGCCTTTTTTTTTTTTTTTTTTGTATACAAGATCGAGGCTCGTGAAAGAGCGAACATTAATCACACAGAAAGACAAACAGACACACAAAACAAATAACATCGGGAGCGGTAGACAAGATGGGGAGAGAGGGGGAAGGACACAAACACAACATTTGAGAGCAGGGACCGAGAGACATGGAGACATCGAGAGAACTGTGGGAGGGAGAGGGCTTTGGGGGGAGGCATGGGAAGGGGGGGGGGGGGGGTGGGAGAGGTATAAAACATATGGACACTGCCAAGACTTCCAGGAAAGAAGTTGGAATTTCAAACAAGATGGATCTGGGGTGAATTAGTGGGGGTAAAAAAGATCAAGGTTTTGGATGGGGGAAGATAAGAGATGGTGGTGAACAGCTGTTTTGAAGACCTGGAGGGAGGAGTGTGATTGAAGTGAGTGTGGGAGTTTGTTCCAGAGGCGGGAGAAAAGAGGAATGAAAGAGTGAAGGTGAGCAGAGAGCCGAGATTTCGGCAGTTTAACCATCAGAGGGTGGCTGGCAGATCTTGTGCGACCTGTAGGAATCCTCTTAGCACATGTAGCCTTAGACAGTCTTATGCTATTCCCTGGACACGGGCCCGACCGCTCTCAGATTCGGTCTCAGACTTCAGACTCACACGGGGATGCAGATGGTAGGGTGGAAGGTCCGGCGATGGTGTCCAGGCTCCAGTCTGGCTCCGGTCCAGCAGACGAAACCCGGCAGGCAGCTCTCCACGTAGTGTAACGCGAGCGGACAATTATCGTGACGGGGAAAGGTAAACTTGGGCTATCGGCGTACGTAATATGCGCACCGGCGCTTTGACATGCGCTACCGGTCTTACTCACCCCAAGCGCCCCCTCCCCAATGTCCTGCACGCTGCGGTTCTTAGCAATGCATGCCGCGCGCTCGCCCTTAGTACAGCGGGTTGCCACAGCGCGTCCTTTGTAATACCAATGCTTGGCTTCAGTCTTCGGTAATGAGCGCTGCTCCGTAAGTTCTTATCACAAGCCAACCTCCCAACAAGTCCTTACAACCACGATAAGTCTTCTGTGCACAGTCCTCTTAGCACAAGCTTCCTACGAGAGTCCTCTCAAAGGGCTTTGTGTGCACGCTTTTATAACATAAGCCAGCGAACGCTCTCGAAGCCCAAAACCACGTCCTGTCAGGCGACCTCACCTCAGCCCTGGTTGGCTGGTGCTGCCCTGACGGCTGGTTGACGTGGCCGCACCTTCATCCTGGTGCTCCGCTCCCTTTTCGGGCCTTACCTCGTGGGTTTCTGGGCTGGTTTGAGCGGAAGCCCAGCGAGGTTGCGAACGCTGCTGACAAAGGCGCGTAACAAATTGGGAAGGGCTATGGGGCACAGACTGGAGCGCGCTTAATGGCGTCGCTTGGAAGGGAGGCTGCCAAAATGAACGGAAGGGCCTACTCTTATTTGATTGACGCAACGCAGATGCAACTATTGGAAAATGGCCTTATCTAAACACAGACTATGAAATAACTGACGTCCTATGGTGACCTACGTGTTGCTTGTGGCCTATCTATGGGGTGCTACCTTTAACCTTTAATGATGTTATTATTTACAAGTGTGGGTTCTCAAAACCGCAACAATATATATATATATAGTTATTATCATCCAGAAAATCTATTTAAAAGACAACGCGTAGACCCTTTGTAAAGAAATGATAATCCAGCTATGAGGGAGTAGTAATCCAGGCTACTTCTGCAAAAACACAACACAACCGTATGTAGTGTTGCCAGACTATCGATCATCTTTTTATGAGTGGTTGTAAAACGTTTCACTTGTGGTGCATTTCACATTAACTTGGCTTGGCTGCAGCTAGATTTCCTTTCAGTGTCATCTTCGGAGATCGGTCCATCTGCTGCACCGATCAAACACTAATTGGTAAAAGGTTACTGCAGCCACCGAGATGCACAAATGCGCTTTGTCGGAAACTCGCTCCCGGCCGGCCTTGCCAAGTTCGAGCAGAAGGCCTCGGCAAAGTTCCAATTCTCGTGCTGCCTCCCGCACCAAATCTACCACCTGCCAACACGTTTACACAGCTGGGATCCTTATTTCACACTGATGGCACAATTACATTGTGATTTATAAAGGAAACCGAGGGCAATCTTTTGTGCGGGCAATTGAATTGCGTAGCATATGAAATGCTCCTTGGTTCTGAATGTAAAGTAATCGGACACCTGTGCACGCCACCAATAACATACCGGATATTGTATTTGCAGAATGGTACCGTTTGGTAAGGCCGATTATGCCGTAGATTCATTTGTCGGGCTTAGTTGGAAACCGCAGCACACTTTTTGGAGCCTCATCCCCAGGAGTGTGTTCAACCTCGTCCACACAAGTTCCTTCATGGTTACAAGTTTTGTACAAATCGGAGGGTGGATTTCGTGCACAACACACACACTTGTAGTTTCTCAATATTTTAAAGTTGAGATTAACGTATTGTGTGTGACTTTCAGGTATTGTCTTTCACGATGGTGGGTATAGGGTTGTTGGAGATGGAGAGGGGAATTGGTGGCACTTAACAATAAACTAAGCCGTTTGATAAATAAATTCCCAAATGATAAATAGAGTTCAAACACAGCTGCCAGCCACCATGAGTCTCCAGGTGAACGAGTCTGTGTTTAAAAAGTGTAACGCACTCTTCCCGGATTATGCTCTGAAAGTGTGCCGCCTTTGCCACAATGGCGTGATTAATTTTCAGCTGCGGAGCATACGCGTGCAGACCACGTGAATAGGTTTTCGCTTCCGTTCCTTCATTTTGATTGATTTGTTTTTCTGTTGTTTTTTTTTTTGACCAGGGATTTGAACAGGAACAACATCACTCACATCGGAAAAAACGACTTTGCTGGACTCAAGAATCTACGAGTTCTGTAAGTGTGCTGAGCCATTTTGTCACTCACTTGGTTGATATGCCGCATGTTCTTTTATTTGATCTTAAGGTGGTCACACTAGTCTGGTGTTGGCTTAGCGATTAGGGTGCCGGCTTGGGATCCCAGGATCCTGAATTCGAATCCCGGTCGATCGCTGAATTGACGCCAGGGGGGTTGACTCAGCCTGTCATCCCTCCGAGGTCGGCAAATTGAGCACCAGCTCACTGGTAATTCCCTGTGTGTCGCAAGAGGCGACTAACAGGGTTGGTGGCAGGAAGGGCATCCGGCCATAAAACATTTCTTCAAAAAGGGGACCACGGTGCCTGAAAAAGGCCAACCCCTGCTCTGTGGGAAAAAATGGCCTCTAAAGGTGGTTCTGTGCGCAAACGACTGAAGGTGGCACGATAGATCGGGAGGAGAATCGTGTGGTCCATCTTGAATCGGTTCTGACGAAAAGTCCCCTTTGGCGCAATCACAGCAATGTATCATGGAATGTGGTGTGCTCTGGATGTGATGTTAAACCATTTACAATGTTGTCCTTAAAAAAAACAAAAAAACTTTTGCTACATTTAGACAGAGAAGACTATCGAGACCACTAAATTATATCCTAAATGTGTTTTATTATGAGAAAAATGCAGATTTCCCTTCACACCTTACAAGATTAAGACCCTTCCAGGTGAACCATTTTGGTGGCCCTATGAAATTGTCTGTGGATCCTCGAACAGTTGATCGATTCTCAGATCAGAGATACTGACATAAAAAATCAGGTGTAATATTGTGTAATTGGAAAAAATAGGGTTGTTAGGGTTAGATGAACTTAGTTGTTGATGTCACTGATGTTGATGACTGATGAGCTGATGTCACTGATGATGTTGTTGATGTCCACTGATGTTGATGTTAGTTGTTAGGGGAAGATGTCACTGTGCAGTGTATTAAACACAATATTACAATATTACGTGTATTAAACTTCCCCCACAGCTGATCCCACAAAAAGCTGGGAATAATTTTCGCAGTTTTTAAAGAAGTAGTCACAGTAGTTATAGTAGTCACAGTAGAACACTTATAACATTGATTTGAGTTGGACAAACTGCCGTGGCAAGAAAAACGGACGTATCAATACCGCTTTGATTCAAGCTGAGGATATGTTACTTGGCTTGGAGTTTAGCGATTATTAAATGAACTAAAATAATAATAGTGTTATTAAAAAGGTTTTCTTTTTGAACGACTTTGACTTTAGTACATGCCAACTTTGTCCATGTGTGTGCATGTATATGAGCTTGGGACCCAGCATTTGAACAGAGCTATATGTGTTATGACGTCATTGTAAGCTTAATGGACGTAGATGCAAATGAGAATTCTTGTATTTGTTTGAAAATATATATATATTTTTCACGTTTTCCTGACCCTCATCCGCATTCTTTTCACAGACAGCTGATGGACAATCAAATATCCAGCATAGAACGGGCTTCATTCAAAGATCTGAAGGAACTGGAACGGCTGTGAGTTATATTGGACGTTTGGGATTTCCTGGCAGATCCATCGCTCAGCACTATGGCTGATAAATACTTTTAGAGCTGTGAGGGTCATGATGCAGCTATTGGCTCTGTCTCAACCTCGGGCCCTCATTTCCTTTGTCTGAGGCTGAGCTCAGCTGGCCTTAACCTACAACCCGAAATGAATGTCACCGTGCACACCTGACTCCGCGATGAGAGCTTGGTTCATTTAGCTTCACAGATCCATGATCGGGCATTATAATTGGGCTTTCGTAACATTTGGTGAGGTTCAGGGCAATGATCCGTGATTTTTATGGAAATCGCTGGGGGTCAGAGGTTGGTTAATTAATGTACTTTCACTGCTGGACTGCTGGACCAACAGTCAGGATAATGTCTCGGCAGCCTTAGCTAGCATTGCCCCTTCAGCAGTATGGTATGAACTTGCTTTGCCCTTAAGCACTAGAAAATATCATAAAGGTTCACCTTTGACCTCACTTCTTGAATTCTGTTTTTCATTTGACCTGCCATTCCTGAACTAATATCTTAAATGGACACTTTATGGACAGTAAGATAGGTTAGTTGCCAGTGTGCTTGCCATTGATCTGTGTCGTCTGGTTTCATTCACGAGAAGGTTGAACTTGGAAACTGATATTTTGATTAAGTGCCAGCAGGGGGCGCAACATCTTGGAGTATGCCGCTCTTCAGATGGGGATGAAAAGCAGGCTGTCCCGTCTGCATTTCCGTCGTGTCTGTTTAATATCTCGTAGTGTATTTCGGAGAGAGTAAGTTAGGCCCTTGGCTGAATTTCATGCTTGGGGTTGTCGGTATAATTTGTGCTGCCCCCACCGCAGGTTGTGGAGCTCATCTGTGGATACGGCACAGGCATGATGGGCCAAATAGCTTCCATCAATGCTTATCTTTCCTCCTGATTTCATAATTTGCTATCCTCCTGATTACATTTTTTTCCTTCTCTTTTTCCTTTTCTTAGCCGGCTGAACAGAAACCGACTTCGGATTCTTCCAGAGCTCCTGTTCACTGGAAACGCAAACCTCATGCGACTGTAAGTGATAACCCTGCCTCATGGTTCTGGAAACCTTTTTCAAATGTTAACATCTTTTCCTTCTCCAATCATTCTATGGCTTGTCCTTCATTTCTAGAACCCCACCCGTACTCAACAATCTTACCTTTTCCTTTATTTCTGTTTGACTTGACAGCAACGAAGGTATGTGTGCGTGAAGGAATGTCCTTCCTCTTCCTCGGTCCACTGATTGTGGAACTCTGTCCTTGGGCAAAACCATTAAAAAATGAAAAATAAATCTAACGGTGCAACATGCCATTATGTGCTTGGAATTTCATTGGCTTTTCTGAAACGGTTTGAGTTTGTTGTGCCTTGTGTGGTGAGAAATCTTTTGAGAGTTATTTATTACATAATAAGCAGTCGGTGCGATCGATTATGCGATGCAAGTTTTTGCAAGAACGTTGCGGTTGCTTCCGATTTTCCATTTGCCAAATGTAATTTGAGTGCCCTATTCAAAATGTGAAGGGACAACCTTGAAGGCCTCGTCGGTTCCTTGCAGTTTGTGCATCGACGAGGTGGTGGATGATCATCACCATGTGACTTGCAGGTGGAAAAGCAATACAAATGATGGCGGTTCCAATCATGAAATCGATATCTTGTCATCATTCGTTATTCTCTCGAGTCACAAATGGACCACGTGACCTGGATTGAGCGATATCGCAATGCGTGCTTCATTTGCAAATAGTTTCGTCTCCTGCTGCGATGACTGGCATTGTTAAGAACCAATTATAAGTGTCTTGTGCCTTCCTGAATGACTTCAATACCCAGAGAGCAATAAGAATACCGATTATGGTCATCACTTAAACAACGTGCTTACCACGCCTGCTGCCTCTCTCCTGGGTACTATGAATTTAGCATGCTGCTTGTTGCTGAGACATTTTGCAAATTAGATCAATGCAGAGTTGGGGAAACTTGGATTGTTGCAAAGTTCTATCGCTATTGACAATTCAAATGTCCGTCTTTTTGGTG
The DNA here is from genome assembly GCF_964187855.1 of Myxine glutinosa. Taxonomy (NCBI): domain Eukaryota; kingdom Metazoa; phylum Chordata; class Myxini; order Myxiniformes; family Myxinidae; genus Myxine; species Myxine glutinosa. The sequence continues at coordinate 243,828,974 of NC_136262.1, read as the reverse complement.
CCAATGTTGTCTTGTATGTGTAACCCCTTTATTTTTTGGCTGCCAACCTTGTATACCTGGTCTCATCTGTCCGATGAAACCACGAGTATTTCTTTCTCCATAAACTAACGCTCCTCCGCCTTTCTCCTTTGACAGTCCTATGGGGGGAAAACTATGTGATGGGACTCGTTCTCATTAACCTTGCACTGATGGGGCCTAGCTAATGGCTTTGCTATTAATCCACTGGGAGCAAAGATACACTATGGGCATGCAGATTGCTCGCAGAAGTGAAACTGAAATGCCAAGGTCTGCATTTCAATGCCAGGTAATGTAGGCCCACCGTTTTTCTTGCAACATCCTGGTATGCAAGGTGAACATGAGCGTATATATGCAGCAAGCTTCAAAATCCAGAAGATATGTTTGATACTTGAGCCAAAACTGGCAAGTCGGAAACAGCTGTGAACCCCGATGATGCTGCTTGCGCTTGGCATGTCGTTTTATGCGGAGCGCAGCAGTCCGCTTCCAGAATCTCGTTAGCGTCTGTCTGTTTATACTTGCGCCAGTGAGGGATAGCTGAGCGAGACGACTGTAGCATTTGGTGTTAATGTAATGATTGTGAATATTATTCCGGAGAGAAGGAACAATTTGGATATGCCAGGCGTGCTTGTTTATCACAATGTATTTTTCATCAAATTTCCTTTTTTTATATTTTGAACTTAACTGAATTTTGAAAATGTAACTTTTTAATTTGTTTTGTCATCTCTAGAAACAGCAATCACCTTCAATAAATACGTTAAATTGAAACATGATGAGGGGAGAAATGTTTTGGTTTTTTTTCAATAATTTGGATATGCCAGGCGTGCTTGTTTATCACAATGTATTTTTCATCAAATTTCCTTTTTAAAAATATTTTGAACTTAACTGAATTTTGAAAATGTAACTTTTTAATTTGTTTTGTCATCTCTACAAACAGCAATCACCTTCAATAAATACGTTAAATTGAAACATGATGAGGGGAGAAATGTTTTGGTTTTTTTTCAATAATTTGGATATGCCAGGCGTGCTTATTTATTTATCACAATGTATTTTTCATCAAATTTCCTTTTTTTATATTTTGAACTTAACTGAATTTTGAAAATGTAACTTTTTAATTTGTTTTGTCATCTCTAGAAACAGCAATCACCTTCAATATATGAATTAAATTGAAACATGATGAGGGGAGAAATGTTTCTTTTCTTTTTTTCAACAATTTGGATATGCCAGGCGTGCTTGTTTATCACAATGTATTTTTCATCAAATTTCCTTTTAAAAAATATTTTGAACTTAACTGAATTTTGAAAATGTAACTTTTTAATTTGTTTTGTCATCTCTACAAACAGCAATCACCTTCAATAAATACGTTAAATTGAAACATGATGAGGGGAGAAATGTTTTGGTTTTTTTTCAATAATTTGGATATGCCAGGCGTGCTTATTTATTTATCACAATGTATTTTTCATCAAATTTCCTTTTTTTATATTTTGAACTTAACTGAATTTTGAAAATGTAACTTTTTAATTTGTTTTGTCATCTCTAGAAACAGCAATCACCTTCAATACATGAATTAAATTGAAACATGATGAGGGGAGAAATGTTTCTTTTCTTTTTTTCAACAATTTGGATATGCCAGGCGTGCTTGTTTATCACAATGTATTTTTCATCAAATTTCCTTTTAAAAAATATTTTGAACTTAACTGAATTTTGAAAATGTAACTTTTTAATTTGTTTTGTCATCTCTACAAACAGCAATCACCTTCAATAAATACGTTAAATTGAAACATGATGAGGGGAGAAATGTTTTGGTTTTTTTTCAATAATTTGGATATGCCAGGCGTGCTTATTTATTTATCACAATGTATTTTTCATCAAATTTCCTTTTTTTATATTTTGAACTTAACTGAATTTTGAAAATGTAACTTTTTAATTTGTTTTGTCATCTCTAGAAACAGCAATCACCTTCAATATATGAATTAAATTGAAACATGATGAGGGGAGAAATGTTTCTTTTTTTTTCAACAATTTGGATATGCCAGGCGTGCTTATTTATTTATCACAATGTATTTTTCATCAAATTTCCTTTTTAAAATATTTTGAACTTAACTGAATTTTGAAAATGTAACTTTAAAATTTGTTTTGTCATCTCTACAAACAGCAATCACCTTCAATATATGAGTTGAATTGAAACATGATGAGGGGAGAAATGTTTTTTTTTCAAGTGAGGAATAGTAATCGGTCTTTTTCTTTAGTAAAATAATAATTTATATGATTGAATAATCAATATTTTCATCTATGTGTATGGGCATGAGATGGTCTTACACCATATACATTACAATAAAGTACTATAACAACCAAATACAGCAATAGATTGCTCTGCACATTTTCCTTTCGAGCGTTTAATCAGCGTTTATTTTTGTGAACCAGGTCAGTCATGGGTTCAAAACCTCTCGGCACCATGGCCAAATTCAAAACTTCTTTCCCTGACATAAGTAGTGTAATAATGTTGCTTCTGGGACACCTCCGTTTAACATGGGAAATCCCTATCTAATGTCATTTACCCCCTTGTCTTTTTCAAAAATCATAAACACCTCTATTTCTCCCACCCTCATCTTTATGAACCTTTTGTCTGTAGTACCTATCCTTAATGTTGTTCATTAGACCACTCAAACACTACAAATATTTGTTTTCTCTTATAGACCTATCATCCTTCTTCTACATATCATCTGGCAGATTAATCTTTGACCCACTCAAACATTGACCCATTCACTTCCATATTAATTCTTTCCCTCCCTCATTGCCCCTAAACACCTATATTTCTCTCACCCTGTTCTTTACGAACCTTCTAACCTTTTGACATGTTATCCTTATTCATTAGACCACTTAAACACCTGTGATCCTTCTGACCTCATGGACCTTTTAACCTTTTACTCTTAATATCATCTGGTGAATATAACCCACTCAAACAACGACCCTACAAATATTTGTTTATGCGTGGGAAATAATTTAATTCTCCTACAACTCTCTTCACCATCTAATATATTAACAAAAAATATGTTTGAGTTTGGTTCTTTATTAAGATATTTTAACTGAGCTAAGATAAAATGGTAAACCTCCCTCAATGTTCTTGCTTGAGCGCCTCCAGTGCCACATACCATTTTTAAATTAAAGTATATATTTTCCTGACAACCATCAAAGTTTTCCGTCCACTCAAAAATATTTCCATCTTTTTTACCCAATTCACCGGTATTTAAATTAATTCTCTTATTTGTTTTGTGAACTTTTTTACCAGTTGCCTTTTCAATTATACCTATTTGATATTTTTCACATTCATTATGTTTTCCATTTATATACCAAGGTTGATTACACCTCCACTCTTTAGTCTGGTTGATACTTGGTTCTATCATTTATATAATAGTAAAAAAGGCGGCGGTAGCCCGTTAAAATCCCCAACCCCCCCCCCCCCCCCTTTTTAACTTATCACTTATATATATATCTTATCACTTATATATATCTTATCACTTATGTATATCTTATCACTTATATATATATCTTATCACTTATATATATATCTTATCACTTATATACTTATATAACCATAAGGGAGACTATCAATTCCATTTTCTAAAATAAACCTCTTATCATCAAAAGCCCCCAATGCTTTCTTATTTATCTCTTCTGAATATAATTGATGTTTATAACTTCTTATTCCATTAATCTTTCTAAACTCTTCTTTCTTTGTTGTTAAACAGTTATAATAATCCTTAAAGTTTATTGTTTCTTTAATAACATTTTTCTTTACACCTTTTAACTTCTTATCAGTCTTTTCAACGTTATTCACAATGTATTTATAAGCATAAGCCTTTGACCTCAATCCCACAAATTCACTCATAACATTTCCTCCTAATTCATCCTTGAACTTTCCAATCACCTTTTTATTTTTAGAAGAGAACAACTCACTCTCTGGACTGTAATTACTCGTGTCATAGATATTAATGTCTCTTTTCATGTCTGAATAAACATCGTTGGTATTAATTTTCAAAATAAAACTATCTGTATCCATATAAAGTAGATTAACATCATTTTGATATTTCTTCCTCAAGTTATTATAAAAGTAATCATACATTAATGACTTTGATAAATCAAGAATTGTTGTTCCAATATAAATAGGTTTGTTCATTTCAATACTCTCTTTAATCAAATGGATCGCACAAAAGTTCTCAGTAAAGACCTCAGCTCGAGTAAAACTCGGTCTATTAATTAATTTTGATGCTTGTTCCCAAGATGTTGATAGTCTGATATTTTGTCTTTTCCTCACATTCTCCATAGTCTTACCAAAGACCGCATTATTCATCAATTTATAAAAGTCTTTCTCAAAATCTGTTTTTGACTCTGTTCTTCTTTGTGTATTAAAATCAATGTACCCCTTTAACCAATGACTTTGATTGAACTTTAGAACCCTATGGATCTTCTCTACTCTTAGACCTTTTGATAAATATTGTCGCAAATTTCTTTGGTGTAGAACATAATTTTTCTTGTTATATAATGTAGTAAGTAATTTTTCTGTTGATTCACCTATATCAAACGATCGTTGATAATCACTCAACCATTCTTTCTTTGGACTTGCTTTCTCACAAGCAAATGGGAGATCTTTGTGTAGGTTATGGAGTTCCTCTGGATATTTTAAATCAATTTCAAAATAATAACCAACTTTTTCTTCATCCAATTCTTTTTGTGTAGAGATACATACATCTTGTAAAACGTTTTTGTAGTCTTTTTCCTTTACCCATCTAAGTTTTCCATAAGGAAGAGCCTGAGACATTGCCCAGCCATACAGGTTGTTCGCGTCATAGTACATCAAGTAAGAACTCTCTTTCGTTGGATCATAATTTGGAAGATATTTGTTATTTGCTTTTGCGTATCTACTCGAGCAGACTTGTGAAATTCCACCTCTTTTTGCCTTTTCAATCATCAAAAGCATATCAACATCGGTTATCAAATCCAAATCTTGTTTTGTCATTTTCAACATCGCACTCCAGGCCAATCCAGGTGCTGTGTAGTAGTGAGCAGGATCCAATCCATATCCAGTGCGACAAACAGATCTAAAGGCTTCAAATACATCGGCCAATAAAAGCACATCAGTTTTGAGATACAAATCGTGATACTCGCCAAGATTCTTGATGTTATATTTTTCCCAAACATTTTGTGCGTGTACATAATCTTTATCAGATATATGACTATTATTTAATTTGTTATAGAAATTTTCTTTTGAAGGAAGTTGTGTTTCATTGAATCTCTCAAATGAGTCCATATAGTCATAGGGGTAAATTCCCTTTTGTGTTAGAAAATCTTTATCTAAAAAATACTCTGAAAGACATGGAAACTCTTTTAGATTTTGAACCAAGTTAACCAATGGACTTGCCATGAATTTAAATGTATCAAGAAATCTGATATGAGTAATAGGAGATGTGTGAATTGTTTTTGTGAATGAAATGTATTTCTGATCCGTGTTTGGAATTGCTGAGATACTTCCAGAAGTCTTTGAGAGTTCCTTGATAAATAGATGTGTATCATAATGAGCGTTGTTATGAAGAAAGACAGGAATGAAAGAGGGGAGTTGATAATTAATATTACAACTTTGATGAGCCGGACCTCTATATTTACCAGTGAGATGACAATGGTCTCTAACCTTTAGACCTTTACCAATTTTCTCCTCACAAATATGACAGACATTGTTTTTTATAAATTCCCTTTTTTCTTTACTTGTTAAGGACATTGGTTTATTGGTTTCTCTCATTATCTTGGTTAATCGAACACAGTCTTTTTCTAGTCGTTTCACAAACTCCTCTGGGGTATTTGAGCCTCTATACATCTCTAACTTGTTATATTTATCACCAACGGATGATTTGATATAATAACAAAAACCACAAGGAGTATGTTTTTGATATTTATTTGTGTATGATTCTTTTGGATCTTGAGAAGCAGTATCAATTTTTTCTAAAATACTTTCAAAATCAGCATATATAACAAATGGATGTTTGATCTTTTTATTTTCATCTTTGAATGTGATCTTTGAGCCTTCTTTAGGCATATTGATTACCGTTGATTTATGTTCGCCACAATAATTTGAATGTTTATCTAATCTTTCTTGTGAATTGAAGAAGTTAAGACAACGCAAACAAATATATATTTTATTTGTTCTCTTACAGACTTGTGGTTTTATTAATTTAGCAATATCTTTGATGTATGTATAATGTGAATTTTCGTCTGAATTAAAATATAGAAGATTAATATGAGTTTGTTTACAATTGTCAGAAAGCTTTAAAACCTGAATGTTGTTTGTTTCTGTTAGACCATAAACATTAACTGATAAATTATTCATCTTTTCAAATTTAGGAATATCATTTAAAGTCATCGGAAACTTTAGATCTTTCGTATTTAATGTATTCTCATATTTTTTATAATGAGATACTCTTTCATCATGAAAATGTGGAGGATGTAAGTGTGCTAAAATAGACCAGAGAAAACATTTATTGTCTTTATTTTTGATATTGATAACTGCTTTTCTATTTTTGATAACACTGGGTAAATCAATGTAAGAAGAAGCTTTTAGAGGATCTGATTTAAGAATATGAATGTCTATGTAAATAATTTTTCCTATATTGAATCCACTTCCTACGATTGAATTATCCACATCTTGCTCTTGTTTAATAAGTTCATCATAGACTCCTGATGTTTTAAAATCTTGATATGAAGATATAAAGTGTGGCTCAGTTCTCATGTATGGTGCATCTATAACTCCTTCATCCTTTGTCATTTCTAATTTTACTCCCATATAAAATTTAAGTGGTTTCATTTCCTTTAGTGTTTTTTCAATCAACGTTTGAACAGCAGGTTTAACTATTTCTACAGCATCAACTATAGACTCTGGTTCAGGAGGTTTGAAGTTAAAGACTCTTATTTTAATATGTCCTTTGAATGCTCCATCAGAGTTTTTAGTTGTGATAAAATTTGATAAATGTAGATTTGTTTTAAGATGTATTTTGAAGCCTTTCTTGAGGATATTTTTATTACATGTAGAACAGTGTTTTGTTTCAGGTGGAAGAGGGGAAAGTTTGTTTAAAATGTTGTATGTATGTTTTGCGGTGAGAATATGTTGTTTATAATATTTTACTTCCTTCTCGCAAGTATCACAATAAACCATATTTATAGCGTGAGAAAACGTGGTGTTTTATATATATCACTGTGCTTAAAATAAAACACTTTTGAGCTTTACAGCTCCGTTTTATATATATCGCTGTGCTTAAACTAAAACACTTTTTCACTCAGAATCATCTAAGTCATAACTATCACATGAATACTCAGAATCATACTCAGAGTCATCAATAAAGCTACTCTCATAACTATCATTTGAGCACAAACTATTAGTATCATAACTATCATCTGTGTTCAATGAAATACTATCATCACCATCGTCCAAGTTCAATGAAATACTATCATCACTATCGTCTGAGTTCAATGAAATAGTAAAATCTTCACTGCTGTATTGACTCATATTTAATTAGCAAGAAAAATATTCCCATCAATATCTATATACTTTCTTTCATTAACAGATTCAATCTCTACAATTTTTATATCAAAAGTTATCTTTAAATAATCTCTAACTATCATAGAACGAAATGACATTTCACCAGAAATATTAACATCATTCATTTTACTTATATCTACACCCTTTGGATTATTAAAGAAAATACAAATGTCTCCTCTAGAATTATTAATGGTCTTATCATTCTTTTTCAAAGTATCGTGGTCAATCACTTTTTCAAGCTTTGAATAAATTGCCAGGAGTAGAGGAGAAACTTTTGTTAGATTTACTTTAATGGATGTCTTTCCAGGTATAGTTAGAGCTCTTCCTTTAAATGAAATAGAGGGGCTCATGTTATTTTCCATAACTGGTTTTACCCAAAAATTTCCATATTTATCTTTGTTCAATTTAACATCTTTGACATATTTTTCTATATCTTCCACCGAAGTAGAGATTGATTGAAATTTGTCTTTTGTGCTTTGAAACATTGTATTTATTAATGAATAAACTTGCGTTTAGTTTAAGTAAAAATTTACCACATAAATATGATAAGTTCTGAAGGATATTTAGAATTTCCAGACTCTCCATATGATAAATTAGAGAATTGTCCGGCTTGTGATAGAGTGGGGCTTAATGATGAGGATTCATATAAACAATGTATTTTCTGTGATTTAATTTTAATTAATGATAATAAGAAATATAAAAAAATATATAACTCTTTTAAATTAGAACCAAAAATGAATTACTTTACAAGATTAATAAGAGAGATGAATGTTAAGTATTGTGATGATAATACACCATTTCTTTCAAGGGAAGAGACTAATTGTATTGAGGAAATGTATAAGGGTTTAATGATATTTATTATTCAAAATAATTTTAATGGAAATGTTAATACAAGATACTATATAAATAAAATAATGGATTATTTTGAAATTAAACCCGAACTCAGGATAAAATATAGAGTTTCTCAAATAGCTCAAAAAAAGTTGGATAACTTGTTTTCCAAATATATAAATGAATGATTTTTTACCCGTTTGGGAAAATAAGATAAAATTTAATAACCATAAAAACATTCCAAATTCATTGAGATGTCTAATAGTTGGTTCAAGCGGATGTGGAAAAACCTGTTTACTTTTAAAGATGCTCCTTGGTTCTAATTTTTTAGATTATGATAATTTAATAATTTTTACAAAGTCAAGTTTTCAACCCGAGTATCAACTACTCTCACAGGGTTTTAATGCGGGTCTTAAAAAGGAAGACATTATCGGTTTATTTAAACTTCAAAACAAACTAAATGATTATAATATTGATGATATAATACAATTATTTTGTGATACACAGAAATCAAAATCGAAACCCATAACTTGTATTCTCAGTGATAATACGGATGATATACCTTCACCTCAAGATTTAGATAAATCAAAAAAGAACCTTGTCATCTTTGATGATTGTGTTAATGAGAGAAACCAAACAGTAATGGATAGCTACTATACAAGAGGGAGACATTCTTCTTGTAATTGTATATATCTTAGTCAATCATATTTTCAACTCCCTCGACGCTCAATAAGAAACAATGCCAATACTTTTATTTTATTTAAGTTAAATTCAATAGATGTAAATAATTTTTGGAGAGATAATTGCTCTACGTTATGTAGTAAAAAAGAATTTGAAAATTATATGAAACACACGATTGGAAAATATAAATATATTGTTGTGAAACAAGATGAGATACTAAATGATATTTTTCAATAAATAAATACAGAAAATGAATACTGAAGAAAGAGAAAGAAAGTTTAAGGAACATCAACAATTAGTTTCAAAAGTTGTTAAACAACAGGAAGAGATAAAGAAGAAACGGAGACAGAAACTAACTGGTGAAGAAGCCTTTGAAAGAAAACAAGAGAAATTCTTTAAACCACTTTTGAAAACTCAACACCCTACAGTTCCCACGGTAGAATTTACTCCGAAAAAACTTCAAATGCTCAAAGATTTTAGTCAGATAACAAAACAAGAACTTGGTGAATTAGAATATGATGACGAGGGATTATTTCGGAAACTTGAGCAGGTAAATCAACCCCCTAATTATGTTGTGGAAGCTCTTCAAAACAATGAATATTCTGCGGGTTCAAAAACCAGAGCAGGTCTCATTCCAACAGAAGAACCAGCAGTGTTTCATCTTGTGGAAGAAAAGGTATTGATATTTAATGATGAATTGATGTTCTTGAGTTCTACTCAACCAAATGTTAAATTAACTCCAAGATTAATGTTTCTTCTAACAAACCCCGGATTCAGCGGTTCAAAATATTTTGAGGAACCACTTGATATGGAAAGAGAGGAAGATAGGGTATATATTGAGTTGTTAAATACACTTGATTATGGAGTTTCTGTTGCTGGTAAAAGTAAGAAGAATGAGAAGGAGAAACATATTATTGATGCTTTAAGTAAGCTTGGTTCGGGTGTTAGTTTTCTTCCAAATGACCCATCACAATTAGTTAATAGGCTATTATTGTTATTAGGTAGTAAGAAGGCTGGAAACAACAATTGTTTTAATGAATCCTCAGCCATTTTAGATCAGTTGATGAACATGAAAATAATTAATAAATGTCAATACAAAGATATTTTATTAGATATTAAATAAGATGAGAAGCACAATTCTTAGTTTTAATTTCACAACGAGCGATTACACAGCTTCATTCCCTTACCCACTACAACTTGACCCCCTTACCTCATATGAGGCATCTTTGTTGTCAATGGAAACTTACAATACCCTTTTTAATATCACAGAGAAAAACAACAAGTTTAGTTATAATCCAGGCACTGCCGACAAAACTATAACTGTTTCACCTGGAGCTTACGAGATTTCTCAAATATCTTCAGAAGTCTCTCGCCTTATGAAAGAAAAAGGTGATGAACCAAAAAATATTGTAATAGATATTCAAACACACACTTCAAAATCAACTATTAAACTGAAAAATAATTATAAAGTTGATTTCACGATTGAAAATTCGTTCAGAGAGCTATTGGGTTTCTCTTCAAAAAAGATTGAAAATAACGGGACGTTTTACAGTGATAATGTTATCCAAATATCCTCCGGTATAAATTCAGTATTAATTCATTGTGATTTGATTGATGGTGCTTATAACGATGGAATAAGAACAAATACAATATTTTCATTCAGTGCATACTCAACCCCGATTGGTTATAAATTTAATATGGAACCAAAAAATCTTGTCTATTTACCTGTGTCAGGAAAAACCATATACAGAGTAAATTTTAGGATAACCGACCAAGATAATCGTATGATATCCTTTAATGATGAAATTATATCCATCAGAATTCACCTACGTGAAGTTTTTCAATAAATAAATAATGGTTATTGTAAGAAAACACGAGTTGGGAAAATATAAAATAATTACAGGGGAGGGCATGTTCCTTTCACCAGACTATACAAGGTATGTGGGTAAAGGATACTATAAACCTAAGAGACAACGGGGTGTGGGTCATCAATTTCGAAATAAAGGAGATGGGATAATTGATACTCTAATGGGTATTGGTTCAACCATTCTTAAACATAAAGACCTAATTGGTTCAACTGCTTCTCTCATGGGAAATGTAGCAGGTGTTGTAAAGAGTATAAAAGATGCTCAAAAGGAGTCCCATAAATTACAAGCAATCAAAGAAATTAAAAAAGGTAAAACTCAACTATCTTCACAAGAACGACAAAAAATCATTAAAATACTTGGGTCAGGGTTTCAACAATTTTAATACTATATAAATACAAGTATGGAAGCGATTGATAGTATATATGATTTGGATGATACGATTATCATTTCAAACTCTACTAAAAAGGAAGACTATTTTAAGGTAAATGCTATTACAGGAACCGACTGGAATTCAAACGGAACAAAAAGTTTTGAAATAAATAATCAACAAACTTACTTGAATATAGCTGATAGTTTCTTGCTGTGTAAATTTAAATTCACTAAGGCTGCGAATAATACTAATGCTACACTCGTAAATGATTTCTTCTGGAAAATGTTTGACAGTGTTCGCCTGTATATTGGAACACAAGAGGTTGAAGCGGTTGATTATGTCTCTGCTACATCTGAAATGATGAAATTTACACTATATTCGTTTGGTGATAGAATGGGTAAGGGAGCTGTTGAAGGCTTTATTCCTGATATGTCAACGGGAACAAACACAGACCCTGGTTATAGTCAAAGGAAGTCAATGTATAATGATGACGCAAAAGCTGAGAATAGTTTTACCGTAGCAGTACCTCTTAAAGGTATATTTGGATTTTGTGATTATGATAAAGTTTTGTATGGTCTTAAAATTAGATTTCAACTACAAAGGAATGATAATGTAAATAGATTGCTTTTTGGGGCTGAAAATGCTTTTGGCGACAATAATAAATTTGTTATTAATGATTTGTGTTGGTATATCAATGAATATACTCCTAATCTTAAAACGGAGGAGATGTTAAATAGAAGACTTAACTCAAAGAAACCGCTAAATGTATCATACCTTAAAAGAAGATGTCAACACGTTAAACTGGAACACACTACCTACACTTGGAATTTGGGTGTTCTTGAAGGAAAGCCACGATACCTATGGCTCATTTTTAAAAAACCAGATGGAGAGGAGGGTACTAATAAGAATAATGCGCTGAGTGATAATGCTAAGGTGAAACAACTTCGGGTTTCTCTTGATGGCACATTTTATCCGCGAGATAGATTGGAAATTGATTGGGAAAAAAATGATTATGCGGAAGCCTACAAGTCCTACCAAAAAGTGTGTGAAAGTAATGGTAATAATGATCCTATTTTGGATATGGTTGCATTTAAAGGTTTATATACAATCTACGCAATTGACCTGAGTTCTCAAAAGGAAACTATAAAGTCTAATCGAGTGGATACTTCTCTATACATTGAAAGAGGGGAGAATGAAGAAGTTGATGCTTATTGTTTGCTTTTGGAGGAAACAGAATTACAGATTAATACAGATAATGGTGTTATGATTAATATCACATAGGTTTTTTCTCATAAATAAATGGTAGGGGTATATGTTAATCAAATCAATCTTAATAAATTAACATCTTGTATTCAAAATCAAAAGCCTTGTATTATTAATGTTAATACAATTCAAAGAAAAGGAGCTGTAAGAATTGATGTTTTACTCACACACACACAAGTAAAAACACTAAATGATGTTGGATCACTTAAAATTAAAATGACGAAACCTATGTTAAAGAAATATTCAATAGACGAGTCAAGAGGAGGATTTCTCCCGTTTCTAATTCCTTTATTTGCTGGTTTAAGTGCGGCGGGAGCATTGACTGGTGGTATTTCAGCAGCGGTAAAAACTGCTAACGAAAGGAAGGCACAACTAAAAGCTCAAAAAGAATTGGAAAGACATAACAAGGAGTTGGAGAAACAAATTAGTGGAAGTGGTGTAATTGTAGATTTTGCTCAAAAACTTGAAAGTCTACCTGATAAAGCTAGATTGTTGGTTGGTGATATGCTTTCCTCTATCGCTCAAGCGGGTGTTAAACTAACTAAACGGGGTAATGGATTGTATCTTTCTCATAAATAAATGGATAAATGGTTTAAACAATTTGGAAAGAATACAACGTCAAATATAGAACTAGCCAAGTATTGTAAAACACTAAAAATTGATAATGTGGTAATCTGTATGAGAGATGAATTAATACATATAAATAAGAATACAAAGAATATTATTATGAATTTAGACACACAGAATGGTTCTCATTGGGTTTGTATTCATAATAGTCAGGATAAATATTATTTTGATAGTTATGGTATGCCACCACCTGTTGAAGTAATACAATTCTTACAGAATGGTGTTTATCAAACATTTCAAGTTCAAGAAATTAATTCTAAATGTTGTGGTCAATTATGTTTATATGTATTATTTCAACTCAACAATAATGAAAATTTTTATGATATCATTTTTAATCTAATATAAATGACTTATGTTGGAAAAGATGGTTCTATCTTTGGAAAATCCTCTCAGGATATTGATTTATCAAATTATTATACAAAGGCACAGGCTGAACGACAAAAATATAGTGTAAGTAAAAATATTAATATGAAGAATACTTATAAATTAATCAATTATCCAAACCCTACAGATGCGAATGACTTAATTAGATTAAGTGATTTATCACAATATATATTTTTAAAGAAAACAGCACGTTTTGTGAAAGAAGTAAAATTTACAACCACAACACCTGGTTATACTGACCATACACCTTTCCTCATTGAATTTAACTACCTGCTTACAATTGAATTTTATAAAGAAGGACATTTAGTTAATATGCGAATTAATAAATGGGGGTATGATATGCCTGATTTAGGGTATAATTGGTCTTTTTCAATAAACATAGAAGACCTACATGATTTAAATCAGTCTCGTAAAGAAGAATATTATCCACTTGGTGAGGATAAGGATTTATGTGGAAGTACAATTAGTAAACAACAAATACGTGATTTTAAGAAAAGAAAAATATATGATAGTATAGCGATGGTTCGCATGACAAAGAAGGAAGGTAATGAGATAAGGATAGAAAGCCGAGGAATACAAACCGATTTGGTAGTGGGAAGATGGGGTGGTATTACCTGTCATAATATTAATCTCACATATATTTCTGATACATAAATGGCAGGAAGAAGACTACAAGAGAATTATAATTTTTGTATTCAAGGATACCTACAAGAAAAGGGTGCTCGGTATTACATACCTTATGATTTGGAGCATATACATGGGAATTTTGTCATTAAAAACTGGCCTTATACTGATATTGTTAAACCCACAAATAGAGACTTGTTTAAAATATTAAATAAAAATGAACTTCTCAAAGTTATGAAATATAAAACTCTTTTAGAAATCGTCAACAAATCTTATTGGTATCCTATTATGAGAAAAATAATTATAGATACAAGAATATCTCAAAATCCAGATGAGTATATGTATAATATTCTTTGGGGTTCAAACTCAAGGGTAGCAAGGGATGAGGAAGGAGTTGAAGAAGAGAAGGAGGAAAGAGAGAAAATGGAGAAGGAGGAAAGGGAGAGGGAGGAGAAGGAGGAGAGGGAGAAAAAGGAGGAGAAGGAGGAGAGGGAGAAAAATGAGAAGGAGGAAAGGGAGAAAAGGGAGAAGGAGGAAAGGGAGAAAAGGGAGAAAAAGGAGAAGGAGGAGAGGGAGAAAATGGAGGAGGAGAGGGAGCAAAGAGAGAGGGAGGAAAAATATAAAAAGATGGAAATCATTGAGATTCATAAAAGATTGAGTGTATTAAAGCAAATAAATCAATCTCAACGCACCGAAGAGGAAATTAAAGAATTAACAACTCTTATGAAGATAATGGTTTCAAAAATAAGAACGTCAATGTCTTCAATTTCAGGGAGGAGATTTAAACGAGAAAGTGGTGAAGAAGAAGAAGAAGAAGAAGGAAAAGATTATGTGATTGATGATGTTGGTGTCATTGACTTTAGTTAGTTTTTATTTGTAAATAAATGGAGGAGAGAGTGAAGGCATTCCTTAGGATTCTTTATGTTTTAAAAATAAAGATTGAAATGTATATGTTGAAAACCAAAAAGGTTTTGATACTCTGTCGGAATTTTTCTGATAAATAAATATGAGTTATTGTCTCAAATGTAAAAAGAAAACTAAATCTAAAAATATCTCTTATGTTAAAGCTAAAAATAATAGAGTTTATCAAAAAGGAATATGTCAAGTATGTGGCTCTAAAAAGTGCCAATTCATCTCTCCTAAAAGAGGAGGAGACATACAAAAGTTTCTGTCAGGAAGTAAATTTACAACAACTGGAATTCCAGGGGAATTACACCTTCCAGGGTATTCTTTCTGTGGTCCAGGAACAAACTTGGATAAAAGATTAGATGAGGCTGACAATCCTAAACCTTGGTCTAAACCTACAAATAGGGTTGACGAAGTGTGTATGAAGCATGATATTGCTTATGGGAAAACCACTACGTTGACTGAAAAACATAAATCCGACAGCGAAATGTTGTATAATTTGTCTTTGATACAAAATCCAACGTTGAGAGAGAAAGTTGATAGGTTTATTGTGAGAAATTTGATAAATGCTAAATTGAAACTTGGTCTTGGTTATTCCTCAAAAAACTATTAGGCTCTAATGATGTCATCAAGACTGAGGAGCTTTTGGCTGAAGAATTACACAAACCTATAATCACAAAGTTTAAAAGAAGGAAGGTTTATTCTAAATACACTGACCACATATGGTCCGCTGATTTAATTGAATTGAATAATGACAGGGGATACAGGTATGCTTTAACCGTTATTGATTTGAGGAGTAGATTTGCCTGGGTTGTCCCTTTAAAAAATAAAAGGGGTGATACTTTAATGTTAGCCTTTAAGCTAATATTTGATCGGGATAAAAGGAAACCAAAGAAGTTATGGACTGATGAGGGAACAGAGTTCTATAACAAAATATTCATGAAATTTCTTAAGGGGAAGGGTATTAAATTATACAGCACCTTTAATGAAGGAAAGGCAGTTGTTATTGAGCGTTTTAATCGTACTTTAAAAGAGAAATTATATAAAAAATTCACACAACTCGGTTCTCAAAAATGGGTGTATTTAATTCAGGATATTGTAGATAATTACAATAATACAGTTCATTCATCAACACAATCAAAACCATCAGAAACATTTACAAAATTAGAATATGAAAAGGAGATTAATTTGAGAAAGCCCAAGTTTAAAGTTGGTGATATTGTAAGAATATACAAATGGAAAAGTCATTTTGAGAAAGGTTATACACAAAAATGGACTCGTGAATTATTTAAAATCATTGATGTAATGGATACAGTCCCTTGGACCTACAAATTATATGATTTAAATGGAGAAGAAATCTTGGGTTCATTTTACTCACAAGAATTACAAAAAACACAAGTAAGCAGGTAATACCCTTGAAAATAATAAATAAATAAATAAAATGTAATGGGGATACGTTTTTAAATCTGTGAACCCCAAACACAGAATCCCACAACTTTTTAGTTGGGGCTTAACTTTTGTGTGTGTATAATGGGGATACGTTTTTAAATCTGTGAACCCCAAACACAGAATCCCACAACTTTTTAGTTGGGGCTTAACTTTTGTGTGTGTATAATGGGGATACGTTTTTAAATCTGTGAACCCCAAACACAGAATCCCACAACTTTTTAGTTGGGGCTTAACTTTTGTGTGTGTATAATGGGGATACGTTTTTAAATCTGTGAACCCCAAACACAGAATCCCACAACTTTTTAGTTGGGGCTTAACTTTTGTGTGTGTATAATGGGGATACGTTTTTAAATCTGTGAACCCCAAACACAGAATCCCACAACTTTTTAGTTGGGGCTTAACTTTTGTGTGTGTATAATGGGGATACGTTTTTAAATCTGTGAACCCCAAACACAGAATCCCACAACTTTTTAGTTGGGGCTTAACTTTTGTGTGTGTATAATGGGGATACGTTTTTAAATCTGTGAACCCCAAACACAGAATCCCACAACTTTTTAGTTGGGGCTTAACTTTTGTGTGTGTGTGTGTATGTGCGAGTGAGTCATAATAATATACAAACCCTAACCCAACCCAAGCCCTAACCCAACCCCATCCCTAACCCAAACCCATCCCTAACCCAACCCATCCCTAACCCAACCCCATCCCTAACCCAACCCCATCCCTAACCCAACCCCATCCCTAACCCAACCCCATCCCTAACCCAACCCCATCCCTAACCCAACCCCAACCCTAACCCAACCCCATCCCTAACCCAACCCCATCCCTAACCCAACCCATCCCTAACCCTCACATTCAAAATCCCAACCCTAACCCAATCCCATCCCTAACCCAACCCCAACCCTAACCCTCACATTCAAAATCCCAACCCTAACCCAACCCATCCCTAACCCAACCCCATCCCTAACCCAACCCCAACCCTAACCCTCACATTCAAAATCCCAACCCTAACCCAACCCCATCCCTAACCCTCACATTCAAAATCCCACCCAAACCCTAACATAATCTTTCTTTTCTTCTTTTTTAAATACGTATTTCTTTTTTTTTTTTTCCTCTTCCTCCAATTCTGTCTTTCAAGGCTTTTAAGTTTGAAGAAGTAGAAATGGGAAGAAAGAATTTTCCAGCATTTTCTTCCTCGAACTTTCTTGATATTGCTTAAATCAAGCGTCATTAAATAAAGAACATTGTTCATTGCTTTAGAATCCAAAGAGTCTCCAAGAGGAACCCCACAGGTAGAGTCTCCAAAATAAAACCAACTTTCCAAGTTCCCAAGGTATAACCACATTCCTGTTGAGCCTCCAAGATAGGTATCACATTCCGAGTCATCAAAACAAAACCCCCATTCCGAGTCTCCAAAAATATAACCATCTTTCCAAGTCCCCAAGGTAAAACCACAATTTTCAGAAATATTGGGGGTTTCCGTGATAAGTCTCACATAGTATAACTGCGGACCATCAGGGAAAACTTCCCTTTCCCAATTTTTTAGGGTTTCTATGATGTGTCTCACATAGTATAACTGCGGACCATCAGGGAGAATTCCCATTTCACAATTTTTTAGGGTTTCTATGATGTGTCTCACATAGTATAACTGCGGACCATCAGGGAGAACTCTCCTTGCCCAATTTTTTAGGGTTTCTATGATGTGTCTCACATAGTATAACTGCGGACCATCAGGGAGAACTCTCCTTGCCCAATTTTTTAGGGTTTCTATGATGTGTCTCACATAGTATAACTGCGGACCATCAGGGAGAACTCTCCTTGCCCAATTTTTTAGGGTTTCTATGATGTGTCTCACATAGTATAACTGCGGACCATCAGGGAGAACTCTCCTTGCCCAATTTTTTAGGGTTTCTATGATGTGTCTCACATAGTATAACTGCGGACCATCAGGGAGAACTCTCCTTTCCCAATTTTCAGAAATTTGTGGGTCTCCAATGTATGACTTGTATTCTGGCTCATCAAGGTAGAACTTGTTCAGTGGGTTTTGTTTTGATAACTCACAACAAGTATCATCATGGTAAAACTCTTTTTCAGGATTTTGTGGATCTCCAAGGTATAACTCTTTGGCTGGGTCATCAAGGTAGAACTCGTTCTGGGGGTCTTGGTTGTTCAAAATGTCTTCAAACAAAAAAATAACTTCATCCCAAGTTGTGTTAAAAGCAGAATTTTCATTTCGTATCTCAGATACAATTTCCTGTGAAAGAAAATAACAATGTATTAATTTAATACAATATTTTTTATTTGTATAAATCAAGCTCTATGAATATTAAAATAAACTTTGTTAACTCTTACACGAGTCTCATCTTAAAAAAAAAAAAAAAAAAAAAAAAAAAAATTAAATAAATAAATAAATAAATAAACAAACTTACCTCCATTGAAAAGAGGTTCGAGTCCAGTTCATCAATCTGAAGGTTGAGTTCTACACAGGTAGTAGGACTCCATGGAATAGCAAAGTTATCCCATTCCATTTCGGCATAGTAGTCCATTCTCAAGTGAAGCAGAAAGCGTGTTTGAAAAAGCCTGTGTGGTCGGTGCCTTTTATAAGGACTGGGTGTGTCTTCCTGTGGAAATTCCCTGGGCGTGTCTTAACTGGAAATGATGTGATGGAAATTCCCTGAAAATGATGTAATGTATTACCTGGAAATGATACAATGCTGAAGAGTTTATAAAGTGGGTGGGACTTAGCAAAAATGGGAGGAGCTTAGCAAAAGTGGGCGGGGCTTAGTAAAAAGTGGGCGTGGCTTAACAAAAAGTGGGCGGGGCTTAGTAAAAATGGGCGTGGTTTACCAAAAAGTGGGCGGAGCTTACCAAAAAATGGTATGTGGCACTGGAGGCGCTCAAACAAGAACATTGAGGGAGGTTTACCATTTTATCTTAGCTCAGTTAAAATATCTTAATAAAGAACCAAACTCAAACATATTTTTTGTTAATATATTAGATGGTGAAGAGAGTTGTAGGAGAATTAAATTATTTCCCACGCATAAACAAATATTTGTAGGGTCGTTGTTTGAGTGGGTTATATTCACCAGATGATATTAAGAGTAAAAGGTTAAAAGGTCCATGAGGTCAGAAGGATCACAGGTGTTTAAGTGGTCTAATGAATAAGGATAACATGTCAAAAGGTTAGAAGGTTCGTAAAGAACAGGGTGAGAGAAATATAGGTGTTTAGGGGCAATGAGGGAGGGAAAGAATTAATATGGAAGTGAATGGGTCAATGTTTGAGTGGGTCAAAGATTAATCTGCCAGATGATATGTAGAAGAAGGATGATAGGTCTATAAGAGAAAACAAATATTTGTAGTGTTTGAGTGGTCTAATGAACAACATTAAGGATAGGTACTACAGACAAAAGGTTCATAAAGATGAGGGTGGGAGAAATAGAGGTGTTTATGATTTTTGAAAAAGACAAGGGGGTAAATGACATTAGATAGGGATTTCCCATGTTAAACGGAGGTGTCCCAGAAGCAACATTATTACACTACTGACATAGGTATTTAAAAACACTCAAAACCTCCCCAATCCTTTTTTCTGTTGAATCCAGTGATCATGAAAAAGGATGTACATGTATTCCATACAGTAGAAGGACATGATAAGATGATGAACAAATAAACAGTGTATGGGATGCAGCATCATTACCTCCGCCACCAAAGGTGCCCTGTCTGTCTGTCCGATTGTGAGCACGATATCTAAAAAAGCTATGCACGGATTCAGATGAAACTTGGTGGACAGGTTTAGTTGGGTCAAGGTAGTTGGGTCAAGGTTGGTTTAGTTGGGTGTGTGTCAAGGACGAATGATTAGATTTTGGTGATGGGGATCCGGATATGAGAATTTTTCAAGTGCTTCTTCACCATTGGGAGATAGGGCCAAAATTACATACAGTACTGTAAGCATGATATCTCATAAAGTTGTGGGCGGATTTTGTATGCATAGTCGAGGCTCATGGAATAGCTCGTACTAGTACATTGAACGAATCAGGACACAACAGGATAAAAGGAACAGTAGAGAGAGAAGGGGGAAACACCAACAGCAGAGTTGAAGGCCATGATAGAGGCAGACTTGGCCAAACAACAGGTGTGGAGAGGAATGGGGACCAGGAAAGGATGCATAGGATGGACAAGATGGATACAGAAGAAAACTCTCAGGAGGAAAACTGGATAGTTGGAAGAAGGAAAGGAAGGCTTTATGTGGGGTGAGGGTGGAAGATAGAGGGGTAAACGAGGGTAGAAAAGATCATGGTCTTGTATTGGGGATTATCTGAGATGGTGGTGAACATCTGTCTTGAATACCTGGAGAGAAGGATGAGATTGAAGAGAATGTGGAAGTTGATTCCACAGGTGGAAACAAAGAGGAACAAATAGGTGGAGTTGAGCAAAGATTCTGGGTTTAGGTAATTTCACCAGAAGGTGGTTGTTGTTGGTCTGTGTATGCACTGCAGAGACCTGGTGGTGGGGGTGAGGCGGGAATGCGGGGGGGGGGGGGGCAGAGAGGGGGTAGTGGGGTGGAGGGAAAGCATGGAAAGAGCAGAGGGTGCAAGACCAGAAAGGAGGCGGTAGAAGGCAGGGAGACCACTGACCTGTCTGTGATGGCAAAGTGATAGCCCATAGACTCTGCTTCATCGCGGGAGGCTACAATGATATTGAAGGCATTCGTGTTCATGGTGTCAAGCTGAGCAAGATGTTGGGCATGGGAGCCAGCCCAGAGGAGCGAGGGCTACTCCATCAAACTGCAAATGAAAGCCTTGTTGGTGGATAGGAGTTCAGGTGTGCCAAGGAAGGACTTTATATGACGGAGAATGTCCAGTCAGCGGCTGGCCTTTGGAGGCCAACTTTGAAGTGTGGTTTGCCCAAGAAAGATCAAGGCTGATTCTGACACCTAGTACCCAATAACTGAACTTCAAGAGGATTGTTAAGAAAGTAGATGGGGGGGTTTTGCCAGATGGTCCTTTCGGAGACAGATAGTGAGTGAGATTTGTCAGGATTTAAAGACATATTCCAAGTGTTTGACCAGCTTGTTTTTTGTCAACATAAGAAGAAGGAGAAGAGGCTGCAGCATGCCTGTCTGAATGATTAGGGATGTCACGGCAGAGGGTGGGGTCATCAGCAAATAGATAAAGAGGATTTTCCATAGATTCAGAAAGATAAATTATGAAGACCAGGAATAGAACTGGGTCCAGAACCTTGCCTTGGGGTACTCCAGCCTTGATAGAGAGAAGAGATGAATGGATTCCGTTGAGTCCCACACGTTAGCTAAGAGAGTAGAGGAAGTCAGTAAGCCATGTGTGGAGTTGGCTTTGGATTCCATAGGCAGAGCGTTTGGAGAACAAGGTAGAATACGCAGAATACCAGACTGTATGAAATGCACGAGATATGTCCAGAGAGACGGCCCTGATCTCATGTCTGACATTGAGGACTTCCATCCATTGTTGGGTAAGTAGAAGCAGCACGTCCAAGACCAAATTTGCGATCTGAGATGAGATTGTTGGAGAAAAGGAGCGATTTCATATCGACTGTGATGATTGATTCCATGACCTTGCTGATGACTGTGTGGAACCTGATAGGTCTGAAGTTGGGGGATCACGTTTTTGCATATTTTTTGCATAATGCAAATGTGGATCATGGATTATGATAAACCTTGGTGGATGAGTTGTTTAGGTGACAAAAATAAGCTGAATATAGTTTAGTTCATGTCCAGATCAAGATCCTGCCTATCAGTGGGATGCAAAACGTAAACTATTCCGCCTGGCGGAATAGTGCAAGTAAAGTGAATGCCAAATAGTGCAAGTAAAGCGATACCTTTGGTTTTCAAAATCTTATTTTATACTTCTTATTTGGGGCCAGCATTATAGCTCAAGATGGCTTATTCGCCTTTGAGCTGTTTAGTTTTGGTTTGATTCCCGAATCCTGACTGTAGTTTGTCATCCTGGTGCTTCAGAGGTGGGAAGTTGCATCAATGAATGTGCTGTCTGTCAGATGGGATGTTAAATTTGGGTCATATGTGCTTAACATATGCTTGTGGACACCTTTCACAAAGAATATTCCATTGTGTGTCGACCCTCTGGCCAAGTTCAAAATCGTGATAGCTGAGGAAGTGTTCAGGTCAGGATACCAGACTTTTTGTGTATAGAGGGTAAGACATGGTTGTCCATTAGTTGTTCCTTAGCGCTTCGTAAATGCTTTAACATATTTGAGCATGCTGTTCCTTGAGTACTTGCACCAATGAAAGTGTGCATCTGGGACATCCATATGCTCCTGGAATGTCTCTGACCTTGTTGAATGTCCATGACCTTATGGAATGTCCAAACATTCCTGAGATGGCCATGTGCTTCTCTATTCACAATATATTGCTCGACTGACCATGACCTCCTGGGATAACCTTGTGCTCCTGTACTGGCCATCACCTTCTGGAATGCCCATGTGCTCATGAGATGGCCATGTGATTCTGCCCTGGCCTGAAATGGAGAGCCATTTATTCTTGGGATGCTTACGTGCTCCTGAAAATAAAAGGTGGCCAAGCTTTACAAGGGCTGTGTTGTCAGCTTGCTGCATCATTCAGTTTTTTTTTATTTCAAATCACCCAGGCTGAAGGTGCATTCCATTATGTTCAAAAGAATGTCTGAAAATAGCAAAAGCTGCGTTCAGCTTCATCTTTGTTATGTTATTGTATTATTTTGTGTGTTTGATGACTGTAAGACAAGAAAGCACTTTAAAATCACCAATAATAGCTTCAGGTAGTGTTCCTGTCTTGCCTGATAAGCATCATTGGGATCTTCAGGATGAAAATGCAATTGACCTTAATCATAAGTTGTACAATTTGATGAATGAATGGCTCTCCAAAACACTGTTTGCAGGCTATATAAAGGGAGTACAAGATAAAGGCGTTGTCTGAAGCAGCATTGAATGGAAGTGGGATGTACGAGGGATATTTAGTTTTACCATACATGTTCACATTGGTTATATACACATATGCCACAACTTGCACTATGCCACGTGTACGGTACGCTTGCACAGTGCCACATGTGCAGTACACTCACAATGCTACGTGTACAGTACACTTGCAATATGAAATTGAAATGTGTTTGCAGTCATAATCATGTTTGTCTCATTCATTTTCAAATTTTTGAACACGAATTCCTAGTCTCACCATTCAATTTAAAACTAAATGGTATACAGTGACATCATACTCTACTTCACCTTTCTTTCTCATTTATCAGCAATCTATTTCATGTTTGTTGAATTTAAAATTGAACCAGTCAGTGTATGGTTTCCTACATGTTATGCCTTTTCTTTCTCTTCAATGTATTTCATCCTAAAATGTAATATATATATATATATATATACTATATATATATATATATATATATATATATATATATATATATATATATATATATATATATATATATATATACTGTGTATATATATATATATATACTGTGCATATATATATATATATATATGCACATACATATGTACATATATACAGTGCCTATAGAAAATATACACCCCCTTTCAAAATTTTCTCCTTTTGTTGTATATATAGTCGAGAATTAAATTGCATGTAATCAGACTTTTTTCACCTTTATTTACACATCATGACCCACAAATTCCACAAATTTCAGAAAATTAATCAAAAATACAAAACTGGATTATTTTGGTTGGATAAATGTTATATATTAATGTAAGTACACACACACACACACACACACACACACACACACACACACACACACACACACACACATATATATATATATATATATATATATATATATATATATATATATATATATATTGTAACGGATCTCAGAGGCGGCACTCCCCTTAGCAAGGGGGGGTTAATCCCCTTGGCCTGTTAAGCTGGCCGTCTCTAGTCCTGGTACTTATAACGGTCTTTTGCGGGGTGGAATTGATCAGGGTTATTGGTCAAGGTGTTCTCCCGAATACCTTTACCAATCCCTCCGCAAAACAGGGAGACAAGTACCGCTCGAACCACGGACAAGATGTTATTTGCCGAGCGGTTTAGCAATCCGCGGCTCGAGCCATTAACAAAGGACTAACCCGACTCTGAGCGTTAATCGCGCCACAGGTATTCAATCAGGGAAAACACTAAAGTGACCGGATGAGAGGAAACCAAAGAACCAACAAGGGTAAAGGAAGAACACAGGTTTATTTCTATACTAAAAGAGGAAACGAAAGAAGGGCATTTACGAGGAGGAAAAAGCAGATACACAGGGCAAACCTTAAAACAATCATATTATTCCCCAGGAAAACAAACAGGATGGACAAACAGACTTAAACGAAAGGGGAATAGTAGGCAGGAATGACTGGAAGAAGGGATGAGAAGGCCCAGGCAGACGGTAGGCGTTGAGGTCCGGCTCCAGGAGTCGACTCGCGTCGTGGCGGGAAAACCCTGGCAGGCAGCGCTGATGATATTGGTTGCACGCGAGCGGACCTTATTCGATGGGGTTATCAAATCGGGGAGGGTATATTGCTTTTCTCTCCACTCGTACTTCGGGCTTCCTCACTCGTCTCCGACCCGTCCCTTCTCTCTGGCTCACGCCTTTCTTGTCTCCTGGCTCACGACCCACACATGACTCTCTCCTCACCACTCTCTGTGCTTCCCCAACCACTCATCATCAAGTAGTCCACGCGCGGTGCTTATATTGGGTTTTTGCGTATCAAGCCGCGGCTTTTAGGATACACCCACCGGTGAGCTCGCCTCGGCCCTGATTGGTCGCGAGGGCTCACCGGCTCCACCCCCTGATGGTGCGTTGACGGGGCCACGCCTTATTCCTGGAGCTCTGAGGACTCCTCCCCCTTCTTCTCAGAGATGAAGCACATGGGCAATGGCGTCTTGTGGGGAGATAGAAAACCACTCGCACCACTTTTGAAGGGAACTTTGAGGCCTACTCTTATTTAATTAATGCAACGCAGATTCAACCACTGGGAACAGATCCTTAACTGAAACACATAATAATGAAATAACTACGAAGAGGTCCTATGGTTCGCTACGTGTTGTTCATGGACTAACTAGGGTGCGATCTTTAACAAACCAATGATGGGGATATTTACAAGGGAACATTTATAAGGGATACATTTACTAAAATTTACTAGTGAAGGTTCTAAAAACCGTAACACAGCACCCGTTTTTCCTCGAGGGTCGTCTCGACCCAAACTAACTTTACTTAATGTGAAACTCAGGTGTAGTAGCCCTCTACTATTAACCTTACCCTGAGTGCGATAGTTTTAAAACAATTAAGTATGTCCCCCTGCTGCGTTGCATCCTACCTAACAGACTCACACCCACAGGATAACCGAATTGCGGAATGGTTCTCAAACTATACATAAAGCCGGTGGGGAGCACTATTTACAAAACACTCATTTGTATTTACACGGCAAACCCAGGACCTGTCATTTTGAGAGACAAACAGAAAAGATCTGAAAAAGAGGAAGAGCATGCACTGCACTGCACCGATACACCATACTCAGGTGCCCGGGGATGCACAATTGATATTGCAGTGCACCCCCGAGCACAAGAGCATCACAAAGCACCAATCGGCACCAATCAGCACCAGAAAAACACCAAAGCACCATCCAGTGCTCATTGCACATATTTCAAATAAAAAAATAACACAAACTGTTGACCGGTTCTTGTCAGCTCCTGCTCTCTCTGCTCTGCTGGCCGATGTTTCTTCCTGATGTTGTTCCTTCTTGTTCTTTGCTTGCTGCCTATTTGAAAATAATAAAAAGGCACACAATGCGTCCATTTTCATTTAGGGCCACCAGGGGCCAACTATGGGTGGTCCACCTGTATGGCAAAAGGCGCCACCTCACCGTGGTCCGCAAGCAAAGAACTCTCTCTGGCCATCATGGCCGGTCCCAGCAGAGGGGCCAGGCCCCAACACGTGGGGTCCATCAGTGTGTGGTGCTTAGCCACAGAAGCGTGTGGTCCATATGGTGGTGCTAGGCCGCAAGTCGTGCGGTCCATAGGGTGGTGTATCGATCCAGACAGGCTGTGCAGTGGCGGCTCGGGCACACAAGTGCGGCTACCTGCGCACTCCCCCCCCCCCCCCCCCGGACCCAAAAGGAACAAGCCGTGAGTGGGGAAGGAAGGAACAAAGCAAGCATCGGAGCAAGGTCACAAGGGTACACATCAATACAAGGTAATGCAGAGGTGAGGTGCGCATGGGAGCGAGCGGAGAAAGCTCGTCCCTATCGTACGTCACCCCCCCCCCCCCCCCCCGTCACCTAATCTACCCTTGCCCCTTACCCCATATTTACACAACTCTACACATTTACAAATTCCGTCTCTATTGTCCTGTCTTCCCCATATCTCCCCTCTGTACCAAATTCGTTATCAATCCCTCTAATCCAAATTTGACCATCCATCAATTCATCATCAATCCCTCATAAGGAGGAAGAGATGGAACAACAAGCAGAATGTCACCCCCACGTCATGATGCGTCTCAGATTCCCAAAACATTTGCACAAAAAAACATGGTGTGGAGTCCTGTCACCTTGGTGAGTGGATGTAGATGGTGCGAAGAGATTTCCATCCTAACTATCCTCTAAATGACTTTAACACTTTTACTCTACCCGGGGTCTTTCCCTGCAAAACCATCGGCCATCTTACACTATGTGGTTCTAAGAACCGAACTCCCATTGACCAAACTGTGGTGCTCACCGATTTGGGGTCTCACTCCCCCGATTCAACTCCCTGTGCCTTCGCACAATTTCCGGGCTGGGTCGTGTGGCTCACCAGCAGGTCTACTCACCTGCACACCTCCGCCACTGTAGTTGCCTCGGAGCTTACCTGCTCCTTACCCTAACCTATCTACCTGGGGAAGGCCCGATGGCGCTCTCCCCACTCGGTGCCCTCTCTGACACTGGGCTACCCGGGTCCGTCCTCCGGATCCTCGGGCCCCACTGAACAACTCTACTGGCTCCCAGAACCCACCTGCGCCCTCACCTGGCTGACATCCTGACAGTGGCGGAGTGCAAATTTAACCACACACACACTAACAGGCCACACGCCCAGCCATTTCCACTTCACTAATGCACCCATCCAAACACCATTCTACCACACGCACCACAGATGCCAATATCCACCACAATTTACCTATACCCTCTACCTACTCTTAAACTACCCTCCTCGGGTACTTGTGAAAGGGGTCCATCTTCCCCATCCACTCCTTTTGCACCAACCACTCCACTCCACATATTCCACACTACTCACTCCACACCATTCATTCCATACTCCATATATTCCATACCAGCTACTTTACACAACCATTCTTCATACACTCCATGCTCCATTCACTCCAGACCATCTATTCCATTCAACCATTCTCCATTCACCTGTGCTTTGCTTGCACACCTGTGCCCACACACCTGGTGTCACCTGTACACCTGGTGGCACATGCACCCTTCTTCCCTCCAGGACCATTCGCTCAATACAACTCACAATCACACCTTTCACCATACTCTGCTCAATGCACAATCATGCCAATCGTCACGCTCACCACAAAGAACGTCCTGCACACACACTGCATCGTCTAAGCTGACTACCCCCTTCTGAAACTCGCGCTTCCCAGTCGCCCCTTATACTATTGCTCTCCCTCGTCGTTATCATCCAAACTAATCTACCTACGTCCCCTACTACAGGTATCATGTCGCTACTTAAATGTAAAGTTACCTATTGTCATTTCTCTAGATCCCTAACAGTTATCCAAACCCTCCCTGGCTTGGTTTGCACCGCCATAACCCCATAAACTATTGCTCATGTGCCCGGTGGATGTGAGGGATGGTGGATTTACCATCCCTTTACATCGGGCGTCTCCCATTATCAATTTTGCCCATCCAATTCCTGCCAATCAAATTTGCCAATCATTACTGCCAATAATTTTTACCAATCCAATTTGCCCATCCAATTTGCCAATCAAATTCACTATCCCCAATTTCGAATCACTAGTAATTCCAAGCCAATTCCCTATCAATTTCAAACAACAACACTATCAATTTCACTGCTAACATCAATCGTCCATTGAACTACGAGCCTCTCGGTACGTCAATGCGTTTTCAAAGCTCGGCTTCGCAAAGCCACGCAATGCATATGGGTGGTTTGGTCGCCTGCAGGTTGGGTCCGTCCGGCACTCGGTTCAGGGGAGGAGGTTTGGTTGGGCCAAGGTTCAAAGCACCATCCCGGCGCGGGGCCTTGCGCTCCCAAGCGTGATGGCCTTGCCTTGCCCGGCTGGAACGTCGCCACCACAGGGGGGCGCCATTCCGATCCCTCCTACCTTCCCTCAAACCGGGCCGGTCGCCTTGCCCGGCAAAGCCCAGACTCGACCGTGCGGGGCGGGGCCCGGCGCGGATCGTGCACGACGCTCTGAACAGGAGCATTGCAGCACCGATCCCCGCCAGCTCCCGCAATACCCAAAGCCCGGCACGGACCGGGAGCTCACATCGGCTAAACGTCGGTGTAACCGCTATCCCGTTTAACGTCGATGCTCCCCATACATGCTCACACCACTCGTTCCTTTTCCTCCTCACACATCCAGGTGTCTCCATACACTTCGTCCATTCCACCACCGCACTCTCTGTTACACACCACTCGCTGTTCGCACACTCCACAACACACCTTGGCGCACACATCGTTCACACACTTCTCGCGTGCACTCTCCCCCGTTACGTACTCCATAACCACCACGGGCGTGCACTCTTCTGCACACCCAATCATCACCGCACACTCTCGTGCAAACTCTTGCGCACACTCTCCAGTTACATCCTCTGTAACACTCCCCATCATGCGCTCCGATGTGCCCTCCCGCACACGCGCCACAACCAGCTCACTCTCCGTGTCGCACTCCGTACACTCTGTTTTGCACATACCCTCCGACGTGCATTCGCTCCCACACCCGGTATCATTCCCATACTCTGTCACACACACTCTCCGACGCACACTTTTTCCTCGCAAGCGCGCCATTTCCACTCACACCACTCATAAGGGACCCTCCACCAACGCCCGGGTGCTTTCTCGATCCCAAGCGCGCGAAAAACCCTCTCGCGCCAAACCTTCTCCTGCAAAATCTCCCGCACAATATACAGCACGACTCACCTGGGTGCTTCTTCCTCCTCGCTCCAACACCACCTGCAAATCTCTATTGGGGTTATTAAGCACAGCATCGTGATGTGAGCACGGACTTTGCACATCATCCATCTTTTCCTCCAACGAGTGGTTTTCTAAGTCCAGCGTCTGCGTAATCCCAATTTCCACTATTGGTTCGGTTTCTTTGCCAATTTGAATTAATTCCCTTCCTTTATCTTCTTTTCCCTCGGCGACCGCTGGCTCTAATAAAATTTCCTTTTCTACCTCGGCGGTCGCCGGCTTCCCCATACCCCGGGTCGCGATCTCTACCCCGGTCCAGTTACCTGCGCTTTGCTCCAACTCGCTTTTCCCGCGCTTCTCAAGCCGCGTTACCTCGTCACGTACCCCCGCAACCTTTTTGCCCGATCTGCGGTCAATGTCTTCCTGTACTCTTTTCGCCGTGGCGTTCATTTGCTCCTGAAATCCATCCGGGTTGTACCTTGCTTCGTGCTTCACTTTTCCCATGTCTATCCCCTGGGTAGCCATCATTGCATCGAATCCCTTACTGTCACCACTCAGAGAGGCACCGAAATGCACCATCAAAAGGCCCCAGTCCATTGGCACTGCGGGTCCGGCTATCGCCGTCACGTACGGGAGGCCGCCATTTTGTGTGCCTGCAACCCCCGCTACCACACCCTCATTGCTCTCCTCCTCCCTGGGGTCCTGGATTGCCTCTAACCCCTCTTCTACCTCCCCTACCGGCATCCGATCGCCTTGATCATCCATGGCACGATTTAAATTTGGGTGTTATAATAAAATTTCGGCCACTCGTAATTTTGACCAAAGTTTTTTCGATGGATTAAAATTTGGTTCGGGCTTCAAATCCCAACTCCTCGACACCAATTGTTACGGCCAAGAGCACAATTGGTGTCCAAAATTTGGTCTAAATAAATTTAGTCCCAGGTTCCAGATCCCAACTCCTAACTACCAATTGTTACGGATCTCAGGGACGGCACTCCCCTTAGCAAGGGGGGGTTAATGCCCTTGGCCTGTTAAGCTGGCGGTCTCTAGTCCTGGTACTTATAACGCTCTTTTGCGGGGTGGAATTGATCAGGGTTATTGGTCAAGGTGTTCTCCCGAATACCTTTACCAATCCCTCCGCAAAACAGGGAGACAAGTACCGCTCGAACCACGGACAAGATGGTATTTGCCGAGCGGTTTAGCAATCCGCAGCTCAAGCCATTAACAAAGGACAAACCCGACTCCGAGCGTTTGGCCAAAATCGCACCACAGGTATTCAATCAGGGAAAACACTAAAGCGACCGGATGAGAGGAAACCAAAGAACCAACAAGGGTAAAGGAAGACCACAGGTTTATTTCTATACTAAAAGAGGAAACGAAAGAAGGGGCATTTACAAGGAGGAAAAAGCAGATACACAGGGCAAACCTTAAAACAATCTTATATTATTCCCCAGGACAACAAACAGGACAGACAAACAGACTCGCACGAAAGGGGAATAGCAGGCAGGAATGACTGGAAGAAGGGATGAGAAGGCCCAGGCAGACGGTAGGCGTCGAGGTCCGGCTCCAGGAGTCGACGCGCGTCGTGGCGGGAAAACCCTGGCAGGCAGCGCTGATATTGGTTGCACGCGAGCGGACCTTATTCGGCGGGGTTATCAAATTGGGGAGGGTATATTGCTTTTCTCTCCACTCGTACTTCGGGCTTCCTCACTCATCTCCGACCCATCCCTTCTCTCTGGCTCACGCCTTTCTTGTCTCCTGGCTCACAACCCATGCACGACTCTCTCCTCACCACTCTCTTTGCTTCCCCAACCACTCATCAAGTAGTCCGCGCGCGGCGCTTATATTGGGTTTTTGCGTATCAAGCCACGGCTTTTAGGATACACCCACCGGTGAGCTCGCCTCGGCCCTGATTGGTCGCGAGGGCTCACCGGCTCTACCCCCTGATGGTGCGTTGACGGGGCCACGCCTTATTCCTGGAGCTCTGAGGACTCCTCCCCCTTCTTCTCCGAGATGAAGCACATGGGCAATGGCGTCTTGTGGGGAGATAGAAAACCACTCCCACCGCTTTTGAAGGGAACTTTGGGGCCTACTCTTATTTCATTAATGCAACGCAGATTCAACTACTGGGAACAGATCCTTAACTGAAACACATAATAATGAAATAACTACGAAGAGGTCCTATGGTTCGCTACGTGTTGTTCATGGACTAACTAGGGTGCGATCTTTAACAAACCAATTGATGGGGATATTTACAGGGGAACATTTATAAGGGATACATTTACTAAAATTTACTAGTGAAGGTTCTAAAAACCGTAACAATATGATATATATATATACTTTAATATATGATATATATATATATATATACTTTAATATATGATGTATCTATACTTTAATATATGACATATATATATATATATATATATATATATATATATATATATATATATATATATATATATATATATATATATATATATATATATATATATATATATATATGACATTTTATGACAAAATGACATTTTATACACTAGTGTCTGTCTTGTGTTGTCTTGCCTCGTCACTGAACTACTTTCTCAAACTTCTGTGAAATTGTACCAAACTTCTGGTGTGCACATATCTCTCCCGTGCAGTGTCTGTCTTGTGTTGTCTTGCCTCGTCACTGAACTACTTTCTCAAACTTCTGTGAAATTGTACCAAACTTCTGGTATGCACATATCTCTCCCGTCGGTATGTCCTAAGGGTATTTTTTTTGAAAAAAAATTCCTATTTTTTATTTGGAATTTTTTGGGGAATTTTTTTTTTCAACTTTAATTGTTTATAAAATGTGATATCACGTATATTACATATACATTTGTGCAAAATAATTGTTTGAATTATGATTGGTTTAAACCATGACAAAACAGCAACTCGGGTACAGTCATTTATCTATACTAGGGCTTGCCCGTACGTGCGTGCAAAAAAACATGCGTTTACATGCAGTAACGACCACAGAACCCCCCCCCTCTATTTACATGAAATGGTTTGGTCCATTCGCAAAGCCAAAGCGAACGACCACAGAACCCCCCCTCTATTTACATGAAATGGTTTGGTCCATTCGCAAAGCCAAAGCGAACGGCTTGCGAGTACGGTGACCATACCTTGGGAACCACTTGTCCGATTAATTTCAAACCTTGAAAAGGCACATCCTCGGGTCCCCAGCAATATACCTGGCAAGTTTCAAGTATATCGGACCGGTAGTTGTCGAGAAACAGCGGTCACAGACAAACACACACACACACACACAGACACACACACAGAGATTACTGGAATTATAGATAGATATCTACACATCTGGGCAGTGTCTGTGTTGTCACTTAATGACTCCCTCAAACTTTTGTTTCCGTGGTTGTGAATTGTTTTTAATAACATTGTGGTGGTTTTGAATCACGTGGTGGTGAGGTATTTTGAATTATGTGGTGGTGAGGTGTTTTGAAGTACGTGGTGGTGGGGTGTTTTGAATTATGTGGTGGTGAGGTGTTTTGAATTAGTTGGTGATGAGGTGTTTTGAATTACATGGTGGTGAGGTGTTTTGAATTACGTGGTGATGAGGTGTTTTTAATTATGTGGTGGTGAGGTGTTTTGAATTAGTTGGTGATGAGGTGTTTTGAATTACATGGTGGTGAGGTGTTTTGAATTACTTGGTGGTGAGGTGTTTTTAAATGACTTGGTGGTGAGGTGTTTAAAATTAGGTGGGGTGAATGAATGAATGAATGGTCGTCTTAAGGCCATTTTCCCCGCTTGAGCGGGGGTTAGCCTTGCGGGCCCCATGACAATCATGGTTCCCTGTTTGAGGCAATGTTTTTATGGCCGGATGCCCTTCCTGACGCCAAGCCTTGGTCACGCTCTTATGATGCGCAGGGGTGAGGTGTTTTAAATTACGTGGTGGTGAGATGTTTTTTAATCACGTGGTGGTGAGGTATTTTGAATTACGTGGTGTTGAGGTGTTTTTAATTATGTGGTGGTGAGGTGTTTTGAATTACGTGGTGGTGAGGTATTTTAAATTACTTGGTGGTTAGGTGTTTTAAATTAGGTGGGGTGAGGTGTTTTAAATTACATGGTGGTGAGGTGTTTTGAATTATGTGGTGGTGAGGTGTTTTGAATTACGTGGTGGTGAGGTGTAATCGTTCCAAACTTCCAGTCTGCACCTACCCCTCCCGTATGTATGTGCTGAGGGGTTCTTTTTTGAATTTTTATATATATTTTTTCAACCTAAATATTCAACCTAAATTGCTTATAAAAATGTAATATCACAAACACTACACATACATTTGTGCAAAAAAAAATTGTATTATGATTGGTGTAAATGATAACTCAGCAACTCAGGTACAGTCATTATCCTCAGCTAAAATAAGCCCGTTCGTCGGTAACGACGTGTGGTGAGGCAAGCGCAGAGAGTCGAGCCAAGCTAGTATATATATATATATATATATATATATATATATATATATATATATGAAAGTTGTTAATATTAAGGAAAAGTAGTCATAAAAAAAAAAATCTTTATGAACAGTGCCTGATTGAACACTCATCATATTAGTCACCCTATGTAACAGTAGCACTAACTCTGCTATTTTCAAATCGATCTAATGTAGAACTACATAGTGTCTTGTTTGAACAGGCTGTTCACTTATTAGTCCTTGAGCCAGACCAAAAGTAATGCTCCGGCGGGGGGAGTAATTCTCATTATGATTTTCCATTAGACCAATGTCTCAAGTGTCAGAAAAGGTGTGATGGACATCTGAGAACGGTAGCTTAGTGCCCGGATGGACGCCATCTTTGAAACCACCCAGCTCGCAAATGCCCATTTGGTGGGGTACATTGTTGCACGTGTATCTGGACTTCTATACTAGCTATCGATGTGCGGTTGACGACTAAATATACGTCCGATGTGTACCGTCTAAATAAAAAATAATATGAAGCATTTTGTTTTAGATTAATTATTATAAAAATCAATTATCGAAAAAAAATCATATATTTTTCAATATTTTATTATTAGACTTGTACTTTTTTTTAGTGAAACAACACTGGTATGATTTTCCAAATTATGCATTGTGCTACACCGTTTATCTGTCTATAAAAATAACTCAAAAACTAAAACATATCATCCACCACGAGTTTACAACAAATAAATGTAAAGAGGCATAAAATGACT
This sequence comes from Myxine glutinosa, assembly GCF_964187855.1. Lineage (NCBI taxonomy): Eukaryota > Metazoa > Chordata > Myxini > Myxiniformes > Myxinidae > Myxine > Myxine glutinosa. The sequence continues at coordinate 243,794,012 of NC_136262.1, read as the reverse complement.
TAGGCCGCCGCTGGCATTATCTATTCTGACGATAACGCAAGTTAGGAATGTCGTACAGAGAGGATTTTAACACCATACGATATCTAATAAGCAGGCGGAAATTGTTACATCGGAAATCTGCGCTTTGGTGGCCATCTTGGATTTCAAAATGGCCGCCAATTATATTAATTATTCATTACTAGTTTTTGGAAAGACGGATGGAGCTGATTTTAACACCATACGATGTATATTCCTAATAAGCAAGCGGAGGTATCATTGAACATGTCATGTTTTAGTCAAATAACACCGGTATGATCTTCCAAATTATACATTTTGCTAAACCGTTTATCTGTCTATAAAGATTTTCAGGCAATTTGGCCTGCATTATAATAGAGAACAACATATGCTATACAATATACAGTGCACACAAAGTTAATCATCAGAGTCGCCATCAGAGTCATTGGCATCCTGAGCCACGATAGCATCATCCTGCACCATGTTGGAGCATCCCTGCAGCTTACACACAACAGTGCACTTCAACCCATTCAGTATGCAGGAGCAATCTGACGGTCGACACGTCCTTCTGCATGTGCATGAGATGAGATTCAAGACGACATCTGGAGCTGGTAGACCCGCCATCCATCGGATTGTGAGCGAACCGCCATCATCGAGTTCCCAACCATGTCCTGCTGATGGTGTTGGGACGTCTGGTAGGTTTTCAAGGCTGCGTCGCCAGATAGCCGGCCCTAAGCGTATGCTGCATCAAGGAGTCTTCACAAGGCGGCAATTGTCCAGATTCGATCTGGCCCTTCTTTGCACAGAACATGTGATAACGGAGCGAATTAACACCGACGATCTTCGTGTTCTTGGCGTACAGCTGACACGTGAAGGCCTGAATGCTATTGAAGACGTCTGTTGGTACATTCCACGAAGATCCCAGATCTGTGAATGCTTGAAGATACAGCTCATTCGCTTGCACAAGCTTCAAAGCCTTTATCTTTCCTTGGCTAGCCAGAGCACTCACAGTGTCACACCCGCTCCATGCATGAAGCCCTGGCAATGCACTGCAAACTCCAGACCCCAATACCGCAGCCAACTTTCCAACGTCGATCATTCTGACTCGAACCTTTGTTCCTCGTCTGATGAAGAGCTGACTATCGATGGTTCTGCTGAGATGAAGACTGATGATCAGAACGTCGGTGTCATCTGCCACTAAGATGATCGTCTTGTAGTGGGTAGCGGCGTGCTTTGCGTGGAGAAACATACGCGTGTCTGCTTCCTCGTGGCTACATTCGAGTGCTTGCACCAACTTCCACCTATCGCGGGTCAGTACCAGACATTTTTCACCACAGGTGACATACAGTGTTCTGTTGCCTAGCTTTTCGCGATTTGTTTCATGTTTCCACGACTCCGCCAGAAACACAACCAGTTTCTCCTTTGTCTGGCTGCAAGCAAGGAGATGCCGCCAGTTCATGATTTTGTGTGCGGGTCTGATCTCGCTGAAACTGATGCCTTCATTTGAACCGCGGTTCACACGCTCAGCTGCTTTGATGGATTCTTCTGTGTATGTGTCAAAGACAACATCGATGCGCTCACTGCCTTGACCAGCGTGAAGCGCTGCAGCAAGGATGCGGTCAGATAGTTCTTCGAACGTGTCGTTCTCGCCATGCATCTTTTGTATGAGAGCCATCGCATCAATTATTGTTGCACTTCGCTTGTCAACGTTCTCGGCTGGTTCCACAAGACCTTCCATGTGTTTCGCAAGTGCAGCTTTGTTCGTTTTTTTCATTGACCCATCAACGTTTGCCAAAGACCATGGTAACGGCCCTAGTGGGTGACAAAGGACAAGTTGCATGTCGAGGTTCCTTGTCTTGGCGATGAGTATCATGGTGGCAAACAGTTGTCTGTCAGCTCTCAGGACGATCTCCTTGTTTGTGCCCTTCACAACTTTCTGCTTGATCTTACCAAAGGTCTTCAAGTTTAGCTTGTTCAATGTGTCATGAAAGCCTGTTCCCTCTTCAAGACGTTTCTGGAAGCTTTGATACGCCGCTTCCCCCTTTTGCAGGGTGTTGAGTAGGTCATTAGAAACGTCCTCCCTCGCAGCCGCTCCGGTAGATATACTGAGAAGACATGACGGATCATCGGCGAATGGATTGGTCCAGTCATTTTCCATTAGATCACAGATAGCTGTGACGCCAGACTCATCACGTTTGATGCGAGAAGTAGACAAGTCAGGGTGCTTGGCGTGAGATGTGTCGCTGCCATTCACAAGGATAGTTTCTCGTAGTTGCCTCAGTGCAGTAGCCCGATTTTCTGCAGTTAGATAGTATCGTGACACAGCCCCTTGTCGAAGACTAAAACCTCGTGTTCCTCCAGCTGTTTGCGTATCTTTGTTTACTGTTTCTTCTGTTGTCTGATCAACAGCGATTCTGGCAAATGGATTCCCTGGTCTAAGCTGTACGGAGAAGTAGCCTTGATTGAAATGCCTGTACAACTCGGGGCATGTTTCGTGGAGTTGCGTCATCTGTGCATAGTACACTGGTAGATATCTAGCATAGTTCACCTTGTTCATTGCGAAACACCAAGGGATCACTCTTCTGACACAAGCCAAGTGAAGCATCCAGTCGCCTTCTCTATCCGCACGAATCAACCCCAGCAGGGTCTCTACCATATCAATATACATCATCCAGAAGCGAGCCAGGTCTCCATGTTTGGTTCGCAGAAAATGTAGGTATTTCGCGAACATGTCAAAGCTCTGTACACATGAATCATCATCGAGAGCAGCAGCGAGAGTCTCGTGGCAAACATCCTCCTTGATGCTGCGAATTTTGAGGTCAGTGCTTCGAATCTGGGGTTCCTTGTCAGGATGATTGCTTTCTATCCACACCTGGAAGCCCTTCCAAATGATGCGCATTAGTGCCTCGTACATCAACTTGTGGAGTCGCACAGCACGGTTGTATTGCTTGCCTTCCAGAACCCTGTTGATGGAACCTTCAGCGATTACTCCTGACTCAACAGCTACATCCCGAAGGCCTGCATCTCCAAACATTTTCCCAATGCTCGACATGAAGTTACAGATGGTATGGAAGTTCCCCATCATGAGCACGATTCTTCCATATCGATCGACATCTTTCCATGCTATTCCGGTCGCCTTAGCAAATAGTGCCTGGTCTAGCACCACCGGTATACGCTCAAGCTGAAGTGATGACATGATGTTCAGAGCTTCTCTGAGGATTTCTTGCACTGTTGCCATATCTGTGGCAGGCGCGTTTATAGTCGGCAGGTAGCCAACTACATCTTCCGTCACCTGAACACGATCTCTAGTCATGATGTTGAAACCAGTCCACGAACTGATTGTCTGGTCGCATGGTTCCAGCGAACCCATGGTTCCCCCCCCCCCCCCCCCTCAGAAATTAATCAGGTCACCGCAACAAATCTCAGACTGAGATATAGAATATAGAATATAGATATAGAATAGACTGACGTCACTTTCGGCACTGGGTTCTGTGGGTTGATTATCGGCGGGAAATTCCAACTGACATAGTTTCGGTTTGTGGAAAGTGCATGCCTTTTCATATATTTTTTGTGTACACTCGTGGTGGATGATATGTTTTAGTTTTTGAGTTATTTTTATAGACAGATAAACGGTGTAGCACAATGCATAATTTGGAAAATCATACCAGTGTTGTTTCACTAAAAAAAGTACAAGTCTAATAATAAAATATTGAAAAATATATGATTTTTTTTCGATAATTGATTTTTATAATAATTAATCTAAAACAAAATGCTTCATATTATTTTTTATTTAGACGGTACACATCGGACGTATATTTAGTCGTCAACCGCACATCGATAGCTAGTATAGAAGTCCAGATACACGTGCAACAATGTACCCCACCAAATGGGCATTTTCGAGCTGGGTGGTTTCAAAGATGGCGTCCATCCGGGCACTAAGCTACCGTTCTCAGATGTCCATCACACCTTTTCTGACACTTGAGACATTGGTCTAATGGAAAATCATAATGAGAATTACTCCCCCCGCCGGAGCATTCACTTCAAAAAATGGCCGGTTGGCTCAAGGACTATATTCCAATTCTCTTTCCTTTCAAAACCCCTATTATGAAAGCAATACACTCAGAGTTCAGCACTTCACATGCATGCATAGACATAGTTAAAATGCAGGTATTGCTTTTATAATGCTTACGGCACGGCAGTCTTAAAGAAAAGTTTAAATAATAAATTTTATAAGCTTTATGATATTATATAACCTTAATTGATACTACCAAGACTCAACATTCACAAATATTTCCAGTTGATTATTTTTGTTCTCCCTTTTTTCTTGTAATATGCAACTCTTTCCTGATTGGCATTATTTGCGGGGGTGCGGTGATAAGTGAAGACGAGACTACTTGATGAACGTCCTGAAAGTATATGAAACTGTTGTCGGCATTTGGCTAATGCTGTGGTATGTCGAGTTTAACACTGTACTAATTCCACCACGTGTGAAGCTGAGATCCGCATGCCGGTCGTACCCCCTAAAAGGTGCCAAAAATCTCATCATTCTCACTCCATGCACAATTTTGGTCCCAAAAGTCCGGTGTCAATTGCACGGAGTTGCTTCTAAGTCACGCTAAGCCTGCTAATCTCTTCAGCACGTGGATGCGATGCAGTTATTGTTGCAGCAGGAAATTACCGCAGTCATTCAACTGGTTTCATGCCATCCTTTTACTCACTGTAATATCTTAAGAGATTATGAACTTATCTGTCGGAATCAGCGAGTACGATCGACTCTAGTATTTCTGAGCATGTCTAGGCCTTCATGCTACTTGACTTATCTGTACTTTATTTTATAACGTACTGATTTCTAAAAAGGAGATCCCAGATGAGAAATATGCATTTATGGTCTGAGGAATGAGTGTTCAACGTTCTGTTCACAGCAGACAATTTTGTTGTTTGCACCCAAGCTGTGATGCTTTTACATTCTACATGCCATGTTTCACATTTTTCCTACTCTGCGGACAATCTTAGCTGTGTGGAGCCATCAGCAAGCTGGTTAGACGTAATGTACTCCTCGTGACTGAGCTCAAATTATCAATGACGTAATCGACATTTCGACTCCCCTGTATTTGCAAACATTACTTTGGGAGTAACAACACACAGCATAACGGGACCATCACTTAGGGTTAGGGTTGTTGGGGTTAGGGTTAGGGTTATATAGTGGTTTTTTTGTTACAAATTCCTGCCAGTCAAACGTTATGCCTGGCCAGTCAGATCCAGAAAGACATTGGCCAGACCCATTCCCCCAGCCTAAACCACAAAGTGGTGGGAATAATTTGGACAATTGATGAAGAAGCATGTGGTTGAAGTGCATAATAATCATGGCTATGTCATCAAAAGACTGGACAAATCAAAGAAAGCATGACCAAGAAGGTGGGATGGTTAAACTGCTTCAAAGAATAAAAGAGAATGTGGAAAACCTTGGACTGCCAACGTGTGTGAGGCAAGGAACGTAAAATCTCTTTATTGGCAGTCAACAACAGAAAGAAAAGGATTACTTAGTGAACGTTTATTAAATTGATAATCTTTCAAGGGAGGACTTCTTTCTAACCAGTTTGTCAAAACTGTATTCATCGCCTGATTGCACAAACAGCATTTGGTTTGGAATGGACGAGAAGAGTGGACAGGGGCAAGGAGGGGGTTTAAAAGTTAATGACCAAACTCCCAAAAGTCCCACAGAAAGACAAGTCTCCTTTGTGCACACGTCTTCTTGGGTCCTTTGGGGCGCCAAGCAAAAGCCTGCTCACAGTGTTTGGGCAGGCCCAGAGCCTGTGGCTCTCCTTGTTGCTATGTACGCGAGGGATCAACCGTCTCTGGGAATTGGCTGTGAAATGGGCCGGTGCAAAGAGTCGGAGCGCAGACAAGAAGGTATAGCGACGAAGAGCCGGCTGGAGGGGCACCAAAAGTTTGTCAAATCCAAGGGTTGTTCTTGCATTATTCAGGTAACAGTTACAAACCTGAGTGCTGGATCTCTCACCCACTACAAGAAATCGAGGCCTCCTGGTGTGTGGGCAATCCTGAGGTTTCCACGACAACCGCGTCCGTGGGAATTGGCCGTGTCTTTGGTTGGGGAAGCTAACAAGACCTGCCACCCTCTCACAGGCGCACGATTTCTATAGGTCACCAGTTCGACTGTACATCAAGCCCCGTTTAAATACAGAAAGGGAAGGGAAATCGGAAACAGACGATCACCTTACAAGAACTAAAAAAAGGCTGAAGGATCATATCGCACGCAGTCAAGAGCCAGAGTTATGTTAGCAGTTTGTGGAAATGCTCTGAGAGTAACAATGTAATGTTTGTATTCCTTCTAAGAAGATGCTTCTCTACCTTAGAAATAAAATTATCTTTCTTTGTGAAATGAAATAAATCAACACGTTTTCATTGACAATTTCCTGAAGATGGATTCGATTTAACAGGCCTGACTTCACTTAATTTAGCTGAAGCGTAACTGTGAGCCAGATAAACAAACATCAGGATATATTGAATGTCAATCACATTCATTGCAATTTGGCAGTTTTATTGCTTCCAAGTGTTGATTCATTCTGCGTGTGGAGAATTATTCAGATACAAGCCTGGCTTCGAATCGTTAATGTGCAGGCCTGTGTTCTCCAGTGCGCACTGCAAGGCCGTTAGCCTGGAGTATACTCCGTTTAGACACGGCCCACCGGCCCACCTGTTCAATGCATCAAAATGGCACAAACGGAGACAACACAGTTACCCGTAAACTGGGAGGATACCTACTCGCTGAAGCAGCAATCGTGTTTGGAGGCATGCCACACTTCAGCAAAGCTCAATATGAAGCAAAGCATTACTAAATGCAACCCTAACCCTAACCCTACCCTACCCCTTAAATCCTAACCATAACAACCCTACCCTACCCTAACAACAACCCTAACCCTAACAACCCTAACCCTACCCTAACCCTAACAACCCTAAATTAGTTGTTGTTAGTTGTTCGTTACCCTAAGTTAGTTTATCACTTGTGCTGGTGATAACCCACCTATTCTTCGAGAGGACTAACTTCCAGTGCAGGTAAATGCGTCCTCCAGCTTTACATCTCCTTCCGATGGACGGCGCATATGTTGATGCGTTGATGCTTCGACCTGTGCGCGGAACACCATGGTGACAGTTTATATCTGGGTCGAGATTCAAACCCAGGCTCGGAAATTCAGAGGCGAGTGCGCATACCTCTATGGCCTAGACTAAACTGCTTGTCCACTTCAAGCACGGTACGTCCATATGTTAAACTTGACAATCAAGAGGATCCTCCCAGTGGATTAGAAAGCGATTCTGCGGACCATGGATTCAGTTTGTAAAACGAACAATATTCCAGATATGCATCATACTTTTCTGACTTGTTTATTCCAGGTGTCAGGAAAATCTTTTTTGTATGATACATTGTTATTTTATACAATGATTATCATTTATGTTGTATGAAAGCAATGCTTGTCCAAAGTTCACTCTTGTTCATGTTTTAAATCCTTCCAACAGCAAGAACCTTTTGGTCCTCAAATTGTGAGTTGTTAACCTTATTCCCCTTTAGAATGGACAGCTTATCTTTGATACTTATCGGAGTCTTTGTCCATCCTTCAATACACCTCAACTCTCGTTGGTCTTTCCGATTGTGTTCCTGCGAATTCTTCATTTTTTTTTTTGTAAAAGGTTTTCTGTTGGAATGCTGTGTCTTGTTCACGCCAATTAAACACACCACTGCTGATGTCATTCACACTCCTCTTTACCCCCCTTCCCTCCCATTCTCCCTAAAACCACTTCCCATTCTTATTTTGCAAATGCAGCTTCCCCTTTTCATTGAGGAGGCTTCTTCAAACGGTCCATCTGTTCACAAGTTGAATAAAATACATCATCGCATGGAGTTCACATCAATCGGGGCTAAATGTGGAATTGAGATGCCACTTTAACAGATCATACACGTGATGTTTGTTTCTTAATTTGTTTGGAATTTTTAAAAATTTAATTAAATGCTTTCAGATGGGACCGAGACCATTCTTGTCTGAAAAATTCCAAATGCAATCATGAATAAAATCGACATCCGCATCTTGAGCTATAAAGAGAAATGGTGAAATAACGACCCTGGAGTTTGTAATTTTCCACAGTGTGCCAAGCTGATCAGGCTCATTATGGCAAATTAACAGGCAGCATGGCATGCACAATTAGGGTCTGTGCTGTATGATATCAGAGCAATTATCTGCATTGTACTTCAATCCAGAAATGTGCTAGAAATCCTACTCCAGCTGCTTAACACGTCTTGGTGGTCAGTCATTTGTGCAGAGAATTGGAAAGCGAATGTTATCATGGGGTCTTTGCTTTTTAGGGTTTATATAATGTCGGATTTTTTAGACTTCAATTATCAACACTTGATTCTGAGTGTTTTGAGTAAAATATTGTATCTATTGAAAATAATAGGCTGTTGTATGTGCAGATACCCTGACAAAATGTCAAGTTGCTGTTCTAATATACTAGTGGGGTCACCCGTGGGAATACCACGGGCATGGAGGTGTATCGTTGCAATCGGTGCAGCCGTTTTTGTGGTACCCGGGACAATAACGTTAGGGGGAAGTCCAAACCTGAAAATGCTGGAGACCAAAGCTGAAATTGGAAAAACAATATAGCCTATTTTACTCCAGGTGGTCCCAGGATTACCCACCCAAAATATCGTTGTGATCGGTTCAGCCATTTTTGCGGTACCTGGGAACAGACAAACGGACGGACGGACGGACATTTGGTGAATTATAGTAAGATGGGGGCACTGCATCAGCGATGCTACAGTGCTCTGATGATGATGCATTCTCTGGGTACAAAGGTAGTAAAAGTGTGGACAGATGTAACCTATGAATATATAAAAACGAATCTCTGTCTCTCTGTCTCTCTGTGTGTCTCTGTCTCTCTGTGTGTCTCTGTCTCTCTGTGTGTCTCTGTCTCTCTGTGTGTCTGTGTCTCTGTCTGTCTGTCTGTCTGTCTGTTCTTTATGCACGGCCACATCCTTGAAGCTAGGAACTCCATACACAAGGTAGAGATACAACTTTATGCGGAATGTAGAATGGGCTATGTGGTCACGTCCTCAGAGGCCGTTTTGAGGCCCAAGTGTCCAATGCAGCAATTTTTGGCAAACAAGATGACTAAGGTAATTTATCTCCAATTGAAAAGACCGGAATTTTTTTTTTAGTGCAATAGCGGATTTATGAGCCATTTTAAAACTCTATAGTTTAACTTTTTATAGATCAACTCGAACCTTTCCCTATATAGTGGGGCAACTTAGCATAACAATTGTGCATTTTGTGAGGAAAGCACCAAATTTGGCACACTAGTAGACTATCATATTATGAAAAGATCTGGATATTGGGCCATCTCAGATTCAGAGATTTGATTTTTGCAAGATTTTGATTCGATTGGGATCGAAGAGAACACCTTCGTCTTCTGTACAGTGAAGTTGCCAGCCCTGAATTCTCTGGCTACATCTGGGTGCTTCATTGGGAGTGCAACCATGTCCCTCAGGTGAACAGGGACCCACCTGGCATAGTGTGTGTGGTCTAAGGCATGGAACCATGGGACCAGTTCCGTCAGGGCATCAAGGTACATCGTGAATGAAGCCTGCCGCAGAGAACGCACGTAGACCAGTACCAACATCTCTAGTTCCAGCACAGTTGCCCAGTACTGAAAGTTGGGAATGTCTTCTCCTCTCTGGTGACACCAGTCTTCGAACTCAGGCAGGTCTTCAGCATCATCAGCATATGTCATACAGTGGCGTTCATACGCACGGTGTTGCAGGATGTGCAGTGCCGCTGCAGTGATTTGATGAGCTCTTCTTGTGCGGGTGACGTGGGCAGCTCGCAGGAAGGAGTCGGTCGTCCCTGGCGTTGCAATCTCAGCTTGCAAATCTGCAAAATCTGCAAATCTTGCAAATATCAAATCTCTGAATCTGAGATAGCCCAATATCCAGATCTTTTCATAATATGATAGTCTACTAGTGTGCCAAATTTGGTGCTTTCCTCACAAAATGCACAATTGTTATGCTATATTTAGCTTATCTGCCGGACTAATACTGGGAACGGGTACTTTTGTTCGACTTAGCATACCCTCAAATGGTCATGAATGTGACCGAAATAGAACCAATAGTAATGTATTGGAAATTATTTTTTGAGTTGCAACGCGATGACGTGTTTTGTATCGAAGATGAGTCATGATTAATTCTTTACTTTTAAAAATATTTTTAACCTGAGTTTACACTTTACACGTGTTAAAGTACTTTTGAATACCGACTCAATTTCATTTTTACCTTTTCTTTGAAAACCCTGTTGGTTCCTTTTTGTTGGTCCAGCTTTATCCTTTTTTTGCATTGCCAGAAAGGATTTGGAGATAGAAGTTTGGAGCTAGGATCTAGAAAGGATTTGGAGCTAGAAGTTTGGAGCTAGGATCTATTTAGAGCTAGAAAGGATTTGGAGCTAGAAGTTTGGAGCTAGGATCTAGAAAGGAGCTAGAAATGATTTGGGGGAGAAGGCACACAAGGAGAATGCACTGAACAGTGTGCATCTTTATTGTTGGGATTCTGGTTTCTAATTCTTGCTGTTCTAGTATGATGTGACAGGTCCTCGATGAGTACGTTCCACCAACTGCTCGACATCACACGCCGGTGCATGCATCCGATTTGGGGATTAGTACACCCTTGCAGATCAGGTCGAGCCGCTGGGTACAAGTGCGGCAGTTTCCTAGCGACACGGACCGCTCAATTGGAGCTTTGTGAGTGTGCTGCCAAGAATGCCCAGGAACAGGGGAGGAAAGCGGGAGGGTTAGTTATACGACTACCGGGGTGTGTTTGGCCAAGAAGCTGAGGATGAGATGCGAGAAGGGCGGATGTAATAGGGCAGTCTGTGTCACTGCACTGATGGGCGTGTGAATGGGGCATTTGGCTGGGTACTTGGTGACATTGAGGGCTGGGAATAGTTATGGCTATGCTGCTGAAATGTACCTAAGCTATCGTTAGGCCTTGGAACGAAGGCTTGGGCTAAATTTATCTGTTTTGGGGAGGGAAATCTTAAAGTAGCTGACAATTATTACCTGTCATGAATTATTGCCTGTTTGAATAAGCTTCATGAGTTGCAAGACTGTGGGGCAGGGTTGTGCCATTTGGGGTTAATTATAGTTTACTACAACAAAAACACAGTGATATAACGAGTGTTATTGAAATGATTTAAGGCTATAAGTAAATGTTTCTAAATGCATATACATGATAATGACCCATTCATATGGTGATTACCTCATAGGAAGGTGCACACATTTATTACATCTATACAGGGTAGTTGCAATTTGACCTGGTCCATGTAAGGTAGGCAGAGTGAGTGTTGTTTTAAAGTACTGTATTTTATTTATAAGTGAATGCTCTCCTCAATTACTTCGTTTTATTTTTAATTTAATATATATAATATATATATATATATATATATATATATATATATATATATATATATATATATATATATATATATATATATATATATATATATATATATATATATATAGTTACGTTTGTGGGGATAGGGGCGATGAAATACCTTAGTCGAGATAGAATCGTGTAGGTTTAGAATTATCCATATGCCGCGAAGCCATCTCGATGTACATAGTCATGGGCAAAAATATTGGCACCCTTGCACTTTTTTAAATAATACACCATTTTCCAGAAACAGAAAATTGTTCTTCCAGAAAATTGTTGAAATTAAAGAATCTTTTGGTATCCACATATGTATTTATTTGTTTTGCAGTGGAACAAAACAAAAAAAGCTGAAAAAATTACGAAATCTTAGCTTATTCCGCACAGAAATCCTAAAATGGCCTGGACAATATTATTGGCACCTTTTAGAAGTTGTTAGAAATAATTAGATTTCAAGCAAGTCATTCTCCTTTACTTTAGAATTGAACTCACCTGTGGTGAGTTGCAGGTGAGTAGGTGATAAATGTTGCTTCTGGGACACCTCCGTTTAACATGGGAAATCCCTATCTAATGTCATTTACCCCCCTGTCTTTTTCAAAAACCATAAACACCTCTATTTCTCCCTCTATGAACCTATAATCCTTCTCACCTTATGAACCTGTAATCCTTCTCGCCTTATGAACCTATAATCCTTCTCACCTTATGAACCTATAATCCTTCTCGCCTTATGAACCGATGATTTTCTTCCTTTATGAACCTATAATCCTTCTAGCCTTATGAACCTATGATCCTTCTCACTTAAATGTAATTTTTACCCTATTCCCCCACTAGCCCCTTAATGTAGTTCCTTAGACCACTCTACTAATGAGCCTATAAATATATTATCTCTTTCTAACTTTTTTAAGAGTTCCATTCTCCTATAGAACTCATCCCCATCAAGTATATTTATAAAGTATACAGGTTCCTTAACCTTTTGTTGTGAAAGTATAAAGTGGTATGTTTCACGGAGGGTTCTTGTTTGACCTCCTCCTCTCCCACATACCATTTTAAAATTATAATATTTATTATCCGATTGATAACCATTAAAGTTCTCACTCCACTCTAATATATTTTTCTTCCCGCCCTCCATTACCCCACTTAACAAATGAATACGTTTATCCGTCTTGAGAATCTTCTGACCAGTGATTCTCTCAACCTCTTGAATCTGATATTTTTCACATTCGTTATGTTTTCCATTTATATACCAAGGTTGATTACACCTCCACTCTTTAGTCTGGTTGATACTTGGTTCTATCATTTATATAATAGTAAAAAAGGCGGCGGTAGCCCGTTAAAATCCCTAACCCCCCTTTTTAACTTATCACTTATATATATATATCTTATCACTTATATATATCTTATCACTTATATATCTTATCACTTATATATCTTATCACTTATATATCTTATCACTTATATACTTATATAACCATAAGGGAGACTATCAATTCCATTTTCTAAAATAAACCTCATCATCAAAAGCCCCCAATGCTTTCTTATTCACCTCTTCTGAATATAATTGATGTTTATTAATTTTTATTCCATTAATCTTTCTAAACTCTTCTTTCTTTGTTGTTAAACAGTTATAATAATCCTTAAAGTTTATTGTTTCTTTACATTTTTTGTAAAGTATTGTTTACAAGTATTGTTTCTTTACATGTCTTTAATGACATTTTTCTTTACACCTTTTAACTTCTTATCAGTCTTTTCAACGTTATTCACAATGTATTTATAAGCATAAGCCTTCGACCTCAATCCCACAAATTCACTCATAACATTTCCTCCCAATTCATCCTTGAACTTTCCAATCACCTTTTTATTTTTAGAAGAGAACAACTCACTCTCTGGACTGTAATTACTTGTATCATAGATATTAATGTCCTTTTTCATGTCTGAATAAACATCATCAGTATTAATTTTCAAAATAAAACTATCAGTATCCATATACAACAATGACACATTATCCTTATACTTTGATTTTAGATTAATATAAAAGTAATCATACATTAATGACTTTGACAAGTCAAGAATTGATGTTCCAATGTAAATAGGTTTGTCCATTTCAATACTCTCTTTAACCAAATGGATCGCACAAAAGTTCTCAGTAAAGACCTCAGCTCGAGTAAAACTCGGTCTATTAATTAATTTTGATGCTTGTTCCCAAGATGTTGCTAGTCTGATATTTTGTCTTTTCCTCACATTCTCCATGGTCTTACCAAAGACCGCATTATTCATCAATTTATAAAAGTCTTTCTCAAAATCTGTTTTTGACTCTGTTCTTCTTTGTGTTTTAAAATCAATGTACCCCTTTAACCAATGACTTTGATTGAACTTTAGAACCCTGTGGATCTTCTCTACTCTTAGACCTTTTGATAAATATTGTCGCAAATTTCTTTGGTGTAGTACATAATTTTTCTTGTTATATAATGTAGTAAGTAATTTTTCTGTTGATTCACCTATATCAAACGATCGTTGATAATCACTCAACCATTCTTTCTTTGGACTTTCTTCCTCACAAGCAAATGGAAGATCTTTATGTTTGATATGAAGTTCTTCAGGATATTTTAAATCGACCTCAAAATAATAACCAACCTTTGAATCATCCAATTCTTTTTGTGTAGAGATACATACATCTTGTAAAACCTTTGTGTAGTCTTTATTTACCCATCTTAGTTTCCCATAAGGAAGAGCTTGAGACATTGCCCAGCCATACAAGTTGTTTGCGTCATAGTACATCAAGTAAGAACTCTCTTTCGTTGAATCATAATTTGGAAGATATTTGTTATTTGCTTTTGCGTATCTGCTCGAGCATACTTGTGAAATTCCACCTCTTTTTGCCTTTTCAATCGTCAAAAGCATATCGACATCGGTTATCAAATCCAAAGCTTGTTTTGTCATTTTCAACATCGCGCTCCAAGCCAATCCAGGTGCTGTGTAGTAGTGAGCAGGATCCAATCCATATCCAGTGCGACAAACAGATCTAAAGGCTTCAAATACATCGGCCAATAAAAGCACATCAGATTTGAGATACAAATCGTGATACTCGCCAAGATTCTTGATGTTATATTTTTCCCAAACGTTTTGTGCGTGTACATAATCTTTATCAGATATATGACTGTTGTTTAATTTGTTATATAAATTTTCTTTTAAAGGAAGTTGTGTTTCATTGAATCTCTCAAATGAGTCCATATAGTGATAGGGGTAAATTCCTTTTTGTGTTAGAAAATCTTTATCTGAAAAATACTCTGAAAGACATGGAAACTCTTTTAGATTTTGAACCAAGTTAGCCAATGGACTTGCCATGAATTTAAATGTATCAAGAAATCTGATATGAGTAATAGGAGATGTGTGAATTGTTTTTGTGAATGAAATGTATTTCTGATCCGTGTTAGGAATTGCTGAAATGTGTCCAGATGTCTTTGAAAGTTCATTAATAAATAGATGCGTATCATAATGAGCGTTGTTATGAAGAAAGACAGGAATGAAAGAGGGGAGTTTATAATTAATATTACAACTTTGATGAGCTGGACCTCTATATTTACCAGTGAGATGACAATGATCTCTAACCTTTAGACCTTCACCAATTTTTTCCTCACAAATATGACAAACATTGTTTTTTCTAAATTCCCTTTTCTGTTCACTCGTCAAGGACATTGGTTTATTGGTTTCTCTCATTATCTTGGTTAATCGGACACAGTCTTTTTCTAGTCGTTTCACAAACTCCTCTGGGGTATTTGAGCCTCTATACTCCTCTAACTTGTTATATTTATCACCAACGGATGATTTGATATAATAACAAAAACCGCAAAGAGTATGTTTTTGATATTTATTTGTGTATGATTCTTTTGGATCTGGAGAAGCAGTATCTATTTTTTCTAGAATACTTTCAAAATCAGCATATATAACAAATGGATGTTTGATCTTTTTCTTTTCATCTTTGAATGTGATCTTTGAGCCTTCTTTAGGCATATTGATTACCGTTGATTTATGTTCACCACAATAATTTGAATGTTTATCTAATCTTTCTTGTGTATGGAAGAAGTTAAGACAACGCAAACAAATATATATTTTATTTGTTCTTTTACATACTTGTGGTTTTATTAATTTAGCAATATCTTTGATGTATGTATAATGTGAATTTTCCTCTGAAATAAAATATAGAAGATTAATATGAGTTTGTTTACAATTGTCAGAAAGCTTTAAAACCTGAATGCTGTTTGTTTCTGTTAGACCATAAACATTAACTGATAAATTATTTATCTTTTCAAATTTAGGAATATCGTTTAAAGCCATAGGAAACTTTAGATCTTTCGTATTTAATGTATTCTCATATTTTTTATAATGAGATACTCTTTCATCATGAAAATGTGGAGGATGTAAGTGTGCTAGAATAGACCAGAGAAAACATTTATTGTCTTTGTTTTTGATATTGATAACTGCTTTTCTATTTTTGATAACACTGGGTAAATCAATGTAGGAAGAAGCTTTTAGAGGATCTGATTTAAGAATATGAATGTCTATGTAAATATTTTTTCCTATATTGAATCCACTTCCTACGATTGAATTATCCACATCTTGGTCTTGTTTAATAAGTTCATCATAGACTCCTGATGTTTTAAAATCTTGATATGAAGATATAAAGTGTGGCTCAGTTCTCATGTATGGTGTATCTATAACTCCTTCGTCCTTTGTCATTTCTAATTTTACTCCCATATAAAATTTAAGTGGTTTCATTTCTTTTAGTGTTTTTTCAATCAACGTTTGAACAGCAGGTTTAACTATTTCTACAGCATCAACTATAGACTCTGGTTCAGGAGGTTTGAAGTTAAAGACTCTTATTTTAATATGTCCTTTGAATGCGCCATCAGAGTTTTTAGTTGTGATAAAATTTGATAAATGTAGAATTGTTTTAAGATGTATTTCGAAGCCTTTCTTGAGGATATTTTTATTACATGCAGAACAGTGTTTTGTTTCCTTCTGAATAGGAGATAGTAGGTGAAGTATATTAAATGTGTGTTTGTTAGTTTTAAGGTGTCTTTTGTATTGTTTATATTCTTGTTCACAAACGTCGCAATACATTGCTTTGATCATATTTATTTATATAGTAAAATTATACTTAAAACAAAGTGCCTTTTTTAGAGGCTTTTTTAAAGACTAGGGCATGCCCGTACTATATATAAGCTAGGACGTGCCCGTACGTGGGTGCCCGTTCCTTGCCAAAAAAAAAAAAAAAAAAAACATGAATGGTTTGGTCCATTCGCAACGACCACAGAACCCCCCCCCCCCTCTATTTACATGCAATGGTTTGGTCCAAAGCGAACGGTTTGGTCCATTCGATGTGATTCGATGTGAATGGTTTGGTCCATTCGCAACGACCACAGAACCCCCCCCTCTATTTACATGAATGGTTTGGTCCATTCGCAAAGCCAAAGCGAACGACCACAGAACCCCCCCCCCTCTATTTACATGAATGGTTTGGTCCATTCGCAAAGCCAAAGCGAACGACCACAGAACCCCCCCCCCCTCTATTTACATGAATGGTTTGGTCCATTCGCAACGGCAAAGCGAACGGCGAACGGCTAAATCGCCATAGCTCGGTAAGTACTTGTCCGATTAATTTCAAACCTTGAAAAGGCACATCCTCGGGTCCCCAGCAATATACCTGGCAAGTTTCAAGTATATCGGACCGGTAGTTGTCGAGAAACAGCGGTCACAGACAAACAGACAAACGTACAAACGTACAAACGTACAGACAGAGATTACTGGAATTATAGATAGATGAAACTGTGCTTAAAGTAAAACACCTTTGAGCTTTTCAACTCGTTTTATGTATATAACTTTACTTAAAGTAAAACACCTTTGAGCTTTTCAACTCGTTTTATGTATATAACTTTACTTAAAGTAAAACACCTTTGAGCTTTTCAACTCGTTTTATGTATATAACTTTACTTAAAATAAAACACCTTTGAGCTTTTCAACTCGTTTTATGTATATAACTTTACTTAAAGTAAAGCGTCTATGTATTAGCCAGAAAGTTTAGATACTCTAGTTCATCAATTTCAATTTCACTATCTGAGTCATCAATAAAGCTACTCTCATAACTATCATTTGAACACCAACTATTAGTATCATAACTATCTTCAGATCCTAGACTCTCAGTATCATAACTCTCAGAGTATTGACTGTTAATATCACTCATTTACATACCATTAAACTTCCATCAATATCTATATATTTTCTTTCATTAGAACTAATAACCACAATATTTTTTACATTAAATGTTATTTTCAAATAATCTCTAATAATCAGAGTACGGAATGATAGTTCACCACTAATATTCATATTATTAATTTCACCCACATCTTTGGGTCTATTAAAGAATATACAAATGTTTCCTCTAGAATCGTTGATGGTCTTATCATTCATTTTCAAAGCTTCTTTATCAATGACCTTTTCAAGCTTTGAGTGAATTGTTAGTAGTAGTGGAGAAACTTTTGTCAAATTTACTTTAATAGAGTTATTAATTAACATAGCTTGTCCCGTAAATTTAATAAAAGGACACATGTTATTCTCCATTATGGGTTTAATCCAAAAATTTCCATATTTATCTTTGTTCAATTTAACATCTTTGACATATTTTTCTATATCTTCCACCGAAGTAGAGATTGATTGAAATTTGTCTTTTGTGTTTTGAAACATTGTATTTATTAGCTAATAAACTTGCGTTTAGTTTAAGTAAAGTTATATACATAAAACGAGTCGAAAAGCTCAAAGGTGTTTTACTTTAAGCACAGTTTCATCTTTAAAAAAGCCTCTAAAAAAGGCACTTTGTTTTAAGTATAATTTTACTTTATAAATATGATAAATTCTGAAGGATATTTAGAATTTCCAGACTCTCCATATGATAATTTAGAAATCTGCCACCGTTGTGGTAGAATAGGGCTTAATAATGAGGGTTCATATAAACAATGTATTTTCTGTGATTTAATTTTAATTAATGATAATAAAAAATATAGAAAAATATATAACTCTTTTAAATTAGAACCAAAAATGAATTACTTTACAAGATTAATAAGAGAGATGAATGTTAAGTATTATGGTGATAATACACCATTTCTTACAAGGGAAGAGACTATTTGTATTGAGGAAATGTATAAGGGTTTAATGATATTTATTATTCAAAATAATTTTAATGGAAATGTTAATACAAGATACTATATAAACAAAATAATGGATTATTTTGAAATTAAACCTGAACTCAGGATAAAATATAGTTTCTCAAAAAACTCAAAAAAAGTTAGATGACTTGTTTTCCAAATATATAAATGAATGATTTTTTATCCGTTTGGGAAAATAAGATAAAATTTAATAACCATAAAAATCTTCAAAATTCATTGAGATGTATAATAGTCGGTTCAAGCGGATGTGGAAAAACCTGTTTACTTTTAAAGATGCTCCTTAGTCCTAATTTTTTAGATTATGATAATTTAATAATTTTTACAAAGTCAAGTTTTCAACCTGAGTATCAACGACTATCACAAGGTTTTAATGCGGGTCTTAAAAAGGAAGACATTATCGGTTTATTTAAACTTCAAAACAAACTAAATGATTACAATATTGAAGATATAATACAATTATTTTGTGAAACAGAAATCAAAACCGAAACCGAAACCCATAACTTGTATTCTCAGTGATAATACGGATGATATACCTTCCCCTCAAGATTTAGATAAATCAAAAAAGAACCTCGTTATCTTTGATGATTGTGTTAATGAGAGAAACCAAACAGTAATGGATAGCTACTATACAAGAGGGAGACATTCTTCTTGTAATTGTATTTATCTTAGTCAGTCATATTTTCAACTCCCTCGACACTCAATAAGAAACAATGCTCATACTTTTATTTTATTTAAGTTAAATTCAATAGATGTAAATAATTTTTGGAGAGATAATTGCTCTACGTTATGTAGTAAAAAAGAATTTGAAAATTATATGAAACACACGATTGGAAAATATAAATATATTGTTGTGAAACAAGATGAGATACTAACTGATATTTTTCAACAAATAAATACAGAAGATGAATACCGAAGAAAGAGCAAGAAAGTTTAAAGAACATCAAGAGTTGGTTTCAAAAGTTGTAAAGCAACAGGAAGAAATAAAGAAGAAACGGAGACAGAAACTAACTGGTGAAGAAGCCTTTGAAAGAAAACAAGAGAAATTTTTTTAACCACTTTTAAAAACTCAACAAACGATTTCACCTACAGTTCCCACGGTAGAATTTACTCCAAAAAAACTTCAAATGCTCAAAGATTTCAGTCAAATGACAGAGCAAGAACTTAGAGAATTAAAATATGATGATGAAGGATTATTTCAGAAACTTGAGGAGGTAAATCAACCCCCTAATTATGTTGTGGAAGCTCTTCAAAACAATGAATATTCGGAGGGTTCAAAAACCAAAGCAGGTCTCATTCCAACAGAAGAACCAGCACAGTTCTATCTTGTGAAAGAAAAGGTATTGATATTTAATGATAAATTGGTGTTCTTAAGTTCTACTCAACCAAATATTGAATTAACTCCAAGATTAATGTGTCTTCTAACAAACTCCGGATTCAGCGGTTCAAAATATTTTGATGAACCACTTGATATGGAAAGAGAGGAAGATAGAGAGTATATTGAGTTGCTAAATGCAGTTGATTATGGAGTTTCTGTTGCTGGTAAAAGTAAGAAGGATGAGAAGGAGAAACATATTATTGATGCTTTAAGTAAGCTTGGTTCAGGTGTTAGTTTTCTTCCAAATGACCCATCACAATTAGTTAATAGACTATTATTGTTGTTAGGTAGTAAGAAGGCTGGAAACAACAATTGTTTTAATGAAACATCCGCCATTTTAGACCAGTTGATGTATACGAAAATAATTAATAAATGTTAATACAAAGATATTTTATTAGATATTAAATAAGATGAGAAGCACAATTCTTAGTTTTAATTTCACAACGAGTGATTACACAGCTTCATTCCCTTACCCACTACAACTTGACCCCACAAAAGTATATGAGGCTTCTTTGTTGTCAATGGAGACTTACAATACCTTGTTTAATATCACAGAGAAAAACAACAAGTTTAGTTATAATTCAGGAAGTGGATATAAAACTATAACCGTTTCACCCGGAGCTTACGAGATTTCTCAAATATCTTCAGAAGTCTCTCGCCTTATGAAAGAAAAAGGTGATGAACCAAAAAATATTGTAATAGATATTCAAAAACACACTTCAAAATCAACTATTAACCTTAAAAATAATTATAAAGTTGATTTCATGATTGAAAATTCGTTCAGAGAGCTATTGGGTTTCTCTTCAAAAAAGATTGAAAATAACGGGACGTTTTACAGTGATAATGTCATTCAAATATCCTCCGGTATAAATTCGGTATTAATTCATTGTGATTTGATCGATGGTGCTTATAACGATGGAATAAGAACAAATACAATATTTTCATTCAGTGCATACTCAACCCCGATTGGTTATAAATTCAATATGCAACCAAAAAATCTTGTCTATTTACCTGTGTCAGGAAAAATCATATACAGAGTAAATTTTAGGATAACCGATCAAGATAATCGTATGATCTCCTTTAATGAAGAAATTATATCCATCAGAATTCACCTTCGTGAAGTTTTTTTTTGATAAATAAATAATGGTTATTGTGAGAAAACACGAGTTGGGAAAATATAAAATAATTACAGGGGATGGGATGTTCCTTTCACCATACTATAAGGGTGAAGGTATGTTTCTTGGTAGAGGATACTATAAACCAAAGAGACAACGGGGTGTGGGACATCAATTTAGAAATAAAGGAGATGGGATAATTGATACTCTAATGGGTATTGGTTCAACCATCCTTAAACATAAAGACCTAATTGGTTCAACTGCTTCTGCCGTGGGCTCAGTTGCGGGTGCTATAAAGAGTATAAAAGATGCTCAAAAGGAGTCTCATAAATTACAAGCAATCAAAGAAATTAAAAAAGGTAAAACTCAACTATCTTCACAAGAACGACAAAAAATCATTAAAATACTTGGGTCAGGGTTTCAACAATTTTAATGCTATATAAATACAGTGGTACCTCGGCTTACGAGTTTAATCCGTTCCGTGACGGAGCTCGTAAGCCAAATCGCTCGTAAGTCAAAGCAAATTTTCCCATTCAAATGCATTGAAATGCTATTAATCCGTTCCAGCCTCAAAAAAAAAACACCAATTTTTTTTGTTAGGTGCTTTTAAATAACAAAAATGTACTTTATAAATAACAAATAATGTATAAACAAGCACGACCTCGTATATACTGTACATAATACAAGAGAATGTAAAGAAATAAACTGGTTTTATTAAGCAGAGGAGAAGAGCATGCCAGGTGAGGTGTGCGTGTTGTCGACTTGGCGAGGCAGTACGATCGTACTGCTTCTACGATATGTACGATTTTGAAGCAGAAGGAGTCCATAAAGGCTATAACGCCAGCCAAGGGCGTTACGATTATTTCAAAGCTCCGGACCTCTATCCATGAAGATATGGAGAAGTTGTTGTTTGTGTGGTTGAAGGAGAAGCAGCTCGCAGGAGATACCGTGACCGAGAGCATCATGTGTTTGAAAAGATTGAAACTCGGATATCGAGCACGGACCACGAGGTGTTTTTTCTTTTTTCTTAATCTCGGTTTCAGTGAACTTTTGCTCTGTGCTCACGTGTACTGTACCTGTACCTGTAATGGTACGTCAGAGGATGGCACCTGTTGTCATCATATTAAGTGCAAGATGTTCTGCATCGTAAGTTGGTACACCGTGGTCTTTCGGCGGTGTTTAAGCCGGCCGTCTTGGCTTCTGTCACCATTGGCATTGAGTCTTTCGATGTAGGTAGGTCGTTGTGTGCCGGTGCCTTGGCCGAATTCCTTCATTGCTGCATTGTTAGCTCACCTGGTTTTTTATACCACATCTTTGGTTATCGGACCAGCGAATGACGTCATCTCCAAAGTATGGCTTATTCTCACTTGTCTTGGACGATCTTCTACTTCTAGCCTTCCACCGTGCATTTGGTGTCCACTGTACTTACTGTACAGTGCCTGGTAAAATTGATGTAATGGGTTTTTGACCGTCAACGCCATGAACCGTCATGAACCGTCATGAACCGTCATGAACCGTCAACCGCCATGAACCGCCATGAACCGTCAACGCCATGAACCGCTAACACTCAAAAGCCCATTTATCGCGCCTTATAAAGCAAAACGCAAACCGAAAGCCATGCCTCTCAAGCGAGGCGTGCTTCCGTGGTCACGTGATCCACAGGTGTAGCTCATTATACCCGCACGCGCGACACGCTTTGGCGGTCACGTGACCAGCCACTCTGGAGGCGGGGATCCCCGCCGATGACGTCACCGGCTGGAGCAAGGAGATTCCTCGCTCATGTATTTCGACGATTGCGTGTTTTATATCCAAGCAGAGATGCTTTCACGGCAAGATAACCGCGTGACCGGAACCGGAAGCCACAACCGGAAAATTCAAAAAAATAAATTTTTTGAGCTCGTACATCGGATCTCGGCTCGTATCCCAAAGCAACAAACCGCCCGAGCGACGGCTCGTATCCCGAAAAACTCGTACGTTGGGGCACTCGTAAGCCGAGGTACCACTGTACAGGTATGGAAGCGATTGATAGTATTTATGATTTGGATGATACGATTATCATTTCAAACTCCACTAAAAAGGAAGACTATTTTAAGGTAAATGCTATAACAGGAACAGACTGGAATTCAAACGGAACAAAAAGTTTTGAAATAAATAATCAACAAACTTACTTGAATATAGCTGATAGTTTCTTGCTGTGTAAATTTAAATTCACTAAGGCTGCGAATAATACTAATGCTACACTCGTAAATGATTTCTTCTGGAAAATGTTTGTTAGTGTCCGCCTGTATATTGGAACACAAGAGGTTGAAGCGGTTGATTATGTCTCTGCTACATCTGAAATGATGAAATTTACACTATATTCGTTTAGTGATAGAATGGGTAAGGGAGCTGTTGAAGGTTTTATTCCTGATATGTCAACGGGAACAAATGTTGACCCTGGTTATAGTCAAAGGAAGTCAATGTATAATGATGAAACAAAAGTAGAGAATAGTTTTACCGTAGCGGTACCTCTGAAAGGTATATTTGGATTTTGTGATTATGATAAAGTTTTGTATGGTCTTAAAATTAGATTTCAACTACAAAGGAATGATAATGTAAATAGGTTGCTTTTTGGGGCTGAAAATGCTTTTGGCGACAATAATAAATTTGTTATTAATGATTTGTGTTGGTATATTAGTGAATATACTCCTAATCTTAAAACGGAAGAGATGTTAAATAGAAGACTTAACTCAAAGACCCCGCTAAATGTATCATACCTTAAAAGAAGATGTCAACACGTTAAACTGGAACACACTACCTACACTTGGAATTTAGGTGTTCTTCAAGGAAAGCCACGATACCTCTGGCTCATTTTTTAAAAACCAGATGGAGAGGACGGTACTAATAAGAATAATGCGCTGTGTGATAATGCTAAGGTGAAACAACTTCGGGTTTCTCTTGATGGTACATTTTATCCGCGAGATAGATTGGAAATTGATTGGGAAAAAAATTATTTATGCGGAAGCCTACAAGTCTTACCAAAAGGTGTGTGAAAGCAACGGTAATAATGATCCTATTTTGGACATGGTTGCGTTTCAAAAACTTTATACAATCTATGCAATTGACCTGAGTTCTCAAAAGGAAACTATAAAGTCTAATAGAGTGGATACTTCTCTATACATTGAAAGAGGAGAGAATGAAGAAGTTAATACATATTGTTTGCTTTTGTAAGAAACAGAATTACAGATTAATACAGATAATGGTGTTATGATTAATATCACATTGGTTTTTTCTCATAAATAAATGGTTGGGGTATATGTTAATCAAATCAATCTTAATAAATTAACATCTTGTATTCAAAATCAAAAGCCTTGTATTATTAATGTTAATACAATTCAAAGAAAAGGAGCTGTAAGAATTGATGTTTTACTCACACACACACACAAGTAAAAACACTAAATGATACTGGTTCACTTAAAATTAAAATGACAAAACCTATGTTAAAGAAATATTCAATAGACGAGTCAAGAGGAGGATTTCTCCCGTTTCTAATTCCTTTATTTGCTGGTTTAAGTGTGGCGGGAGCATTGACTGGTGGTATTTCAGCAGCGGTAAAAACTGCTAACGAAAGGAAGGCACAACTAAAAGCTCAAAAAGAATTGGAAAGACATAACAAGGAGTTGGAGAAACAAATTAGTGGAAGTGGTGTAATTGTAGATTTTGCTCAAAAACTTGAAAATCTACCTGATAAAGCTAGATTGTTGGTTGGAGATATGCTTTCCTCTATCGCTCAAGCGGGTGTTAAACTAACTAAACGGGGTAATGGATTGTATCTTTCTCATAAATAAATGGATAAATGGTTTAAACAATTTGGAAAGAATACAACGTCAAATATAGAACTAGCTAAGTATTGTAAAACACTAAAAATTGATAATGTGGTTATTTGTATGAGAGATGAATTAATACATATAAATAAGAATACAAAGAATATTATTATGAATTTAGACACACAGAATGGTTCTCATTGGGTTTGTATTCATAATAGTCAGGATAAATATTATTTTGATAGTTATGGTATGCCACCACCTGTTGAAGTTATACAATTCTTACAGAATGGTGTTTATCAAACATTTCAAGTTCAAGAAATTAATTCTAAATGTTGTGGTCAATTATGTTTATATGTATTATTTCAACTCAACAATAATGAAAATTTTTATGATATCATTTTTAATCTAATATAAATGACTTATGTTGGAAAAGATGGTTCTATCTTTGGAAAAGCCTCTCAGGATATTGATTTATCAAATTATTATACAAAGGCACAGGCTGAACGACAAAAATATAGTGTAAGTAAAAATATTAATATGAAGAATACTTATAAATTAATCAATTATCCAAACCCTACAGATGCGAATGACTTAATTAGATTAAGTGATTTATCACAATATATATTTTTAAAGAAAACAGCACGTTTTGTTAAACAAGTAAAATTTACAACCACACCTGGTTATACTGACCATACACCTTTCCTCATTGAATTTAACTACCTGCTTACAATTGAATTTTATAAAGAAGGACATATAGTTAATATGCGAATTAATAAATGGGGGTATGATATGCCTGATTTAGGGTATAATTGGTCTTTTTCAATAAACATAGAAGACCTACATGATTTGAATCAGTCTCGTAAAGAAGAATATTATCCACTTGGTGAGGATAAGGATTTATGTGGAAGTACAATTAATAAACAACAAATACATGGTTTTAAGAAAAGAAAAATATATGATAGTATAGCGATGGTTAGCATGACAAAGAAGGAAGATAATGAGATAAGGATAGAAAGCCGAGGAATACAAACCGATTTGGTAGTGGGAAGATGGGGTGGTATTACCTGTCATAATATTAATCTCACATATATTTCTGATACATAAATGGCAGGAAAAAGACTACAAGAGAATTATAATTTTTGTATTCAAGGATACCTACAAGAAAAGGGTGCTCGGTATTACATACCTTATGATTTGGAGCATATACATGGAAATTTTGTCATTAAAAACTGGCCTTATACTGATATTGCTAAACCCACAAATAGAGACTTGTTTAAAATATTAAATAAAAATGAACTTCTCAAAGTTATGAAATATAAAACTCTTTTAGAAATCGTCAACAAATCTTATTGGTATCCTATTATGAGAAAAATAAATATAGATACAAGAATATCTCAAAATCCAGATGAGTAATGTATAATATTCTTTGGGGCTCAAGCTCAAGGGTAGCAAGGGATGAGGAAGGAGTTGAAGAAGAGAAGGAGGAAAGAGAGAAGGAGGAGAATGAGGAAAGGGAGAAAAAGGAGAAGGAGGAGAGGGAGAAAAAGGAGAAGGATGAAAGGGAGAAAAAGGAGGAGGAGAAGGAGAAGGAGGAGAGGGAGGAAAGAGAGGGAGGAAAAGGAGAAGGAGGAGAGGGAGGAAAGGGAGAAAAGAGAGAAGGAGGGAAAATATAAAAATATGACCATTCCTGAGATTAATGAAAGATTGAAGGTATTACGACAAATAAATCAATCTCAACGCACTGAAGAGGAAAATAAAGAATTAATGACTTATGAACATATTGGTTTTTTTATTTGCTATAATGAATTCCGAGAGCAGATATACAACATATAGTTGATGATGTTGGTGTTATTGACTTTAGTTAGTTTTATTTGTAAATAAATGGAGGAGAGAGTGAAGCCATTTCTAAGGATTCTTTATGTTTAAAAAATCAAGATAGAAATGTATATGTTGAAAACCAAAAAGGTTTTGGCACTATGTAGGACTTTTTCTCATAAATAAATATGAGTTATTGTCTCAAATGTAAAAAGAAAACTAAATCTAAAAATATCTCATGTTAAAGCTAAAAATAATAGAGTTTATCAAAAAGGAATATGTCAAGTGTGTGGCTCTAAAAAGTGTCAATTCATCTCTCCTAAAAGTGGAGGAGACATACAAAAGTTTTTGTCAGGTAGCAAATTTACAACAACTGGAATTCCAGGGGAATTACACCTTCCAGGGTATTCTTTCTGTGGCCCAGGAACAAACTTGGATAAAAGATTAGATGAGGCTGACCAGCCTAAACCTTGGTCTAAACCTACAAATAGGGTTGACGAAGTGTGTATGAAGCATGATATTGCTTATGGGAAAACCACTACGTTGACTGAAAAACATAAAGCCGACAGAGAAATGTTGTATAATTTGTCTTTGATACAAAATCCAACGTTGAGAGAGAAAGTTGATAGGTTTATTGTGAGAAATTTGATAAATGCTAAATTGAAACTTGGTCTTGGTTATTCCTCAAAAAACTATTAGGCTCTAATGATGTCATCAAGACTGAGGAGCTTTTGGCTAAAGAATTACACAAACCTATTGTCGTGAAAATCAAGCTCAGACACGACTTGACCTCTGGGTAGGTTTAATATCATTTAGATCTGTAGTACATCCTGTAAGAATACATGCATGCAACAGGCATTAAAATCAGAGTATTTCATGAGCAATGGTCGATTCAATATAGAAATGGTCCAACAGAGAGGACAGTCAGCGCAGCATTTAGGGGCGTACATACCATTCAAACTACAGGACTATGTCACAGTGAGTTCCGCTGGAGTGTCCGCGCGCCCCGGTTGTCCCGGGTCTTATAGACGCCCCTTCTGTAGCGAGCACACCCTGGGTTCACCTTGGTATAATTTCACTACATTCTCCCCACCGTTAGAACTATACTGCCGCTCGGCAGGTTGCAAGCAAGCATCAGCAATAAACGAATGGGTCACGTCAATCCACATCAGTCGGTCCACCCGTAGCGGTCGGGGCGGCGAACTTCCCTGCCAGTTCGTGTTCGGAATCTACCGGGCACGGCGTCCCCAAGCCCGGAGTCCCCCGCGTCGGAATAGCCGCCGGAGGTGGGAGTCGGAGGGGGCGCCCCTGCGCCTTCGGGCACGGGATTGGGGAACGACGGGAGTAACGGTGGTAGTTCCATAGGGGAAGCTTCGGTAGAGTCCATAGACTCGTAGACGGGTTCGTCGATATCCCTGTCGTCGTCCCCACATGGGGCGAGATGGCGTACGGAGACAGTAGACTCGCGGCCATCCGCCGTTAACACGCGAGCATGCTCGGGATTAGCCTGGAGGACCTGCACCTTGTCAACAAGGGGGTCGTACTTGCTAGCGCGAACCGCTCGTTTGAGATAGGCGGGCCCCGGTTCAGCGAGCCAGCTGGGTAAAGATTGGATACTGCCGGAGCTTCTAGGGTGGTGGAACAGTCGTTCGTGAGGAGTCTGGTTGGTGGCAGTACATAGGAGAGCCCGGATCGAGTTTAGAGCGGCAGGTAGCGACCACGCCCATTTATCGAGGCCTCGGCCGAGGGTCCGAAGGCTTAGCATGACGGCCCTCCATATAATCCCATTAAAGCGTTCGATCTGCCCATTCGCTTTGGGACGGTATGGGGTGGTGTAGCTCGAAGCGACATTATGCTGGAGCAAGTAGCCCCTCACCTCCTGGGACAGGAACACCGCACCCCGATCGGTATGCACATAGGCCGGATACCCGAACATAGAAAACAAATTCTGCAGGCACCGAATAACCGTGGCAGCCGACATATCCCCGCACGTGTAAGCAAAGGGGAATCGGGAATACTCATCGACGATAGTGAGCAGATAGCGAGAGTTGCTCGACATTGGCAGCGGCCCTTTGAAGTCCATCGCCAAGCGCTCCCACGGTCTAGTAGCCCTAACGAGTGTCCCCATAGGAGGGTTATAAAAACGCGGTTTGAGTTCCGCACAGATCGCGCAATCACGGCAGATGCGGCGGATGTCCTCAATCGAGTACGGCAGATTGCCCTCGCGCACAAAATGCGCGAAGCGCGTTACCCCGGGATGACACATAGTGCCGTGCAAAGTGCGCAGCCCCTCCAAAGTTACAACCCCCGCGCAAGTGGCCGGCCTCGATAAGGCGTCAGCGACCAGGTTATCCTTCCCCGGGCGGTATTTGATGGTGTAGCAGAAGTCGGCGAGTTCGATACGCCAACGGGTGATTTTCTCATTCTTAATGCGCTGAGCATGTAAGGTGTCGTACATAAACGCAACACTCTGTTGGTCCGTGACGATTTGGAAACTCCGCCCAAGCAGATACGGCCGCCATCGCCGAATTGATTCGACGATCGCGTACGCTTCCTTTTCGACAGACGAATGCCTCCGCTCGGCGGAGGTGAGAGTCCGCGAGAAGAAAGCCACAGGGCGGCCTCCTTGGGAGAGAGTCGCCGCTATCGCATGATCCGAGGCATCACTCTCCAAAACGAAAGAGGCACTCTCGTCAATCGTCTCGACAGCGGCGCCAGCGATGTCGACTTTAAGGCCCTCGAAGGCCGCCAGGGCAGCCGGGCCCATGGGGAAAGTGTCGCAGGCCACGAGGGGGCGGAGCTTCGCGGAGAAATTTTGCACCCACTTTGAGTAGTGGGCGAACAGCCCTAGAGCGCGTTTCAGCGAAGCCCGATCGCTAGGCGGAGCCATATCGAGCAAAGGGCGCAGACGCTCCTTATCCGGAGAGACGGAGCCATGGGTCACGGTGTACCCCAAAAGGTCTACCGTGCGTAGAGAGTATCGACACTTAGCCGCATTCCTGGTTAGGCGATATTTCCGCGCGACCTCGAGGAAGCGTTTCAGATTAGCGTCGTGATGCTCCTGGTCATACCCACATACCGTACGATTGTCCAGATAGACAAAGACATCGGTCAAATTCTCCTTCGCAACGAGGTCATCCATAGCCCTCTGAAAACAAGCGACTCCGTTAGTTACCCCAAAGGGAAGTCTCGTGAACTGGTACAACCGCTGACCCGATTCAAAGGCTGTAAAGACGCGATCAGCCCTAGAGATGGGGACTTTATGATACGCACTACGCAGATCGAGAGTGCTATAAACGGAATACAGGGCCACCTGGCAGTACCAGGGCGTCCATCCCCGGTAAGGGGTAGGCATCCAGCATCCAGGTAAGGGGTAGGCACGATTAATCGTCTGCGAATAGTCGATTACCATGCGCCGGCGGTGGGCCTCACTCCGCACCACTAAGACTTGGGCCCGCCACGGTGACCTACTGTGTTCTATAATACCGTCCTTTAAGAGCAGGGCCGTTTCTTCCGCAATGAATTGCGCGTCCGCGCGAGAGTAGCGCCACGATTTGACGGCTACAGGGGTACAATCAGTGGTCAGGTTGGGGAACAGTGAGAGTGGCTCCATGTCCATTTGAGCGAGGGCGCACACAGCGAGCGTGTCCAGCCCACCGAAGTCTATTTCCAAACGTCCATGCCGCTTAAGGAAATCAAGTCCTAACAGAACGTCAGCGCATAACGCAGGTAATACCATGAGATACACATCCGGGAGCGTGCGTCCCTTTATCACAAGTTTCAATCGACACGCCCCTTTTGTGCTCAACCGAAGTCCCTGAGAGGCCATGAAGATCCGGCGGGTTGTCCCGAGAACCGGCCACCCATGTTGATGCACGAGTCGCTGATCGATAAAACTATCCGTGGACCCCGTGTCAATCAAAGCTTGCGCAAAAACGCCCGCGACCGTGAGCGGAATGATGGCCTGCGCAAGGCCGGCAGACCCGGCAGGTATTGTACCGGCCGGGCGAGAAGATCGCGCCTCGCGGGTGGATCCCACGCCGGCTGCAATCCTTCGGGCAGCGTCGGCAGGTTGGGCCTCAGCAGGAGCATTGAAGTCCGTTGGCTCATCAGCAGTTTCATTTGCCAGAGTGGGTGTGTGTAGGTCGTAAGAGCAGCCGCCAGATGGTGCTCGAGTCACGTGAGAAAGATCTCTGCCGTCTGCAGATTCATATGCCAAAGTGGGTACATGTAATTCGTAAGAGCCGCCGTCAGATGGGGCTCGAGTCACGTGCTACGTTTGCCCACATCGAGAGGAGTTTCCAAAGCAGGAGCATGTCGCTTGTTTGAAGTAGGCGTTCGAATGCCAGTCAAGGTCGGTCGTGCTGTGGCCGGTCGCGTTCGCGCCATTTGTTTCGGCGGCCCGGTGTATCTCACCAAGGTCGGGCGTGTAGCCAGAGGCCCGCGAGAAGGAGAGCGGCTCTTCAAAGCCGAGTGAGGAGCCCCGTCTGGCGCTCGATCCGTTGGCTCCGCGATGAGCCCATTCAAGGTCGCGCGGGGACGCGTGCCCCGAGCGGCCTTCCTGCAGACCTTTGCAAAATGGCCCTTGGTGGAGCACAGGTGGCATGTAGCCTCCCGGGCCGGGCATTCAGAGCGAGGGTGCTGCCGATTCCCGCAAAAATAACATTTTGCATACCGGTCAGGCCGTGGCCGGGCAGCGGCGGCAGCAGTGAGGCCGGAAGCGGAGTTCGCTTCAGGAGCTCCCAGAGACTCGGCCGTAGTGGTCGGGTCCTCCTCCGTATCCTCGGCGGTAGCCCTCTCCGGTCGCGCGAGTTGCGAGGTCCCCGCCACGACTCGTGGGTGATCATATGCGGTGGATTGTTCTCGGGCATCTGTGTATATGCGTGCCAGCCGTAGTGCTTCTGTAAATGTCAGATCCGCAACCTCCAGGAGTCGGAGCCGCAAGACTCCAGAATTAATTCCGGAGATGAATGAATCTCGGAGCAAGTCGTCCTGCACTTGCTCGTGGGTCCGGACGTCCTGCACGCAGTCTGCCAACAGGTAGCGCAACTCCTGTGCGAAGCGATCGATCGATTCAGATGGTTGCTGTCACCGCTGAGAGAGTTGATGCCGGCCGTGCACAGCGCTCCGTGTCTTTACGTAGAGGCGCTTCAGCTCGGCTAGAGCCGTAGTGTACGTCCCAAATCGAGAAATGTTCCGGAAAACGGTGCGATAGACCTTCGACTGTAACACGGACAGCTTTATCGCTGCGGTGGGCTCTGTTTCGTGAGCAGCAAAGTAATTCTCCAGCGTTTTGAGCCAGTGAGTGAACTCCGATGCTGATCCCTCAGCTTGAGGGTCGGCTCCGAGAATCGGTACCACGATCATCTTGTGGTCAGCCATTCCGGCGATCTAAATGATATTAAATCTCGTGAAAATCAAGCTCAGACACGACTTGACCCCTGGGTAGGTTTAATATCATTTAGATCTGTAGTACATCCTGTAAGAATACATGCATGCAACAGGCATTAAAATCAGAGTATTTCATGAGCAATGGTCGATTCAATATAGCAATGGTCCAACAGAGAGGACAGTCAGCGCAGCATTTAGGGGCGTACATACCATTCAAACTACAGGACTATGTCACAGTGAGTTCCGCTGGAGTGTCCGCGCGCCCCGGTTGTCCCGGGTCTTATAGACGCCCCTTCTGTAGCGAGCACACCCTGGGTTCACCTTGGTATAATTTCACTACACCTATAATCACCAAGTTTAAAAGAAGAAAGGTTTATTCCAAAGACACTGACCACATATGGTCTGCTGATTTAATCGAACTAAATAATGATAAGGGATACAGGTATGCTTTAACCGTTATTGATTTGAGGAGTAGATTTGCTTGGGTTGTTCCTTTAAAAAATAAAAAGGGTGATCCTTTAATGTTAGCCTTCCAACAAATATTTAATAAAAGTCATAGAAAACCAAAGAAGTTATGGACTGACGAGGGAACAGAGTTCTATAACAAAATATTTATGAAATTTCTAAAGGGGGAGGGTATTAAATTATACAGCACCTTTAATGAAGGAAAAGCAGTTGTTATTGAGCGTTTTAATCGTACTTTAAAAGAGAAATTATATAAAAAATTCACACAACTCGGTTCTCAACAATGGGTATATTTAATCCAGAATATTGTCGATAATTACAATAATACAGTTCATTCATCAACAAAATCAAAACCATCAGAAACATTTACAAAATTAGAATATGAAAAGGAGATTAATTTGAGAAAACCCAAGTTTAAAGTTGGTGATATTGTAAGAATATACAAATGGAAAAGTCATTTTGAGAAAGGTTATACACAAAAATGGACTTGTGAATTATTTAAAATCATTGATGTGTAATGGATGCAGTCCCTTGGACCGACAAATTATATGATTTAAATGGAGAAGAAATCTTGGGTTCATTTTACTCACAAGAATTACAAAAAACACAAGTGAGCAGTTAATACCCTTGAAAATACTTTTTAAAATGTAATGGGGATACGTTCTTAGATCTGTGAACCCCAAACACAGAATCCCTCAACTTTTCAGTTGGGACTTAACAAAGTGGGTGGGGTTTAACAAAAGTGGGCGGGGCTTAGTAAAAGTGGGCGGGGCTTAGGGATTTTAACGGGCTACCACCACCTTTTTTACTATTATATAAATGATAGAACCAAGTATCAACCAGACTAAAGAGTGGAGGTGTAATCAACCTTGGTATATAAATGGAAAACATAACGAATGTGAAAAATATCAGATTCAAGAGGTTGAGAGAATCACTGGTCAGAAGGTTCTCAAGACGGATAAACGTATTCATTTGTTAAGTGGGGTAATGGAGGGCGGGAAGAAAAATATATTAGAGTGGAGTGAGAACTTTAATGGTTATCAATCGGATAATAAATATTATAATTTTAAAATGGTATGTGGGAGAGGAGGAGGTCAAACAAGAACCCTCCGTGAAACATACCACTTTATACTTTCACAACAAAAGGTTAAGGAACCTGTATACTTTATAAATATACTTGATGGGGATGAGTTCTATAGGAGAATGGAACTCTTTAAAAAGTTAGAAAGAGATAATATATTTATAGGCTCATTAGTAGAGTGGTCTAAGGAACTACATTAAGGGGGCAGTGGGGGGAATAGGGTAAAAATTACATGTAAGTGAGAAGGATCATAGGTTCATAAGGCTAGAAGGATTATAGGTTCATAAAGGAAGAAAATCATAGGTTCATAAGGCGAGAAGGATTATAGGTTCATAAAGGAAGAAAATCATAGGTTCATAAGGCGAGAAGGATTATAGGTTCATAAAGGAACTGGTGTTGGGCTAGCGGCTAGGGTGCCGGCTTAGGATCCAAGGATCCTGGGTTCGAATCCCGGTCGATTGCTGAATTAACGCCAGGGGGGTTGACTCAGCCTGTCATCCTTCCGAGGTCGGCTAATTGAGTACCAGTTCACTGGTAATTCCCTGTTTGTCGTTAAAGGCGGCAAAAAGGGTTGGCGTCAGGAAGGGCATCCGGCCGTAAAACATTGCTTCAAAAAGGGGACCGAAAAACAACAACAACCACGGTTCCCGAAAAAGGCCAACCCCTGCTTTGCAGGGAAAAATGGCCTCTAAAGGTGGTTTATAAAGGAAGAAAATCATAGGTTCATAAGGCGAGAAGGATTATAGGTTCATAAGGTGAGAAGGATTATAGGTTCATACGGTGAGAAGGATTATAGGTTCATAAGCCGAGAAGGATTATAGGTTCATAAGGTGAGAAGGATTATAGGTTCATAGAGGGAGAAATAGAGGTGTTTATGGTTTTTGAAAAAGACAGGGGGGTAAATGACATTAGATAGGGATTTCCCATGTTAAACGGAGGTGTCCCAGAAGCAACATTTATCACCTACTCACGTGCCTATAATATAAAATATAAAAATCATTCATTCAACCAGTTTGAACAGAGAAAAGGAGTCATTCTGCTGTTTTGTGACACTGCGTGTACCGCAATGAGCATGGAGAAAAGAAAGAAAACCAGGGAATTGTCTAATGAGGACAGACACAAGATTGTAGCCAGGCATGGACAATCTCAAGGCTACAAGTCCATTTCCAGAGACCTTAATGTCCTTTGTCCACCGTACGCAATGTTGTCAGAAAGTTTAAGGCCCATGGCACTGTAGCCAACCTCCCTGGACGTGGCCGCAAGAGAAAACTTGATCGAAGATTGCAGCGAAGGATTGTTCGAGTGGGGGAGAAAGCACCTTGATCAACTGCCAAACAGATTCAGGCTGACCTTCAGACACAAGGCACGACAGCTTCAACTCACACCATCCATCGCCAACTCGATTAAAGGGGGTTCTATGGTAGGAGACCCAAGAGGACCCCACTGCTGAGAAAGCCTGAATGGAGTTTTCCAAAACACACCTGAACAAGCCAAAATCCTCTGGGAGAATGTCCTGCGGACAGATGAGACCAAATTAGAGCTTTTCGGTAGAGCACATCATCTCCATGTTTACAGAAAGCAAAATGAAGCCTTAAAAGAAAAGAACACCTTCCCTACAGTTAAATATGGAGGAGGTTCAGTGATCTTTTGGAGTTGCTGTGTGCCTCTGGCTCTGGGTGCCTTGAATGTGTGCATGGCATCATTAAGTCAGGAGATTCCCAAGGAATTTTGGAGCGCAATGTTCAACCCAGTGTCAGAAAGCTGGGTCTCCATCAAAGGTCATGGGTCTTGCAGCAGGACAATGACCCCAAACACACTTCAAAAAGCACCCAGGAATGGTACAAGACAAAACGCTGGACTGTTCTGAAGTGGCCTGCAATGAGTCCAGATCTAAATCCCATTGAACACACGTGGGGAGATCTGAAAACAGCAGTTGGGAGAAGGCACCCTTCAAATCTGGGAGAACTGAAGCAGTTTGCACAAGAAGAGTGGGTCAAACTGCCAGTAGAGAGGTGTAGGAAGCTCCTTCATGACTATGGGAAGTGCTTGACTGCAGTTATTTTGTCCAAAGGCTGTACTACCAAATATTAAGTCAAGGGCATCAATAATTTTGGCAATGCCATGTTTTTTTTTTTGTTTTTTTTGTATACAGGATGGAGGCTTGTGAAAGAGCTAACATTTATCACACAAAAAAATCAAACAGACACACAAAGTATATAATAAGGGGAGCGGTAGACAAGATGGGGAGAGAAGGGGAAGCACACAAACACAACATTTGAAAGCAGGGACATCGGGAGATCTGTGGAGGGAGAGGGCTTGGGGGTAGGAGGCGTGGGAAGGGGGGGGGGGTGGGAGAAGTATAAAACACATGGACACTGCAAGGACTTCCTGGAAAGAAGTTGGTATTTCAAAAAAGTGGATCTGGGGTGAAATTAGCAGGGGTAGAAAAGATCAAGGTTTTGGATGTGGGAAGATAAGAGATGGTGGTGAACAGCTGTTTTAAAGACCTGGAGGGAGGAGTGGTATTGAAGAGAGAGTGAGGGAGTTTGTTCCAGAGGTGGGAGAAAAGAGGAATGAAGGAGTGAAGGTGAGCAGAGAGTCTTGATTTTGGCAGTTTAGCTATAAGAGGGTTGCAGGCAGATCTTGTACGCCCTGTAGGAATATCTGGTGGACAGAGCCCAGAGAGAGCTGGGAGAGCAAGGCCGGAGAGGAGTCGGTAGAAGACAGAAAGACCACCAACCTGCCTGCGGTGAGTAAGTAAAAGGTCCTCGGAGTTAGCTTCATCGCGGGAGATTCCAATGATTCTGAAAGCTTTGGTTTCAACAGTGTGAAGCCGAGCTAGGTGTGAGGCAGGATCACCGGCCCAGAGGGGAGAACAGTATTCCATTGAGCTGCGGATGAAAGCCTAGTATGTGGTGAGGAGCTCAGGTGTGCCAAGGAAGGACTTCGCACGACGGAGGATGCCCAGTCGGCGACTGGCTTTGGAGGACAGATTTGAAATGTGGTTTTCTCAGGAAAGATCATGGCAGATAGTGAGACCCAAAAGCTTGAGTGACAGGACTTCTTGGAGAGGATTAATCAGAATGTGGGTGGGAGGGTTGTCCAGTCGGTCTTTTCGGAGAGACATATAAGAGTGTGAGATTCGTCAGGATTGAAAGACATGTTCCACTTGCTTGACCAGTCTGTGATTTTGTCCAGGTCTGCAGAGAGTGAGGAGGCTGCAGACTGCCAATCTGAGGGATGAGGAATGGAGCGGCAGAGAGTTGAGTCATCAGCAGAGAGATGGAGAGGATTTTCAAGAGTCAAAGAGATCATTGATGATGACCAGAAAAAGCACAGGGCCCAGAACACTGCCTTGGGGAACTCCAGCCTGAACAGGAAGGGGAGATGAGAAAAAACCATTCAGGGCCACACATTGACGACGACTAGAGAGGAAGTCCGCAAGCCATGCGTAGAGATTTCCATGGATACCATAGGAGGAGAGTTTGGTGAGCAGAGCAGGGTGCCAGACCATAGCGAAGGCACGTGATATGTCAAGGGAGACAGCTCTAATTTCCTGTTTGGCATTGAGGACCTCCATCCATTGTTGAGACAGCAGAAGCAGCATGTCCAGAGTAGAGTGACCTGGTCTGAAATCAAATTGATGATCAGAGATCAAGCCATTGGAGAAGAGGAAAGATTTGATATCCGAAGCAATGATGGCTTCCATGACTTTGCTGATAATTTGGAGAAGGCTGATTGGTCTGTAGTTGCAAGGATCTGTTTTTGCACCTTTTTTGTGTAAAGCGGTGATGTTGGCTGATTTCCAAGCTGATGGCAGATGACCTTGAGCAAAAGAGAGGGTGAAGAGAACAGAGAGAGGGAGTGAAAGAGCGACAGAGCAGGATTTTAGGACCCGTGTGCTGATGCCGTCAGGTCCAGTTGCAGAATCAGATTCGAAGGTTGACAGAAACTTCTTCACCTTATCAGGAGGAAAGGACACAGATTCCAGGATCAGCTGGGTACGGTGGGTACAGAGAGCGATGGGTTTGGGACACAAGATTTTGGGGCAAACACAGAGTTGAGGCATTCAGCTTTTTCACGTGCGGAGTCAGCTGTGCAGCCGTTTGAGGTAAGGGAGGGGATGGAGGGGGAACAAACATCAGAAACGGATTTGACCAGACGCCACCAGGATTTGTAAGAGGGAGACAGGTTTGAGAGTATGGTCTTGAGAGTGGAGAGATATTGTTTCCTGGCTCTCCTGAGGGTGGACACACTTGTTTCGGGCTTTGTGAAAGGAAATGAGATTTCCTTCCATTGGATTTGCTTTCCAGGATGCGAAGGCAAGTTGTTTCTGGGCAACTGCCTCACCACAAGATTCCATGTACCATGGACGGGAGGAAGGGTATGACAACTGAAGACGAGATGGGATAAATCTGTGCATGAGAGAGAGCAATTTACTTTGGAAGAATTCCCAGGATGAGTTGATGTCAGAGGCGGTAGAGATGGGAGACCAGTCCAGATGATTGATGGCTGCTTGAAGACCGTGCCAGTTGGCCTGAGTGAAATGCCAGGCTCGTCGACGCTGAGGAGGCTCTCTGAGAATGGTCAGAGAGATGTCCACTTTAACAAGCACATGATCAGATGAGCTGATTGGAGCAGAAGAAGAGCAGCAGACATTGGCAGGGAAGTTAGTCATAACCAAGTCTAGAAGAGAAGATGCTCCGTTGACTGAGATCCGGGTCAGGAAATTGACAGATTGTGTCAGTCCCAGTGAGTTGCAGAAGTCCTTTGCTGAGGAGCCATGGCTGGTGAGAGAGGTACCCACACCCAGCTAACTGGCATGGTGACAATTGAAATCACCACATAGGAGGAAGAGAGAGTTGGGATGAGTAAATAGAAGTTGGTCCATATTATCACAGCGAGATGTCGATGGAGTCATCACTGTTTGGTGGACCGTACAACACACATATGAACAAAAGGTGGGAGCGAAGGGGAAGCCGTAGCCAGAGGTACTCCTGGGGGTGAGGTGGAGAGAGGGCAGTGCAGGGCGAGTGAGGAAGAGAGTTTTTTATAAAGATAGCAACCCCGCCTCCAGGATGAGGCTCAGGTCTATCATACCGGAGGAGGGAGTAACCAGGGAGAGATATTAAGGAATCAGACACATCATGAAGGAGGAAAGTTTCTGTTAAGCAGATCAAGTCTGGTTTGTCAGAAGCAACCTGTATGGAGAGATCAGTCAAGTTTGAGCGAAGGCCCCGGATGTTTGAGGTCCATACCGTTAATGAAGAGGAAGGGGGAGCATCGGATACAGAACATGGGGGGTGGGGGAGGAGGGGTAGGGTAAGATGTGGAAGAGGAGGAAGAGGTAGGGAGAGCTGTTGAAAGTGTGTCAGAGATTTCAGAATAGCTCGGAGAAAGGGAAGGATGGGGCGGACAAAAGGTTTGATTGATGGTGATTGGGTGAGGCACAGTGAGGTGTTATTTGAGGAGGAGGGGGGGGGGGGTGGGGGGTGCAGAGCGAGGAAGAAGGTTGGGGGAGATGAAGGTAAGAGTTGGAAGGGGGAATAAGTGCGGAGAACGCTTTGAGGAGCAGGGGTGAGAGGGGGGAAATGGAGAAAAAATAAGGGTGGGGAGTTTATGAGGGGAGGGGTTAGGGGGAAGTTTAGGAGGGAAGGCAGCCCTGTCCCTCCAACTCCAACAGGCAGCCCTCAGGGAGATTAATCAAATCCTCAAAAAGCTCACACAAGCCGAGTTTCTCATCAAACGTGGACCGTACGTGCGGCGTTCGTTTTCGCCTTTCTCCACCGACCAGACGCACTCTTCTTCCTCCTCTTCTTCTTTTCTTTATTTTTCTTCCCAGAGGTTCTTTCTTTATTCAATTATGTTGAGCTCGGGTGGGAGGGAGAAGGTCGATAAGGAAGTTCTTTGTTTGTTTTTTAACAAAAGAATAAAAATAAAGTCGAAAGGGAAGGAAGAAAGGAAAGAGCAAATCTGGTTTCACAGCCTGACCGGAATTTCACACAAGATACACCCCAAACGATCATAGCTTCTTGTCATTGCAAGCCCAGCCCCACGAGTGTACAATCATTAAACAATCCACCCCACGAGTGTAACACCTATCAGTGGGATACAAAACGTAAACTGTTCAGCCTGGTAGAGGTATGCTCTCCACAGAGTGCCATCCTATTCTCATTGAAATTGTGACTTTGTTCCAAAGCCTAGAGGCAATTTATTCAAAGGAAATATAGCCTGCCTTTTTGTGGAATTGATGTACAACAAGGGAAGGAGCTGAACCTGTAGAACGGAGTAAGGTGTTCTCCACTGTGACATTAGTAAATCCTCACTGGCATTCATAAATGAGGGATTGCAACATTGCAAGTTATAGTTGTTGGACTGTTGTGGACAGCAGGGGATCGTTGAACAATGGAATTCCCTTTAGTTATTTGTTACAACAAATACATAGGTTGAAATACTGAACTTTTAACAATGCAGAGTTTTACCAGGATATATAGATTGCAGTAGATCTGAGAATGAATGATGTATATTGAAGTGGACTACTTGGACATGCATGTACACGCACATAGTGACATACCAATTACAATCGCCTCACCTGTCCCTTCAGGAATGGGCAGGGCCATTTATTTTATGAACCATGTAATTTAATTTCTTAATTTACACAGTAATTTCTATCTCTCGTCTATTATTTCAGAAACTGTATTATTGCATCAGAGTTATATTATTGCACGCACAAAAAAATCATTGTGTACCTACTTGTATATGACTGCATCAATTTTCTGTTTGGCCTTTTTGCTATTCCTGATGGAGCACTTCACTCCTGATGCTGGGTTACTATGTTCAAGTCGCATCTTCTTCTTCTTCTTTTGGAAGAAACAAAAGGCTGTGGGGTAGCATCATTGGCTGAGGGTGCAGCTGTGCCTTCTGTAGGTTGGAGCAGGAATTTGGAATTTCTTCAGGAGACAGCTCGCCTACTCTTTGCAAAGGACACCATGGAATCTTTAACGTCAACCAACCAATGCTGGCAAACAGGACACCCGGTTTAATGTCTATCTATCTGATGAATGACACACACACACACACACACACACACACACACACACACACACACACACACACACACACACTGATGCCTCACCCCGCCTGTGAAACACCAGGATGACAGTTTATACCTGGGTTGAAATTTGCACCGAGGCTGGACAGCTTGTAGGAGTGTGCATACCCCTGGCTAGGCAATTCTACCAGCCCCATTCAAATGCCATATAATGTGTTGATTTGTTTAATGACTACACATAGAAAAAGGTAGCTCTAATCTCAAATCCTCCAGCTGTGGGTTAAATAGTGATCAATGTGGAGAGAGCCCGGCTCTTTTGCTTCTTTTAGCAACCTTTCGAGAGGAAATAAACTTCATTGGAATAACAAAAACTGGTCTTCCAGGTTGGGGCTTGAGCATTGGGCCAACACCCTATTCTTATAATGAAAATTAAGCTACGGAAACCTCAACTGCAACAGAAGTCAAAAGAGACGGGACTCTCGGTATGCCTGGTTACCCAAGGCCGAGGGGACCCAGTAGGCGAAGGTGCCCAGACAAGCTCATCTACTGGGACATACACTGATTTACGGAACCCAGCTGATGCCCCTGAAAGTATGACCTTAAAAATAGTTGGTGGTTGAATTCAGTTAGCTGATATGAATATCCTATTCAAATTTCAAGTCAATCGGATGAAAAATGAGGACTATAGAAATTTGAAAAGGTTGTTGACCTTTGGCCAATGTTAACCTTTTGGCCTATGTTGACCTCAAAATTAGTTGGTGGTTGAATTCAGTTAGTTGATATGTAAATCTTATTCAAATTTCAAGTTGATCGGATGAAAATTGAGGATTTTAGAAATTTGAAAAAAGTGGTTGGCCTGTGTTGACCTTTTGACCTCAAAAATAAATAGCATTCTGTCAGACCACCAACTCTACCATTTGGTGAAGTTTCATGAAGATCAGTTTAAAATTTTGACCTGTAGGCAAGTATAAGTGAGTGGACAGACAAGCACACAAATGAAAAATCACTCATAGAGCAACACTTGGCAAAAGAGAACAAAGTAGAATGGCACTCGGTAGAGCATCCTTTTTACCTCACAACTAATTGGTGGTTGAATTCTGTGACCTGATATGCAAATCGTCTTCAAATTATAAGTTAATCGGATGAAAATTGACAGTTTTAGAAATTTGGCCTATATTGACCTTTTGGCCTATTTTGACCTCAAGAATAGTTGGAGTTGGTTTCGGTAAGCTGATATGCAAATCATATTCAAATTTCAAGTAAATCCGATGAAAATTGAGGATTTTAGCAATTTGAAATGGTTGTTGACCTTTGGCCTATGTTGACCTTTTGGCCTATGCTGTTCTCAAAAAATAGTTGGTGGTTGAATTCAGTTAGCTAATATGAAAATCCTATCCAAATTTCACATCAATTGGATAAAAAATGAGGATTTTAGAAATTTGAAAAAACATTGGTTGACCTTTGGCCTATGTTGACCTTTGGCCTATGGTGACCTTTGGCCTATGGTGACCTTGTGACCTATGTTGACCTCAAAAATAGTTGTTGGTTGAATTCAGTTAGCTGATAAGAAAATCATATTCAAATTTCAAGTCGATTGGATGAAAATTGAGGATTTTAGAAATTCGAAAAAACATTGGTTGACCTTTGGCCTATGGTGACCTTTGGCCTATGGTGACCTTTGGCCTATGGTGACCTTGTGACCTATGTTGACCTCAAAAATAGTTGTTGGTTGAATTCAGTTAGCTGATAAGAAAATCATATTCAAATTTCAAGTCGATTGGATGAAAATTGAGGATTTTAGAAATTCGAAAAAAACATTGGTTGACCTTTGGTCTATGTTGACTTTCGGCCTATGTTGAACTTGTGACCTATGTTGGCCTCAAAAATAGTTGTTGGTTGAATTCAGTTAACTGATATGAAAATCCTATTCAAATTTCAAGTCAATCAGATGTAAATTGAGGATTTAAAAATTCGAAATGGTTGTTGGCCTTTTGGCCTATGTTGACCTTTTGGCCTATGTTTTTCTCGAAAATAGTGGGTGGTTGAATTCAGTTGGCTTATATTAAAATCCTATTCAAATTTCAAGTCAATCGGATGAAAATTGAGGATTTTAGAAATTCGGAAAAAGTGGTTGACTTTTGGCCTATGTTGACCTTTTGACCTTTTGACCTCAAAAATAAATAGGATTTTGTCGGACCACAAACTCCACCAATTGGTGAAATTTCATGAAGATCGGTTTTAAATTGTGACCTGTAGGCAAGTATAAGTGAGCAGACAGACAAACAAACAAACACACACAAACACACATGTACAAACCGGAGTGATCAAGATACTTGTCAAAAAAAGTTTTTTTTTGCCAAGTAACAAACAGGAATGGGTGAAAACATAACCTCCATCCACCTTCGGTGGCGGAGGTAATGAAGTGAGTAAATATTTTTTATTTCCAAGCATATGCTCCAATTTACCACTGAGAGTGGAATAGAAGACAAAATATACTGTGGATTAAATGCTTAAATAGTGTAACATTGCATGATGTACTTCTACTAATGTGGGACTTTAATGGTAAAGTAGGTGTGGGCAGACAATTGTAGGGTAGGAGCTTAGCAGAGTTTTGGAAGAGTAACTATAAATGATAACGGCGAATGTCTTAGAAATATGCCAAACTTGAAATCTCCATATTACAAACGCATTCTATTTAAACACAGGTAGAATCACTAGAATGGCACTCGGTAGATCACACACCTCCACCAGGCTGAACAGTTTATGATTTCTATCCCACTGATAGGCCGAATCTGGATTTGGACCTGAACCAAAATCGAATCGGCCTGTTCTTGTTACCTAACCAACTTGTACACCAAGTTTATTCACAACTCGTCCACAACTTTTTAAAATTTGTTATATATCAGTTTTCGCCCGATCTCTCAATGGTCAATTAATCACTTGAAAAATTAAATAATTCTCATATCCGAATGCATATTCAAATCTTCACCAAAATCGAATTAATTCGGTCTTGTCACACACCCAACCTGTCCACAAAGTTTCGTCCAAATCCGTGCACAACCTTTTGAGATATCTTGTTCACAAACAAACAGGCAGACAAATGAAAAATCACTCATAGAGCGACACTTGGCAAAAGAGAACGAAGTAGAATGGCACTCGGTAGAGCGTCCTTTTAACCTCAAAAATGGAATTCA
The DNA here is from genome assembly GCF_964187855.1 of Myxine glutinosa. NCBI lineage: Eukaryota > Metazoa > Chordata > Myxini > Myxiniformes > Myxinidae > Myxine > Myxine glutinosa. The sequence goes on along the minus strand of NC_136262.1, from coordinate 243,750,023 downwards.
GTTAGCTGATATGAAAATCCTATTCAAATTTTAAGTCAATCAGATGAAAATTGAGGATTTTAGAAATTTGAAAAGGTTGTTGACCTTTTGACCTATATTGTTCTCAAGCATAGTTGTTGGTTGAATTCAGTTATCTAATATGTAAATCCTATGCAAATTTCAAGTCAATCAGATGAAAATTGAGAATTTTCGAAATTTGAAAAAACGTAATTGACCTATGTTGACCTTTTGACCTCAAAAATAAATAGGATTCCGTCAGACCCCCAACTCCACAATTTGGTGAACTTTCGTGAACATCGGTTTAAAATTGTGACCTGTAGGCAAGTGTAAGTGAGCGGACAGACAAACAAACACACACACACACACACACACACACACACACAGACCGGAGTAATCAACATGTCCCCAAAAAAATGTTTTGCCAAGTAACAGACAGACAGGGTTGAAAACATAACCTCTATCCACCTTCGGTGGCAGAGGTAATAAGGTATGCCTAGTGTTGGCTTAACAGATAAGATGGCTGGCGTAGTATCTTCGGATATTGAGTTTGCGTCCATGGTCATTCTGTTGAAATAACACCAGGTAGCCCGTCATCCATCTGAGGTTTGGCTAAATGAGTATTAGCTTACTGTGGTAATACGCCATTTTAGTATACTGCGTAAGAGTGGCAACCCATCCATGAATCCAGGATTGTACTCCTCGGCCAATGAAACTGCCTCGGCACCCTATGCGCTTCACAAAGTGAAAGGAATGACTATTTATTAGAACCATAATATGACATGGACGTCACCAAATGGAATAACATAAAGTTTAATCGATTTTATTGTGGCTGTTAGATGGAGGGCAGTGATGGTAGATGCAAGGGCATATGGACTCATTTCGGATGTAATGTACCAACTGATCACAGATTAGGAATATCCAAAATCAGTGTGAAGGTGAATGCACCCAATGCGAATACGCCGGATAAACTAAAACTTGAAAATCCTCAGGGTGAATTACAAAATAAAATTGGGTGGGGGATTTGAAGAACGTTTGCATGGAATTCATCCTGTACAAAAAGGTACAGAAAGACGATTATATCCAATGAAATTGGGAAATTTTCAAGAAGACTACAAGTGAAACATCAAAAGTCTTAGGATATAGAAAAAGAGGTAACAGACAATAAGTGAAGCATCTCTCAGGCTAAATGAGAAAAAAAGAATCTGTAAGGTTAAAAGTTAAAAAGTACTCTATGGAACGATTATTATTGGGAGATTAGGTAAACTAGCAAGGGTACCCACCCTACGGGCGGGGCTTCATTTGGGAGGAAGGCTTTTTATTTTAAACCATTCATATAAACATCCGTTGAATATCATACGCAAATCATCAAAATCTAAACAGTATTTGAAGAATTTCAATAAAAGCCACATCACTGTTCATATCGGTAAATATTATTCCATTGTGTATGGAAAAACTGGAAAATTGGAAAATTGGAAAAAAAATTGGAAGAACAATATAGCCTATTTTACTCCACGGGGTCCCAGGATTACCCACCCAAAATATCGTTGCGATCGGTTCAGCGGTTTTTGCGGTACCTGGGAATGGACAGACATTTGGTGAATTATAGTAAGATGCAGAGAGAAGCAAATGCCTACATCAATCATAAAGGAGTTTAAAAGAATATATAAATATATTTTGGGACATCAAATCCGAATAAATTGAAGAGGTGGGTCGAGGAAATGAAAGTGGAACTGAAACGCACTCGGTAGACTGCAATCCTCCGCCAGGTTGAAGAGTTTACGTTTTGTATCCCACTGATAGGCCGGATTCGCATCCGAACCTGAAGCGAAACCTCATCGGCATGTTCTTGTAACCTGCCTGACTCATTCATTGAGTTTTGTCATAACTTGTCCACAACGTTTTGAAATATCGTGAGATATGTCGTTTTTGGTCCCATCTCTCAATGGTGAAGAATCACAAAAACAATTTTAAAATTATCGTATCAGAATCCGGATTCGATCTTCACGAAAATCAAATCATTTCTTCCTTGTCACACATTCAAGCTGCTTACCAAGTTTTGTCTGAATCTGTACATAACATTTTGAAATATCACACTATACTGTATATGATTTTTTCCCCTATCGCTAAATGATGAAGAATGACTTTAAAAATTGTAGTATCCAAATCCGGATCTTCAACAAAATGGAATAAATTCGTCGTTGTCACACACCCAACCTGTCCAAGTTCCGACTGAATCCGTCCGCAAAACTATATTAAAGCCTCATACAATCAACCCAAGTATTAACCCAGATCCACAAATGTTAACTGATTTCCAGAGGCTGGGTAGGACATGAAGAACCACAGCACTAACATAAGAATAATTCAGTTCAAAGCGGCACTAACCAAATTGAAAAGCAGTGCAAGTATGGTAACATAGCCCCTGAAACCATCAATGGAGGAGGACAGTCCATGGTGACGATCCTGTCAAAAATGTTTCATGAAAGTTGGCACAATGGGGAGGTACCGGAAGATTGCAAAAACAGTTACTATAGTACCTAGTTCAACAACAAAGGAAGTGGACAGGAATGCAAAAATTATCATGGAATAAGTGATTCTTCACAATTGAGAGATGGGGCCAAAACGATATTTATCAAGATATCTCAAAACGTTGTGGACAGATTCGGATGAAATTTGGTGGACAAGTTGGGTGTGTGACAAGGAAGAATTGATTCCTCTTTGGTGAAGATCCGGATCCGGATCAGAGAGTTTAAAAAAAAGAATCAGTGATTCTTCATCATTGAGAGATGAGGCCAAAAACGATATTTAGCAAGATATCTCAGAATGTTGTGCCCAAGTTGTGACGAAACAAGGTGGATGAGTTGGGTAAGTGACAACAACAAGCCAATTCGATTATGGTTCAGGTCCAGATCCAGATATGCGCTCGTTCGACAACAACAACATGCATTTTAAGGCCATTTTCCCTGCTAGAGCAGGGGTTAGCCTTGCGGTCCCCATGACAATCTTCTCCATTTTGCCCTATTTTCTGCATCTCTCCTTGTTAACCCCCCTGCCCACATTTCTTCTTCCACCATCTTTAGCCAAGTCTTTCTCGGTCTTCCCCGTCCTCTACTTCCTTCTACATTCATTTCCATCACTCTTCTCAACCAGTCACTTTCATCCTTCCTCAACACATGACCAAACCATCTCAACCTGTTCCTCTTCACAGCATCAATCACAGGCTCTATTCCCATCATCTTTCGCAATTCATCATTTGTCTTACTCTCTCTCAACGATACTCCGCACATCCACCGAACCGTTTGCATTTCCACCCTTTCCAGCCTTCGTTGCTGCTCTACATTCATGACCCATGTCTCGCTCCCAATAAATCGAAACACTTCTCACACATGCAGCACACACCTTTCCCTTCAGCTTCAACGACACTCCCCTCCTCATCAGCACACCACTCAGTTCCCGAAACTTCTTCCATGCACATCTCACTCTCACAACCGTTGCCGAGTCTGATCCACCTTCTCCATTCAGCATGTCTCCGAGGTAGCAAAATGTTTTCACACCTTCCAGCTTCATGCCGTCTCCAAGATCCAACTCAACATTTCCTCCATGTGCAGCTCCCTCTGTGCACACCTTACATTTGAATGTAGCTGCCACACTGGTTAATGACCCTCTCAGACCACTACATTTTTTGATGAACCCACTCAGCGCACATTGTACATTGAATGGAGTTCACTCCGACACCCTTCCTGCACACAGCACATGGCCACTTCCCAGTTCTTTCCACCTCACCACATGCTTTACCACTTGCCATCACCTTCGTCTTTCCGATATTCACCTTCAGACGTTTTCTCTCCATATATTCCTTCCACTTGTTCATCTTTTCCTTCAGTCCATCCATACTTTCCGCAATCAACACCAGATCATCTGCATACAACAACTCCCACGGTAAACCCTCCTTTATGTTCTGAGCCAGCACCTCCATCACAGCTACAAATAGTAGTGGACTTCGTACCGACCCCTGATGCACTCCCACCTTCACCTCAATCTCACCACTGTTCCCGTCCTTCGTCCTTACAGCGGTGTGCGCTCTTTTGTACATTGCCATCACTACTCTGATCAACCATTCCTCCACTCCTAACTTCCTCAATGCCCATGTCAATACTTCGTGTGGAACCCTATGGAATGCTTTCTCCAGATCAACAAACCCAAGAAACAACTTCTTCCTCTTCTCCATGTACTTCTCCTGCAACTGCCTCACAATAAAGAGCGCGTCTGTCATTCCTCTTCCTGGCATAAATCCAAACTGCATTTCGTCGATCTTCACCTTCTTCCTTATCCTCCTCTCCAACACCCTTTCCAATACCTTCATTCCATGCTCCAATAACGTTATCGCTCAGTACGAGCCACACTCCAGAGGGTCACCTTTCCCCTTGTATAGAGGGACGAGGGTACTCAGTTCCCAAACCACTGGAATGCGGCCTTCTTTCACCACCAGATTACAGATCTCTGTCATTCTCTTCAAGCTCCTTCTACCAAGTGTCATTTTAGTTGTTCTTGTAACTTTTAACTTGGCCTTTCAATGCCTTTGAGATCTCTAACAACAACTTTGCTGTAAAAGCCAAGAAGGAAAAGATTTTGACCTCCAGGGTTTTTGGAATAGTGAGGCTTGGGAAATGCAAATTTCAATAATGAAAGCTTTAATTACTGCTACTTCATCTTACCCTTTAATTTTTTAGCGCACCACAAAATTTAATGAAAATGCCTGAAGTGTTCATTTGTTTTTTACAAATTTTACGATTGTTTCCATAGCATTTGTAATTTAAATGAGAACTAAATTCCTTCACAAAACTGTTATGATAATCAAAAGGTTTGTGTTATGCTGTAAGTCGGGGGTGATGAAGGTTATAATTCAAGTACGTGATGTGCATTCACTAATTATGAATATGATGAGATTTATTAGTTGCATCTCTATGATAATTTTGTTGTTCATCAACTTCTTTCATCCATCTTGTCAACATTATTTGCTGTACTTTCGTGTCAGAGTTCCCAGGTGGTCATTTGAGTGGTTTTTCTTTATCTTTCTTTCCCAGCAGTGTGTGCACTATCACTCCACTGCACCGTGTTTGCTGGAATGTTAATTTTCCCTTTTTCTTTGGTGATGAGGGTGGCGTGGGCAGGAGAAGGGCAAGCATGGAGCACATGTGGGCCAGGGTGGGTGGAAAGTTGGAAACCCATGATTTACCAAAAGCTGTTTTGTTGCATTTGTTAAAGTAATGAAGTTTGACTTGTGGGAATGGATTGCATCATTTATTAAGAGCAGCTTATTGATGAGACGATGCAGGTTGAGAGAGCTAGAGAGCAGGAAGAAATTCCATTGTTCTTGGTTGTTACCCTCGCCAGAGGAGAGGGTATTGCATTTGAGTCCGTTTGTCTATTTGTCTGTTTCATCCTATGGTGTTGGGCTAGCGGCTAGGGTGCCGGCTTAGGATATCCTAGGATCCTGGGTTCGTAATCCCGGTCGATCGCCGAATTAATGCCAGGGGGGTTGACTCAGCCTGTCATCCTTCCGAGGTCGGCTAATTGAGTACCAGTTCACTGGTAATTCCCTGTTTGTCGTTGAAGGCGGCAAAAAGGGTTGGCGTCAGGAAGGGCATCCGGCCGTAAAACATTGCTTCAAAAAGGGGACCAAAAAACAACAACTACCACGGTCCCCGAAAAGGCCAACCCCGGCTTTGCGGGGAAAAATGGCCTCTAAACGGTGTTTTTTTTTTTTTTTTGTCTATTTGTCTGTTTGTCTGTTTGTTTGTTTGTCCGCACAGAATAAATATGATTTTCTCTGCAACCGTTGGTCCCATTGACAGGAAATTTTCACCATCAGTGTACCTCCACCTGTATAATTTTTTAATGATAATTATGACGTCATATGTCACGTGCTTCGGCCGCCATCTTGGGAAAACCGAAAAACTTTGCACCTCTATATCTCGGAAAGCGCTGAATAGAAAAAATTGAGACATGGATCATTGTAAAGAACTCTCCATGGGGAATAAAATATGTTAATGATGATGTCATAGGTGCCTCCATTGTGATGTCATAATTCGACAAGTACAAAACTTCATCCGATCAAGATGAAATTTCTTGAGCGCCATGTCGGCATAAACTGGTGGAGAAAAAAATAATAATGATGACGTCATCGGTCACGTGGTTCGGCCGCCATCTTTGAAAAACCAAAAAAAATTTGCACCTCTATATCTCCTTAACCGCTGAATAGAAAAAATTGAGACATGGCTCATTGTAAAGAACTCTCCATGGGGAATAAAATATGTTGATGATGATGTCATAGGTGCCTCCATTATGACGTCATAATTCGACAAGTACAAAACTTCATCCGATCAAGATAAAATTTATTGAGCATAATCTAGGAATAAATTAGTTTAGAAATTTTTTTTATGATGACATCATCGGTCACGTGTTTCGGTCGCCATATTTGTTTTAACACAAAAGGCTTACAAACCACTGAAAATACATCCTGGTGAGTGTTTGCAATCTCTGCTCTTTTTCTTGTTGTTATATTGTGAGATGAAATATCCCTTTTATTGTTTATCACACAAGCTCTAGCATTTGAAGTGATTTACTTGAAAATCTCCAAAGGACACTGATAAGTACAGACCCCTCTCTCCCTATCTCTCTCTCTCTCTCTCTCTCTCTCTCTCCACCCTCTCGCTGATGTACCATACTCTTCACAGGGTGTCGGTGGTGCCAAAGCAGCTTTCTGAGCGAGGGATATGCTGGGTGGTTTGCTATTGCCTTCCCAAGAGTTGTTAGGGCTGGACTTTGGACTTGGCTCTGGCTCTGTCAAATACTCACCCACTATTCATGGAGGATATTGTGGAATCTTTAACATCTGCCAACTAATGCTGGCCCATTTCACGTCCATCCGAGGGACACCACACACGTTGATGAATCGCAGCCTGTGAAACACCAGAATGACAGTTTATTGCTGTGTCTGGATTCGCACCTAGGCTAGAGACAGCTTGGAGATGAGTGTGCTTACCTCGAGGCCATCCTGCCAACTCCACGTGGAGATCTACATACAGTGCATGAATCACAAGTGAGCTGGAATGAGCTAACAGAATGAAAGGAACAGTAGAAAGAGAGGGGGAAAACATCAGCAGGGTTGAGAGACAAAAAAGAGGTAAACTTGGACAAATAGGGGTGTGGCGAAGAATGAGGTGGTAGTGCTGGATAAATGGGGTGGACGAGGTGTATACAGAAGCAAACTCTCATGAAGGAAAAACTGGAAATTTGGAAGTCGATGTGCTTGGGGAGGGTTGTTGGGAATAGAGAAGATGATTTTTGGATGGGAGATGATTTGAGCTCTTCCGTGCTCTTTGAAGCTATTTTAATTTGCACAACCTGTATCACACCTATCGGATCAACACCATTGGAGTTCTTCTCACCACGTGACTTCATGGCTTATAGCGCTCCTTGAAAGCCATTGTGCAAAATAGAATAATAAAACCGGAGCTTTAATAGGTACCCGCAAATTCTCTAGAGTTACTCGAGTTGACTGACTTGATTTGTTTTTAGGCAAATCCTGCAAATAGTTTGGGGGTTTCTATCTTGATAAACTACTGGTGATAGCACTTTCTTGAATTCATGATCATCAATACAATCAATAACTTTATTTTCAACAACAAATCAATCAAATGTGATGCACTCTTGACAGTGACAGTGCTGCAAAGATATATCCTTGCCATAGGTTACCTTGCGTAGTTAGCCGTTCTCTTCCCAGAAATTTGTTCAGAATGACGGTGATAACTCGCCAATTTTTGGTGAAATACCAAGAAACTATCTGTGACAACAATGGCGGCCATTTTTCAAAAAAGGACAAATCTGCGATGGCCCTATAGCCAAATATCTTTCTTAGGACATACTCTGATTGTGTGCCAAATGCCATGCTTGTATCATCAAAGGCACAATTCCTGCACCAATCTGCCATACGAGGATGTTCAACACTTGATCTAGAAATGATTTGTCAGAAAAATTGCATCTTTCAAAATCCAAACATTAGTTATGAGAAAGATTTCTTCACATTTCTAGTTCCAAAACGTTTATTGATTGACTCAATTTAAGGAACAATTAAAAACTTGAGAATACTAGAATTGAACTTTGAAGAGCGCATACCTCCGCCATGCTGAACAACAGATAGGCCGGATCTGCATCTGGACCTCAATCAAAATCGAATCGGCTTGTTCTTTTCATCTAACCATCTCATCCAACTCATCCAACGCATGAATACGTCAATAACTTTTTGAGATATTTGTGTTGTATAGTTTTTGGCCCTATCTCTCAATGATGAAGCATCACTAAAAAAATTTATAGTGTTCGGATCCGTCCCCAGGTCTTCAACAAAATCCAATCAATTCGACCTTGTCACACACCCAACTTTTCCACCAAATTTCATCCAAATCCGTACGCGATTATTTGAGATATCCTGCTCACAGACAGACAGACAAATAGACAGGGGTGAAAACATAACTTCGTCCACCTTTGGTGGCAGACGTAATAACGGTTGAAGTTATCCACTGTAAATGATCACACAGTTCTGACCTTTCAGGCTTTACCCTTTGAGCAAAAACGAGTTTTTTTTATCCACTGAAGGGTAAAGCCTGAAACGTCAGCACTTTATGATCTTTATGGCGGATACTTTAGCCATTTTATTCACGTCTTTATCTTCCTTTGCCACCAACTCAGACCACTAGTTATTTGCTGATGTCAGAAACCATTTCTATTGAAATTGTATCTTCCCAGGTTGATTGCTGAAGTTTCAAAAATTTGTACAGGTGCTCATTTTTCGACCAGGAACCACGCTTTGTTAGTGACAATTGAGTGTGTATACACATTTACCTCCGCATATAGCTGTAGCTTCCATATCTATGCAATTTTAGGAAACAAAAATTAATGTCACCTGGCATTTACCATTTTATAATTTGTCCCCAATCGTGTTTGCATGTTTATTATTTCTCCATTTTACCATGCGACTCATGATGCTTGGATCCCAAGTTCAAATTTCGTATAACATGGCAATTTACATCTTGTCTACTTTCTCCTACTTCTTCTTCTTCTTCTTCTTCTTCTTTGTCTCTTCTCGTTATAAGGGGCAAGGTCCAATGGTACGAAGCTTATGCCCTGCCTCGACCCCTATACTCCTCCACTTCTTTCTGTCCTCAGCCAACTCACTCCTCTCCAACCACCCGCACCTTACTGATATCCCACTTCAAACAATCGCCCGCGGTATACCTCTTTTCTTCCTCCCTCAACCTATCCGTTGTCTTTGCCATTCTTTTCCTCTATCCGCACCGAGTGTCCAGCTCACTTCTGCCGGCATTTCACAAATCTCCCCGTCAAGCTCATCTCCACACCAATCTCCTCCAGCTCATCCATCCTCCTTCTATCCACCCTCTTCACTTCCACAATCCTCCTGACCCAGTTGTTCTCACAGAGCTGCAACCTCTGTTGTTGTCTCTCTGTCATTGCCACCATCTCCAGACCATAAAGGTAGGCCAGTGCTGTGTTACACAAGACAACAAAAGTTTCCCTTTCAATTTCCTCCATATCTTTCTGTCTGCCATCACTCCTTCCACCCTCCTCCACACACTCGCACCCACCTGAATCCTCCTCCGCACTTCTGCCTATGACTTACTGATGTCCTTTTTAATACACGAAGAACGACACTTTTTGTGGTTGCTTACATTACTCTCCTGGCATATTTTGTATGCGCAAACTTGTTCACGGATCTTCGATCATTGAAGAAGGGTTTACTTTAAATGTAGTCATAAACGCACAAGTACAAAACAATTGTCATTTGAAAACATTTTGATCAGATGTGACGACAATATTTAACAAATCTGTGAGGAATTATAACTTTTTCAGCACATTTTATAACCCTTGGATACAATTTAAATGTATGTTCGGTACCTATACTGTTGGGTTGTTTTCTGTATAAAGTATTTATCAATTTCTAGCATTTTTAAACATTGCTCGATCATTTCAGATTTGTAGGGGATACCTGAACGAATTTAACCCTCCAATTCCCTATTTGCTTTTTAAATCCCAAATGCAGACAAAAAGATTGTGAAACAGACTCGAATTTCTTTTCTTGTAAACCATTGATTGATGGCACAGCCGACTTGTCAAGTCAGTGGTTTGTTTTCTTAATCTCTATGTGATGCACGAGTGGCCGTGCGATCAGGTAACAGGGCAAGAAAACTCGATGTGACATCCCTTTAGTCAACGCGGCATCTGCGCAGATCAATTTCCGCCTGGCAAATGCCTGCAACTGCTCTAAAGGAATCTGTCACACCCATTTTGGCTGCTTTGTTAGCAAACCCTGAACAGACGTCAAATACTTCAGTAGCCGAGTCAGTTCTATGTGAAAAATACATCGGATACCGAACTTTTGCTTAAATATTACACTAAACATGGGCCGTGGTTATGAATGAAGACACGAGTTCAGTTATTTTGCACATAAGGCCATGCAAGTGATATCCGTTGTTCACAGACCTGATGGTTTCACCAGCAAGTTGTAACATGACCAATCACTCAATGACATGAGTCTAAATTTATGTCTTTGTATTCAAACAGCTTCGTCACAGACAAAACATGTCATCGCACCTTTATCACAGAGAAAACATGTAATCGCACAAACATGTCACCATAGTTGATGCATTCAGAAGCACATGTTTCTGCTCGGTTTGTGAACAAGCAGAACATGATAAGTTTGAATAAAGCCTTAGCATGATCTATAGATTCCTTGCCTTGAGGTGTACAAGGCCACAGCAGCAATAACGGCACCTTTGGAGTTGTAAAACATTGAAATAACCCATGAGTACGATGAAAACTCTTGAAAGTACTTTGTGTGGTGCATGCATGTATTGATGTATTATTAGCCCCCGTTTGACTTAGTTCCTTAATAGGGGGTTTATGGATTGGGCCTTGTCTGTCCGTCCATGTGTGCGTGCGTCCACAACCATATCTCGGGGATGTAAGGACCGATTTTGTTCATACTTGGTACAAATATAGTACATGATGATGCACATATGCACATCGTTTTTTTTCGCGATGAGAACAAAGATGTCCGACCGGCGGCCATTTTAGTTGTAAAAAACAACCTGATGTTGAACATGTCCTCAACCATTTCTCGGACATGCATTTACCGATGTTGTTCAAACTTAGCACACAGATAATTATGAATGATGCATTATTTTTGCAAGTCATTGTCTTTCGAGGTTAGATCCAAGATGGCCGACTGATGCCATTCTGTTACTTAAACATTTCCCGAACCATTTCAAGAACATGCATGGTCCGATTTTGTTCAAACTTGGCAAAAGCATGGCACATGATAACATACATGTGCACCTTACTTTATTTTGCAATCTGATAAAAGATGGCCGACTGGTAGACTGGCAGCCATTTCAGTTGTAAAAAACCCAATACTGGTATTGAACATGTCCCCAACCATTTCTCGAATATGCATTTACCGATCTTGTTCAAACTTGGCACACAGATAAAGAATGATGGGTTACACATGCATGTCATTTTATCCAGATCAGATCCAAGGTGGCCGACTGGTGGCCATTTTGTTCCTTAAACGTGTCCTCAACCATTTCTCAGACATGCACGGATCAATTTTGTTCAAACTTGCCACAACGACTACATATGAGAGTATACAAATGCAGAAGATTTTGTTTTGTAATCCAACCAAAGATGGCCGACTGACGGCCTTTAGCTCCGTACAGCAAAATTACTAAAACCACGGGGCTATTACATTTTATGTGCTTTTTTTCTTGTTATTAGTATTCCTAAGCTTTTTTTTTTTAAACAGAGGGATATTGTAAACAACTTTGTCTGTCTGTCTGTCTGTCCGTCTGTCACACTATCTCCTATACGGTTGTACAGAGATTGATGACCAAACTTGGTAGTTATGATCACCACATGGCAAGAAGGTATGAGAACAACATAATTTTTGGCCCCACCCTCTGGGATCCTGGGGCAGGGTCAAAAGGTTAAATCCCCAAAAATGCAATTACCGGCACGTATTTAAACATTTTAAATGAAACTTTGTGTATGCAATCAATATTGGGGTGCATGTGAAAGATGCAACCACTTTTTGGATTTTACGCAGAGTTCATGCCCCAAGGGGTGGTGGGGACTTAAGGTCACAGAGGTCAAAACAGAATATTTTAAAAAACTTTTCATATTGGGTCATTCCTGGTGGAACTTTGCCAACTTTAAACTTTGCTTTAGTTGTGAAGTATGGGTATTTGTGATGGCACAAATCTTCGCTTGAGTTATTATTGGTTCACGAGATATCAAACAGAGTGACCACTATATTCGTCATGGGTGTGTGTCTGTGTGTCCGCAGCATAACTACCCGATGATATCGACCGATCTTGATGAAACTTGGGTGGGAGGTTGATATCATGATCTAGTTGTGTCCTGCCTAGAGTGGGCGTATTGCGCCCATTGTGGGCGGAGCCACACCCGAAAAAGATGTCTTTTTAGGGGGTAATCGAGTTCAAGCTACATCTTCTCCGAGGGGTTTGGTGGAATCTGACAGGGGTTTCGGTATTTGGTTAGGCCAATGTCATGTGTCTAGCCCCACGGAGCTCGATTTTTCATTTTCGCCCCAAGGTCAAGGTCACAAGGTCATGAAATTTAGAAAAGTCTATTTTTTATGGTTTTATTACATTGTTCGCTTCCTGATCGGGTGAAATGTCGTACATGATCTTATATTATCACATACATCATGAAATACAAGTTTTCCAACAAATTTCAGAATCTTCGACCTTTGACCTTTGAAGGTCACAAAGGTCAAAGTTTCAAAGTTGTTGGAATCGAACCGAATTTTCGGTATTGTTTAGCTAACTAACCTCATAACTGATTACACATTATTTTCTATCTCATTTCAAGGTCAGTAACCTTCGTTTTGACATTTCCGGGCCAGCACCACACACAATTACGTACAGCTGGCTCTTAAAGACCTGCACACGCAGCACATTGGGGCCCTTTGTAAATAGGCATGTACACCGCATGTCAGGGGCCGACACCTGCCACGTGTGCCCCCGACCTCCCAGTCCGGGCCTTTTTCGGTTATAGTCCGTCCTTTGTCATTGAATACCGCTCGCTCGTGAACCATCGTCGTCTCCTGACTTATTATTATTATTGTTATTATTATTGTTCATTTTGCACCACGCTTTATGCAGAGCATCGGTTCGGCTTTGGCAGTTTCCTGGGTTACAATTATAATCTCGCTACCTCTGAAAATTTGTAACTTTCACAGTCCACTTTTCTTCCTCCAGAGGAAGGATTTTTTGGGCCCTTACCCTCGGATGTGTTAACCTTCATCAGGCCAGGGTTATCTCAGAGGTAACATTATCTATGGGTATTAGATGCAGTGTGAAATGAGCGGGGTTTATTTAATTGCAGGTTAAATATTCAGCTGAAGGTTTGCACAAGAGTGTATAGTCAAAGGTCAAAAGTATTGTTTACTGTCGCATCTTTTTCCATTCCATTATTGTGTGTATGTGTGACATGGGCATTCATTGAGCATTATGCTGTGCAGCAGAAGAGGATTCATGATTTCAGTTTCATTTATTGACAAGCCAAACTCTTTTTAATCTTTGGGAACTTTGGAAAATCTTAATCTTTGGAAAAAATGGGAACGGGCACCATTTTTCTATATTCTGACAGTACTGTGCATGCGGCCACTGTAAAGCAAAGCATTGTGGGACCATCCTGATTCACAGGGTGGTAATCAGAAATGTATAGTCTGAAAAGGCACTGGCATACCCTGAGGAAGTTTGCCCCCAGTGAAGCAAACCACGGGGTTAGTGAAACCTGTGTGAAAGCGATGGAGAAGAAAGAAAAATCTTCCCTGGTATAAACAATGTGTCATCTGAAATGGATATACAGTGGATTCAGAAAGTATTCAGACCCCTTCACTTTTTTCACATTTTGTTATGTTGCAGCCTTATGCTGAAATCGTTTAAATTCATTTTTTTCCTCATCAATCGACACTCAATACCCCATAATGACAAAGAGAAAACAGGTTTTCAGAAAGTTTTGCAAATTTATTAAAAAGAAACAACTTAAATATCACATTGACATAAGTATTCATAACCTTTGCTATGATACTTGAAATTTAGCTCAGGTGCCTCCCATTTCTCTTGATCATCTTTGAGATGGTTCTACACCTTGATTGGAGTCCACCTGTGGTAAATTCAATTGATTGGACATGATTTGGAAAGGCACACACCTGTCTATATAAGGTCTCACAGCTGACAATGCATATCAGAGCAAAAACCAAGCCATGAGGTCGAAGGAACTGACTGCAGAGCTCAGAGACGGGATTGTATAGAGGCACAGATCTGGGGAAGCCTACAAAAAAATTTCTGCTGCATTGAAGGTTCCCAAGAGCACAGTGGCCTCCATAATTCATAAATGGAAGAAGTTTGGAACAACCAGAACTCTTCCGAGAGCTGGCAACCGGCCAAACTGAGCAATCAGGGGAGAGGGGCCTTGGTAATAGAGGTGACCAAGAACCCGATGGTCACTCTGGCTGAGCTCCAGAGATCCTGTGTGGAGATGGGAGAAACTTCCAGAAGGACAACCATCACTGCAACACTCCACCTATCTGGGCGTTATGGTAGAGTGGCCAGACGGAAGCCTCTCCTCAGTGAAAGACCATGAACGTGCGTGCAAGTGCGTACGATACGTACGAGTGCGAAGTGCGTACGAGTGCGAACGTGCGTACGATAAAAAGGAGCAGTACGTGCGTGCGTGCAAGTTACACCCATTGGTTGGACAGTCCTCAATTCGACCCACAATTTCTATACTATGGCCACCATTTTAGGAACCTTTTAGAACCCTTTAGAATTACCTTTTCTCTCAAGAAGCCCCTTTACTATGGAGGTTATGCAGGTTTGCTATTATTTCCGACTATCTTCTCAAATTATGAGTTGTACGGGTGACTGTGTGGATGGGTTTCTGTGAAGTGGGAGATATGAAAGGGGTGCAGAAAACATTACATCTTCTGTCCTTTTGATGTGGTAATAGACATTTGCTTTTATAAGTGAGAGGATATGGGTGAGGGAGAAGGGTGAGAGTAAAGATTGGACAACTTTGGAAGAGGGAGGAGGAGAGGGGGGTTGAGGACTTTTGGTGGGAGGGGGGTATAGGGGGTATATGGGGAGGGGTGGTTTG
This sequence comes from Myxine glutinosa, assembly GCF_964187855.1. Lineage (NCBI taxonomy): Eukaryota > Metazoa > Chordata > Myxini > Myxiniformes > Myxinidae > Myxine > Myxine glutinosa. The sequence goes on along the minus strand of NC_136262.1, from coordinate 243,734,768 downwards.
AAGGCTTGAGTGTGGGGAGGGGTTTGATGCCCCAGCATTTGGAGGGGAAGGATGAGGACTTAGGGTTGGGGGTGGGGAGGGGATCCTGAGGCTTTTTGTTGAGGAGTTGTCAGGTGTGTGTGTGTGTGTGTGTGTGTGTGTGTGTGTGTGTGTGTGTGTGTGTGTGTGTGTGTGCACGCCGTTGGTTGTTATTTCCATTTGCGGGTTTTAGGAGGTGGAACGGACTCCTCCCAGCACCCAAAGTATCCATCTCCGATTCAATGAGGGATCATGATTCATGGACCAGTTTGTGAAGTTTTTTTATTCTCAAAGTTTTGTTCCGATGGCTCTTTAGATGATTGTCACCGGGCCTTAGGACAGCTTCCAACCACAGTTTGTTTGTCGTAATATTCACCGGGATGGTTTTTAAGATCTCCTTAAGGATATTTTTTATCATTCCTGTTGTTCCAGTAATCACTGGTACAATGTCGGTGCTCTTCAGCTTTCAGGGTCTTTTCACTTCATTTTTTAGGGCTTGGTATTTGGTCATTTTCTTGATTTTCGGTTTTGGCCAAAATCACTGGGGAGTGACACCTCAATCAGAAATGCCTTCTTTTCTTTTTTTCTATTACAGTACTATATCTGGTCGCAACGCTTTGTTTTCTCTGTGCACGCTTGATGGGATCATTAGGTCATATGTGAGCATTTCTTCCTTGTCTTCAGTGATTGCTCTTGGTTCATGTTTCCATGAGTTTTATGGGATTGGTATATGGAGACTTCTTCAGATGTGCCAGTGGATTACTCACATACTTTGTTGTGCCATTGGGTGTACAGCTGCTCTGACATGAGGTTTTTACATCCCGATAGGAGGTGAGTCGTGCTTTCTGTTTCTACCTTGCAGAACCTACACTTGTTAGACTGACTCAGTCCCACAATTTTCTTAAAGCCAATGGCGTAGTGTCCTTGGTCTTGGGCATTTATAATGATTCGTTCTACATCAAGGTTGAGCTGACCTCTTCTTAGCTGTGCGTGTTTGTGTCACTTTGGGGAAGGAGGGAGGGGTGACACAATCACCCGACAATGATTGATGTGCTCGTTGAATTTTAAACAAACACTGCTCGCTTTGAACACTACGTGTGTTTCGTGAACATGCAGTCAAAAGTTTGTTATCCCACAAATTGTTTCCCTGTTTGTAAACATGTTAATTTTTGGGAGCTGCTTCATACACAACAGAGTTCTGTTATATACAACAATCGATTAAAACCAAATGTCCCAACAGGAATGGCACCTTTGGTGTACAGTCTTGATTCAATGAAAAAATTCAACTCTATATAACAAACCTTGAAAAGTAGAATTACTTTTTAGAAATTTAATAATCAAAATCTATTGATGCATGGCAGAGAAATGAAATAATACTCTTATGGGCCAGTTCATGCAGATGTGTTTGTTGTTCTTGATAAACTGGAACTGTGGTTGAACTTGCTTGCTGAATAATCCTGAATTTTTTTTTTCTTTTTCAAAAACGTTTTTCTTGAGATGCCACAATGCTCTAATGCCTAAAATTATTTTCTTAATAAGAAAATATTTTGTTTAAATAAGAAAAGTTTTCTGGAAACACGAAAATCATGAGAAATAATTTCTAGCTGAAATTTTTTTTCCATAGTTTTATTGTTTCAAGAAAGGTTGTTATTTTTAGAAAATGTTTTTACCTGCTACGTGTCGCAGCTCTACAGGAGCTCCGCATGGTTGGTGTTGTTCTTCTTCTTTGGGATCAATTTTTGAAATGTGCACCCATTGGTTGGATAGCTGTCAGACCCAGACGAAATAATATGGCCGCCATCTTGGTTTTCTGGTGGGCTTAAGACATCAGGCCTGTAGGCCTCTGCATATATATACACTACCCGGGTTTGTTGCGTCAGATTTTCATTGGCTTTGTTTGGGCCGAGAGCTACTCATGATGAGATACCCCAAAAAGCTAATCAATGTCTAATAAATAATATCAGTAAGGTTTAATTAGGCCTGACAGCACGCATGGTACATGGTTCCCTAACATAATAACGTTACGTAATTTTTGAACAGCCCCATATTGGGGTTAAACAATCTGCGACCGTGTGCAGAATGAGCTCCTTCTTATATAACCGTTGTGGAGGCTGTCATGGGTGAGAGGTGTCGAGTTAATTTTTTAATAGCACATTGAACGTGTGTTTCCAATTGCGCTGTTCTTCTTTTAAGAGCGCTTTAAATGCGCGTTTCCCAATTATCCCGTTACCAGATTTTGTCACAGATTGTGACCATAGGCCTGTCATTCTTGCTATACTTAGAAAATTACATTTTGACAGATTTGTTATGCTCGTTCGTACATCCAGAATAATAGGAAATGCCTGTCAATGATTTTTCTTTTGTTGTTGTTATACTATCCATACTTTTTCCATTTTTTAGGCATTTCCAAGAGTGGTGTTCTAGGTATAGTAAATATAAGAAGGGAAGTCAATAAATTTGCCTCAACCATGGAGAAATGGTGATAATCAGGGACCCTGGAGTGGGTTTAAAGGCAAGGGGATTAGAATTTATTTGATGGCAAAAAAGAAGAACACCATATCCTTCCTTTTATTGATTTAGGGTAGAAAAAATTTCTGGAGATAAATAGCAAGTTGCAAATTGAAGAAGAAATTGAGGCCTCTAATCTAACTAAAAAGCAGAACAGGAATTACACATGGATCATGACGCTCATGATCAAAACGAAGTGCGCTCGTCAGCTGTTGCACACCAAAAGGTCCAAAAAAATGAAAGTGCCTATGTGTGGTAAGATTATTTAAATTAGTCGCAATACTGAGAATTGTCAATCATATAAATTAGTGGTCCTGTCCTGCATAAGCACTATCACTATCCTAGTGCATTGTATGTAGCTTTTTGGCAGCTGTGAGCTTTTTGGGTTGCGCCATTCGCTACCAAGATCCATGCGCATTGGCACACCTGGGGGAGGGGGAGGCTCAGGGGGCTTGAGCCCCCTCCTTTGCTCAAATCGTCTCATTAGATTAGCAACACTAGCATTGATTGCATCACAGTAAGTGCACCTCAGACACTGTGATTGACACTCTTGCACTCACACCCTATCAACTTGATTTTGTACTTTAATATTTTGTGGACTATTGCCTTCTGCCCTCCCCCAGCTCAAGTTCCAGGTTATGCATATATGTATAGCAAACTTGTGCAGTGTATATGTATTGTGCATCCATACAGGTGAGTTTTTTTTTTCTTGTGCAACATTTTGTTACTTTAATCTATTTGCATGCCTTTTCATAAAATGTGTTTGTAATTTCGCAGCATTTACTCTGCCTCGGGTCATACCAAGTTAATTTTGCTTGTTTGCATGAAGATGCACACGTTTGGCGTAAATTCTGCAGGCAACTAGGAGTGTCAACATATACACCCAGGTAGTGATTTAGCTTTGCCTGGAGTCTTTTAAACGCTCATTCAATGACTCGAACAGTGCAGGTAATGTTTATCATCGTAATAATCACTCATAGTTTTCATGAGCTGCAATACACAGCACTAGCAGGTACCAACGGATATTCCTCGGAATGTAAAATGTGACTTCAACAGTATTATGCAAAGAATAGATAATTCATGAAATCAACCCCCCCCCTTCTCACAACCCCAAGTCCTCAACCCCCCCTCCTCCTAACCCACAGTCCTTGACACCCGCTCCCCCCTTCCAACCAGAAGTCCTCAACACCCCTCCCAACTCTCTGCCCCCACACCCTAACTCTGTCCTCCCCCTTGCTTCCCGGTCTTCAAAGCAAGAGGGCATTGATGACATTAAGAGGTTAAAATGTAATCAAGTGATTAAATTAACGTTAATTCAGAGCAAGACCAAATTTAAATTAGTTTAAATCAAGAGGATTTAAGAGATTAAAATTAAATAATGACTGAAACATTGTTTAATTCACATTCTCGTGAGATTCCATCATCGAGCATGACGGGCAGACTGACCAGTGTATTATCATATAGATTAGCTCTTTCGAATGTGTTTGACGTATAGGGAATGATGAAAGACTGCTAAAGTCGCCATGGAGCTTTATTTTCCTCAAAATATGGAATTTGGTGAAATTTTGTTTAATCGCTAAATTGACCTGCAGCAAAAGTCCGACCTGACCTGCATACACATTCCTTGATGTCTGTCTCCAGTTTGTGCGATTGACTTTGATGCTTCATTTTAGGATGGAGCTTGCGTAGACCGTTTTTAAATAACGCCATGTTGAGATGGGCATCAAATGCACGTATCTTTAATGGTTGGATCCTGGTGCTCCCCATGGCGTGGAAAGCAAACGCGGCATGCTTCGCACGCCCGCACCCTGCCCGCACCCTGCCTGCACCCTGCCCGCTCCCAGCCACCGCTTGTTGTCTCTGCGGCGACCGTTGCTGGGGAGATGGACTGAGCATGTGGATGAGCCCCATGTGGTGGCTAGGGGGAGAGGAAAGAGGTGGGGTTTTTTTTTGGAAAAAAGGGGTGTGGGTGGGCAAGAGGGGGCAAGTGCATTAGAGGATATCCACATAATATGTATGCAAACAAAGGTAATGAGGCCTAAAAAAAAAAAATTAAGTTGATAAATAAATAGATTTGCGGAAACTTTGAGGAATGGGGTTAGTAAAGGGAAAAAGATAATTTGTAGAAAATAGGATTTGGAGAAGGAAAGAGGGATGTGTATAGCTAATGGGGGTGGTTGGGGACAGTGGGAATAATTTTTGCATGCTGGTCTGAACAAACAACAAGGACAATCTGACGCATGTTCTCCCTGGACTTGATATTAGAGCAATCAAATAGGTGTTGCTAATGGCAGATCTGTATTTCTGTGAATTGAATTAGCCATTCCGTAAAGCACTTGATGCTTTTCTAATGAAGTTATTTCAATTGTTGGTCACCTATATAATGGATGTATATGTATTTGACATAGCTGACAAATCACCATATGATTTGATGATCTGAAAATTTATAATCGAAGCACAATATCAGACCAGTGGTATCATTGATAATCAGCATTTAATACTTGATTACTTCCAATGAAAGACTTCCATACGAGGCTTCTCACGACCGACCCGGAAAGGTGGCTTCGCAGGCCTTGGCGATCAAGTTGCTGAGACAATTAGCTTCTGAAGTTTCATCCGCTTTCCGTAATTGAGGTTATTACCCTGGAAACGTTATCCAGTTTTTTGGATTACCTGATCTCCTGTAGAAGTATTTCATGGTCGTGCTGCCATTCCTTGCAATGGAAGCGGTTGCTGCTGTTGTGGAGCACACGCTATAATATTACGTCTGCTGGCCATTCTTGTCCTTATTTCCATGAAAAAGATGATCGGTGATGGAACAAACTCCCTCACTCTCTTCAATCCCACTCCTCCCTCCAGGTCTTTAAAACAGCTGTTCACCACCATCTCTTATCTTCCCCCATCCAAAACCTTGATCTTTTCTACCCCCGTTAATTCACCCCAAATCCACTTAAAAAATTTTTTTCTTGAAATACCGACTTTTTTCTTTCCTGGAAATTCCAGCAGTGTCTATGCGTTTTATACTTTCCCATCCCACCCCCCGCCTTCCCAAGCCTCCTCCCCTCAAGCCCCCTCCCTCCCACAGATCTTCTGTTGTCCCTGTTATCTGCTGTTGTACTTGTGTGCTTCCCTCTCTCTCCCCATCTTGTCGCCCGCTCCCTTTTTTTGTATGTTTTGTGTGGCCATTCGTTGTTGTTTCTTGTGATTGATGTTAGCTCTTTCACGAGCCTCAATCTTGTATACCAAAAAAAATACAACAACAACATGCATTTTAAGGCCATTTTCCCTGCAAGAGCGGGGGTTAGCGGGGGTCTCCAAAAAAAAAAAAAGGATAATTTAATTTTTTCCATTCCAGTTTTATGGTGAGAAGCTTAAATGATTTTCCTCCAAGCGCATGTGTTGTGCCAGGCCAAAAATTGGGAGCTTTTGGCAGAATATTAAAGTTGCAAAAGTTCTTTTAAAAATTTATTTTCCAGACAATGTTCAAAATGTATTTCAGTTTAAAATCGATCAGCCGGGATTGACCAGATTGATCCATGGTCGTTTCGGGTTGTTTTTTTGGGGTTTTTTTTGCCTTGTTAAGGCCTCTTCTGCCACCCCTAGCAAAAATCTCCTATCCGAAGAGATTCGATAAACGATTGATGAGAATCTCAACAATCCCAAAATGAGTAATGCATCGGATGATTTTGGAAGGGTGGTATTAAATTGAAGTTCTGTTTTGGTTATTTTCAAACGAACCATGATTTTATCATCGAGTATGTCAAAATACGACTTTGAGCGTGAAACAAAATATTTCTCCAAATCCCAAATCTCCACCTCAAAATCTCGCTTTTGAATTCAATATCCAGTCTGAAGGCTTAATCTCCGGTCAAAAATTCCAATCTCTAGCTTCAAGCCTCAGATTTTAAGCTTGGTACCCTGTCTCTCCCTACAGATCTCAATCAGTCACCCTGGGCCCAAAATAGTGGCTCTGAATCCCCATTTATGACTTGTTTCTCGAAATCGTTATTTATTTTGACATAGTTCTGCTTGGATTTTTATTGGATTGGGAAATAAAATATTTCTTCATAGCTTTTCCAAATTGTTTTATTTAGAAATTTTGGCTTTTTCAAGATTATTTCGGAAGATTGGACCTCGGGCAGGCCTATTGCTGCTTTCACTATGAATGTGTCTGTTTAGAGATTCATCATACTATGCCAAAAGCCTCAGGCAATGAACACTGTCAGAATTAACAACACAACCTTTCCACAATTTGTCATTGCCTCGCACTTATTAAAGCTTTACTGCCTGCTTGCTTTCCTACTCGTATTTTTGCTATTTATTTTTGAAGTTTTCATTCAAAATGTCCATGGCGAATGAAGACCAGACAACAATTGCACCAAATTCTCCCATTAGTGCCTTTTTTGTAGACATTTGATTAGTCATATGAAATTATGTTGTATACTATCTCTGATCTACATTGTATGTACTTTGTGTGTCACTGAAATTGGGATTGTGAAATCTTCTCTTTTCCCCTCTGCCCGCATTCTCCTACCTCTCGTCCATGCTTTCACAACATCACTATGCTTCCTCTGCACGTTGCGTGCACCCCACTCCCAACCGTGGCCCCCCATCATCACGGCTCCTATAACTTCCCATTCTCCAATGCTGTGGGCCTACAACCTTAGGGGACTCCATTCCCATTTCACACCTCTCTTGCTGTTGCTGCTGCTCCCTCTCCAGACATTGTGTGCTTAACAGAAACAATCCTTTCACAGAATCGTCTCAACTCATCTGTGTCTCTCCCGGGTTGTTTCTTCCAGTTTGACAGGCTGACCCCTGCTCTGGCAATGCTACTGTTAATGTCAAGACTCTCTCCCCTACAGCAATTGCTTTACAAAAACTGCTCCGATTTGCTACTGTATGATTCAACAAGTGATGATGACTCCGTATGTACCTATCTTCACTAATGATATTGACCAACTGTGAACCTCCCATGTTCCACTTTTCCACTCTCTCTCTTCCACGCTCTCTTCTGCGCTCTCTTCCACGCTCTCTTCCGCGCTCTCTTCCACGCTCTCTTCTGCACTCTCTTCCGCGCTCTTCCGTGCTCTCTTCCGTGCTCTGTTCTACGCTCTCTTCCGTGCTCTCTTCCGCGCTCTCTTCCACGCTCTCTTCCACGCACTCTTCCTCGCTCTCTTCCGCGCTCTCTTCCGCGCTCTCTTCCATGCTCTCTTCCACTCTCTCTTCCACTCTCTCACTTCCTCTCTCTCACTTCCTCTCTCTCTCTCTCTCTTCCCCCCTCTCGCCCCCCTCTCCTCTCTGCCTCTCTCTCTCTCTCTGTTCCCCCCTCTTGCCTCTCTGTCTCTCTCTCTCTCTCTGTTCCCCCCTCTCGCCTCTCTCTCTCTCTCTCTCTCTCTCTCTCTCTCTCTCTCTCTCTCTCTCTCTCTCTCTCTCTCTCTACCTCCCTCTCTTTTCACCTCTTTCTCTTCCCCTCTCTTCCCCTCTTTCCTCCCTACCTCTCTCTCTCCCCCCTCTCTCTCTCCCCCCCCTCTCTCTCTCCCTTTCTCTCCACCCCCTCTCTCTCTCCCTTTCTCTCCACCCCCTCTCTCTCTCCCTTTCTCTCCACCCCCTCTCTCTTCCCCTCTCCCACTTTCCCTCTCCCACTTCCCCCTCTTTCTCTTCCACTCCCTCTCTCTCTTACCTCTCCTCCCCTCTCTTCTGTGTTGATTTGAACTGCATGCCATTTGGCTGGGAATTGGCTCTACAGCAAGTCAACAGCATTGCTGCAAAAGACTTATGTGAGCATGTGAATTTGATTGAATCATTGAACTTCCTAATTCTCAGATCTCCACAAATGGTACATCCTGGTTCCTAGACCTGGGGACTTGGCTCCTCTTGTGGACTTACCATGTTCTTGTGGCAATCCATAATTTTCTTGCTATAGAGCCTTGCTCAGACTGATTGGTAGGGTCTGCTACCTGCCCTCTCCACCAAAGACTAGTCTTCACTTTCCTCTGCATCAGTTTATCACTATGGGAGTTTTTCACAAACCACTTTTCTCATGCACAGGTTTATCCCATCATCTGCAGCTATCCCACCAATCACCTTGGCCCTCGTATATACAGTCTTACAGCCTTGTACACAAGGTAGTTAATGTCAAATACTTTCTCTTTTGTCATTAAAGGTATATCTGAACAAGAGCCACCTTAGGTCATTTTGCAAGGTATTATTTTGCAAGAGAGAACATTTTGCAAGGTTGTATGTTCATCTTCAGGTAAACCATAACAGAATACTATCAGGCCAAGTTAAAGGGTGAGTGAGTTCTCCAACACGTCTATTTCTACAAAAACCTGGTGGCACCTTGTTTAGTCCGTCTCCAATCATGTATGCTGCTCATCTTCTCACTCGATACAAAGGGCTTCATTGCAGATTCTACTCTGCTACGATAGAATGTCTGAAGTTGAGATTTGCCTCCAAAACTTGTGGTGGCCCTACCCTTCTACCGAACGCCTTATTACCCTCGCCAGAGGAGAGGGTATTGCATTTGAGTCCGTTTGTTTGTCTGTTTGTTTGTCTGTTTGTTTGTCTGTTTGTCTGTTTGTCCGCATAGAATAAATATGATTTTCTCTGCAACCGTTGGTCCGATTGACAGGAAATTTTCACCATAGGTGCAACTCCAGCGGTATAATGTTTTGATGGTAATTATGACGTCATAGGTCACGTGGTTCGGCCGCCATCTTGGAAAAACCGAAAAACGTTGCACCTCTATATCTCAAAGTGCTGAATAGAAAAAATTGAGACATGGCTCATTGTAAAGAACTCTCCATGGGGAATAAAATACGTTAATGATGATGTCATAGGTGCCTACATTATGACGTCATAATTCGACAAGTACAAAACTTCATCCGATCAAGATGAAATTTATTGAGCAGAATGTAGGAATACATTAGTTTAGAAAAAAAAAACCATCCTGGAATCCTGGAAGTGGACCCACTTTGACCCTCAGTAGACCCCCTTGGACCATGCTTTTTTATTGCCATGAACAAACATGATTTGCAATATCCCAAATATTATTTTAGCCAAGTTTGGTCACAATCCCATCAGCAGTTTCGGATGTTTACGTGTTTGCAAGTGTTTACGGACAGACTGACGGACTGAAGACGCGCCATCCCATAAGCTCCCCGAACTACCATGCAGTTGAGCTTCAAATGAAATTCTGTTCTCCCCTATGGGCGTCCCAGCTTCTCTCGTCACTCTGAGATGCAATATAATTCAAAGGTATCAGCATGATTGGAATGTCCTGCAAAGAAGCAGCGGCCTTTGGTCTGTTGATCTCATTGCAAATGTGTTGGTGGTTTGTGCTTACTGCTGCTTCTCTTTTGGTATTACTTCCTCCTATTCTTTCAGTCTTTCACCCCATCCACAGTCTTTGCATGACATGTGTTCCACCAGAAACCATCGCATTCTCTCCTAGTCAGGATAATCCTACTCACCCTACAAGTCTTCGAATGGCAGTGCTCTGCCATCTCATATTATCTTCCAATGCTCTCTGTGATATTGTCTACCCCTGTTAACCCTTATTTTCAGATCACTCTCATTTGTCTCTCTTCTTCCCTCCTTTCCCCATTTGTTCATTCACATGCTTGTTTCTATCTGGTTGTTTTCCCAAGACTCCACCGTCTGTATTACCCTTCTGCCATGTCACCTTGCTCTTCCACGTGCCTAGATTTTGTATGCAAAAAGGTTATTCACTCCTCTCCTCTTACATAAACAAACGGCTCTTCCCCGTACACTCTTCTCTACACCTCTACCTTCTCTTTTATTCCATATCTTATTATTTATTTATTTTACTGTTTGGGCCTCGCCATTCTCGTCAACACACCACGACACACTGATAATACTCGTGATCCGAATATATTGAAGCTAATTATAATATCAGACAGTTTGAGTCATGTCAGGATGACATGACTCGCTATTAAATCTTAATTTGTGATCTTGATGAGGTGGGTCTGTGCAGCATTGACCTTTGAGATCCTGACAAGGTATTCAGGTGGAACCTGCATTGCAATTTTTGGTGTTTTATAGGTCAATACATTTTTTTATGCTAACTGCAGTTCAGCAAGATAGGATAAAATGTCCTACCGACTTAATGCAATCTCTGGCTCTGAAAAGGGAGTGGTTATTGGCGCTGAGGAAGCGCCTCTAGCGAATGACTTCCAGCCAGTGTAACGCTAATTCCTGTCACAGGAATTCTGAGATCATATAAGTGGGCGTGGCAGTTCCTGATTGGTTCGTGTTGGGGAACCCCTTCTCGCTGCCGACGTGACGTAAATTCGCGCACGCGCACTGGTGAAGCGCGAGATTCGGCCCAAGGTTCTTATTATTATTATTATTATTATTATTATTATTATTATTTTTGTATACAAGATCGAGGCTCAAAATTCCATACCCGAACCTCAGCGCAATCCAAGAGGATTCACTTGTTATTGTTTAGGAAACATTTGATGCAATCAAATTATAGGTGTTTACAACATTATTTATGATTCCATCAGGCAGCTGTTTTTGCAATGAACTGGTGCAGCAATTGTATTGATTTCTGTGGAAATAAAAAAAATGAAATATATGAAAACATAAACGCGTAATTAAAAAATATAAATGACTAAATAAATAAATCTAAATTGATATCTAGCAGCAGGTCGATGATGCTTGCCTATAATCATAAAGCTTCTATTTATTATGTACCTACGTATGAAGCACCGCTTGTTATTGCTTACACAATGTTACACAATATACATATATATATATATATATATACACACATACAACACATACACATATCAGACCCCATTACTGGTGTGGGTACCAGGAGCAAGTGCAACACTGGTCTATCAAATCTAAATCTAATGATCTTCCCTGTATTGGCTGCAGTACAAGCTTATGGAGATGTATGGGGCTGAGACTGCTCCGCTCTAAGACTGGGAGGTCGATGGGTGGTTCAAACTCTGGCCGAGTCACACCAAAGACTTTATAAATAAAATGCTATGTGCTGCTTCCTTGCTTGCCACTCAGCATGAGGGTAGAGCACAGACAAACAAATGTGGAAGGCAATGTCAAAACACCCAGTACTACTCTTGCCTAGATACTGTTGTGGCAGCGCCAACACTCTAAAGAGTATGGTATAGATTCTGTATAAACTATCACGGATCAGTGGAACATCCACACAATGCAAAATGTGACCAAGTCCTCAATTATTCAGCCCCCCCCCCCTCCTCTCAAACCCAAGTCCTCGACCTTCCCCTCCCATCATCGAAGGCATCAATCCTCTCACCACTCCAAGCCTTATAACCCCCCTCTCCACTCAACTATCCCCACCACAACTCGTCAACCCCTCCTCCCCTCCAGCCCCCCACCCCCTACCGAAAGTCCTCACCTCAACCTCCCATTCCCAAATCCTTAACCTCCCTCCTCCAAACTCAGTCCCATTTAGTCTCCACCTCCTCCCAACCCCAACTCTTTCCTCTCCTCCTCACCCTCCTCCTGCTCCTAAAAACAAACGGGCCTCCCCGCATCAAAATAGCGGAATATTTAACGCTTCCTTCCCCTCTCCTTTCATGCTATCATGTACTTCACAGAAACCCGTCACGGTCTCCTGTCCAACTCACAATCCCATGAGATATGCAGAAATCCTGTGGCATTACAACTCTCAAGTGACCTTGAGCAGGCTAATTGTGCCAATGAATAACCCAAAACCAAAACAAATCTTCTTCCTCATGCATATGTACACATCGTTAAAAGTAAATAACTATGGAGGTTTTCTTTCACAATGTCGCGAGATTCCCGGAAGTCTTTGGGCAAAGACATGGGTTTATGGTTCCTGGTCAAGTCGTTCAAGATATAATCGTCGGAAATAATAGCAAGGACCTGCATACACCTCCACGCTAAAAGACTTGCATGAGAGAATACCCCGTAGTTATTTGGGCAGTGCATCTGCAACAGACCGCTGTCTCGATCGCTGAGGCCTATTTTCACAAGACCCGTGATGACTATCGGCTCAAAATCATTTTAACTGTCGCTTTGGTCATTTTACCCTGAAGGAAAAACTTGTAGGGAGGACATGGTGATTGTGAATATGACATCTCCAAAGATGTCTTTGGCTTCACATAACAGTAAGCACCAACATGGCGGCTATATGATTTTTCAGGTTGAAATTGTGAGTGGAGTCAAGCGAACTGTCCAACCAATGAGTGTAATGGCTACTCGTATATACTGTATTTGGGAGGAACATTTTTCGTACTAGCAAGTTGCCCGTGCCGGTACATGATTCTAAACGGGGTAGGGATGGAAAAGGCAAAAATGCAAATGGCATCTTCTGTCAAGAGGTTCTGGTGAGTCAAGAGGTTCATTTGCAAAAATGCAAATGGCATTAGCCGGCAAGCTGGGAGCAACAATTCACATTTAGCGGCACATCTGATGCAATTCAAATGCTCTAATGGCAGTGAGGCTCTCCATTTGAAACTGCTTGTTCGATTATATGTGGCTTTTTGATGCCAAGGGTCCATAATAAAAAAATTGTATTGTTGACAAAGCCAGTGACCAGTTACAAATTAATAGTAGGATTAATTTTATATGTTTAGATTTAAATGTATAGAAGTTTGCATTTCTTGGATTATCGAGAGTGTGTCATTTTTAGAACCTCGGAGCGCTCCTCGTAATGATTAATCTGATGCAATGGTTCTTGAATGTAACAAGGAAGGTGAGGGGTGCATGGAAGCTCTTACATTTGAATTCCTTCGATTTGTTGATTCTCTGACAATTTTATATCAACTTGCAAGTCGTGACAAGTGCTTCCTTGTTGTTTTGGTGCTGTGCCTTGCATGAAACTGCAAAAGCGAAGCCCCAGAAGTGTTAGCATTCCATCACGGTTTTGATTTACCAACGATTATTCGAGCCACATCACCTTTGTTGAGCAGCTTAAGAAGATCAGCTCCTGATAAGCATGTCATGCTTTCGATTTTGTGATGAATTCATCCACATTGTCAGTTTGTGGGCCTACCTTCAGCTCACTGACCCGAAGGCCCACTGTCGATTTGTTGGCCATCTGTCATTACACGAGCCCATTGAACAAAAAAGTGAACACCAGCCGTGACATGAGCCTCTAATACCAGAAAAAATCCCTCAAAACTATTTTCCTTCTTTGAGGCACGGACAGAAATACAAGTTTGTGTGGCAAGGGTGCCCGGAAGGCATGCATGGTGTTGGTGTCTTGTTTTCTGAGGAGTTTGTAGACAGTGTGGTGAGTGTGACTAGAGTGAGTGAAAGGTTGATGATGGTGAAAATGATGATTGGAAAGGTCTTGGTGAACGTCATCTCGGGATATGCTCCGCAGGTCGGTCCGAGCGATGAAGACAAGGACAAGTTCTCGTGTGCGATAGCGATAGAGAAGCTGATGGAAAACGTGAAAGATGAGGAAGTTGTTGTGGTAGGAGGAGACCTAAATGGACGTGTGGGAAGGAGTATGGACGGTTTTGAGGGAGTTCATGGGGGTTACGGATATGGTGTGAGAAATGGAGAAGGTGAAAGGATTTTGAAGTTTGCTGATGGAGCTGATTTGTTGATTTGTAAGACTCAATTCCAGAAAGCGGATAATAAGCTTGTTACATACACGTCAGGTGGGTCGACGACAACCGTTGACTACCTGATGGTGCGTAGGCGAGATAGGGGGCACCTCCGGGACTCAAAGGTGATCCCGGGGGAGGAGGCTTTTTCACAGCACCACTTGGTTGTCTGCGACATAAGGGTGAAAGGTGCGAGGAGAGCTCGGCGGGTGAAGTACCAACCGAGAATGAAGGTGTGGAGGTTGAAAGAGGTGACAGTGAGGGAGGCATTAAAAGAGAGGCTGAGTATGGTAGAGGATGCTGTGGTTGAACTTGAAAGTGGTTGGATGTCAATTAAAGATAGTCTGTTTGGAGCCGTTGGTGAGGTATGTGGATGGACAAAAGGACCACCGATGCACTCGGAAACATGGTGGTGGGATGATGAAGTTGGAAGGAGGATTGACGAGAAGAGGAAGAGGTTCAAGGAGTGGCAGAAGGTGAAGGGTACGGGGGCAGAAGAGGCAGGGCTAGAAACTTATAAGGCAGCCAAGAAGGCTGCAAAGAAAGGTAGCAAATGCACAGGAGGCATGCAGGAAAATGTTCAGAGAACGCTTGGATTCGGAAAAGGGTCAGAGAGCAGTATTCAGGATTGCAAAGCAGATAGCGAAAGTGAGGTGTGATGTGATGGGGGTGATTTGCTTGAAGGATGAAGTGGGACAAATCGTTGTGGACCCAGATGGAATTAAAGGAAGATGGAAGAGATATATGGAAATGCTGTTGAATGCAGATAATGAACGGGACGGCAACATCGAGAGTAACCCAGTTTTAGGACCGGCAGAGAAGATAACCGAGAAGGAAGTTAAGGAAGCGATAAAAGCAATGAAGAGTAGAAAAGCGGGAGTGTCGACGGGAGTTGTGGGAGATACGTTGAAGGCAGCAGGAAGTTGGGGTGTGAAGAGAATGACAAGGATCTGTAATCTGGTGGTGAAAGAAGGCCGCATTCCAGTGGATTTGGAACTGAGTACCCTCGTCCCTCGATACAAGGGGAAAGGTGACCCTCTGAACTGTGGCTCGTATAGAGTGATAAAGTTATTAGAGTATGGAATGAAGGTATTGGAAAGGGTGTTGGAGAGGAGGATAAGGAAGAAAGTGAAGATCAATGAAATGCAATTTGTATTTATGCCAGGAAGAGGAACGACAGATGCGTTTTTATTGTAAGACAGTTGCAGGAGAAGTACATGGAGAAGAGGAAGAAGTTGTTTCTTGGGTTTGTTGATCTGGAGAAAGCATTCGATAGGGTTCCACACGAAGTAGTGACATGGGCATCGAGGAAGTTAGGAGTGGAGGAATGGTTGATCAGAGTAGTAATGGCAATGTACGAGAGAGCGCACACAGCTGTAATGACGAAGGATGGGAACAGTGGTGAGTTTGAGGTGAAGGTGGGAGTGCATCAGGGGTCGGTACTAAGTCCACTACTATTTGTAGCTGTGATAGAGGTGCTGGCTCAGAATGTAAAGGACGGTTTACCGTGGGAGTTGTTGTATGCAGATGATCTGGTGTTGATTGCAGAAAGTATGGATGGACTGAAGAAAAAGATTAACAGTGGAAGGAATGTATGGAGACAAAAGGTCTGAAGGTGAATATCGGAAAGACGAAGGTGATGGCAAGTGGTAAAGCATGTGGTGAGATGGAAAGAACTGGGAAGTGGCCATGTGCAGTGTGCAGGAAGGGTGTCGGAGTGAACTCCATTCAATGTACAATGTGCACTGAGTGGGTTCATCAAAAATGTAGTGGTCTGAGAGGGTTATTAACCAGTGTGGCAGCTACATTCAAGTGTAAGGTGTGCACAAAGGGAGCTGCAGATGGAGGAAATGTTGAGTTGGATCTTGGAGACGGCGTGAAGCTGGGAAGTGTGAAAACATTTTGCTACCTAGGAGACGTGCTGAATGGAGAAGGTGGATCAGACTTGGCAATGGTTGCTGGAGTGAGATGTGCATGGAAGAAGTTTCGGGAACTGAGTGTCATTGAAGCTGAAGGGAAAGGTGTATGCTGCATGTGTGAGAAGTGTTATGATTTATGGGAGCGAGACATGGGTAATGAACGTAGAGCAGCAACGAAGGCTGGAAAGGGTGGAAATGTGAATGGTTCGGTGGATGTGCGGAGTATCGTTGTGGGAGAGGAAGACAAATGATGAATTGCGAAAGATGATGGGAATAGAGCCTGTGATGGATGCTGTGAAGAGAAACAGGTTGAGATCGTTTGGTCATGTGTTGAGGAAGGATGAAAGTGACTGGTTGAGAAGAGTGATGGAAATGAATGTAGAAGGAAGTGGAGGACGGGCAAGACCGAGAAAGGCTTGGCTAAAGGTGATGGAAGAAGAAGTGTAGGCAAGGGGGTTAACAAGTGGAGATTTCGAAAATAGGGCAAAATGGAGAAGATTGTCATGGGGCCCGCAAGGCTAACCCCCGCTCTAGCAGGGAAAATGGCCTTAAAATGCCTGTTGTGTTGTTGTTGAGGCCTTGTAGCTACAATGTTGTGGATAATGTATGGTCATCGTTTTGGCTCTGCAAAATGGTGTTTGTGTTGGCTTAGCCTGGTGTTGGCTTAGCTGTTAGGGTGCCGGCTTGGGATCTTAGGATCCTGGGTTTGAATCCCGGTCGATCGCTGAAATAACGCCAGGGGGGTTGACTCAGCCTATCATCCCTCCGAGGTCGGCAAATTGAGTACCAGCTTGCTAGGATGAATGATCCCGGTGTGCACGCCGGCTTAGAATCGGTACACCATATCCCTGCGCATCGTAAGAGGAGAATAAGGGTTGGCGTCAGGAAGGGCATCCGGCCATAAAAACATTGCCTCAAACAGGGAACCATGATTGTCATGGGGCCCGCAAGGCTAACCCCCACTCTCGCGGGGAAAAAGGCCTTAAAACGATCATTCATTCATTCATTCAAACTCGTGCTCATGCATCCACTCTATTATAGTAAGATAAGATGCAGGTAGAAACGCTGCATGACACCTTTCTTCCAGTGGCAGCTGTATCATAATATAATTTTCTGATATAAATATGGGTATGTTGTGTTTCATATCAATCGTGTGTTTCTCGACAGCAATGCTTGTGCATTTACGCCGATGCTATTAACACTCATCCGGATGTATTGTGAAATGTGTTTTTCTACAAAGGTAAAGAATATCTCTGAGCGCTCGTATAATTACCTCAATTGCGCGCAGTGAAGATGCATCACCAAAATGCAGGGTTTTTTTTTATAATGGCTTGTCGACTCGAGTTAATGATTTTTCAGACTGCCTTAAATTCGTGTCCGCAATGCCCATCAGGGACTCATGACATGGGAAGGACAGACGGGTTCTCATATTTAGCGCATTACTGATCCTGAAAGTCTTTCCGAGCTATTAATTACAGCCTGTGCATGCGCAAAACTGCTCGTGTGGAGACACCATCTGCAGCAAGTGGGGGAGAGCGGGGTGGAAAAGCGGAGAATATTTGGATTGTGCGGCTCCTTGACTGTAAGGATCATCGACGGAGAATCATTGAGTTTTCTTGACTGCAGTAATTGGGTTTATGCAGTGACAGCTTGAGATGGTATTTAAGGTTGTCTGAGTACCTTTCTGGTTCAAGCCCCAGTTATGTATGTATAATGTATGTATAAAATATATTCTGGAAATAGCTTTGATGCTTGGCAGGAGTTGTTTGCCATCAAGGGGACCTTGGGACCATTGACGAGAATTGTTGATCTTGAGATTATGATCATGGCCACTTGACCGAAGCCAATTGAGCTCAATCTGTGTGATTTCGCCGTGTGAATACAAATCAAGTCTGGGTGCAATTTGATGGCCATGTCCATGCCCTCGTATCACAAAGACCTTGAACTACGACTTTCCTTCATCTAAAGCCCCTGCTGAGCTTCATTTACAAACGTTCAAGCTGACTTTACAGAAATATATATATATATACACACACACACACACACACACACACACACACACACACACACACACACACACACACACACACACAAATGATGTATTTCCTTTTCGATATTTTTTGTTTGTTTTACCTGTTTATATTGAAAAGCTATTCCCTTTTGTTATGGTTGGTGCGGGATATATAAGTGTACTGTAAATGGTGAAAAACAAGTAAAATCAATAGTTTCCTTTAAAAACAGTCTTCCTTTCCCAAAATGAGAGGGTTTTTGTGTGCATAGTCGAGGCTCATGGAAGAGCTGGAAGAGTCTTGGGAGTAACTATTGAAACCATTAGCCGTGGTGGTCATGACTACAATGATGAGCTGGAATGGCATTCTAGCTTATCATTGGCTGAACTTCCGCCATCTGCTATCATTGGCCTCCGCCAGGCTGAACAGATTACTTTTTTGTATTCCACTGATAGGCCGGATCTGCATCCAGACCATTCGTCCTTGTCACACACCAAAATCGAATTAGCTTGTTCTTGTCACCTAACCAACTCATCCACAATTTCTTGTCATAACCTGTCCAGAACCTCTTGTGATATCGTGCTCTATATCATTTTTGGCCCTATCACTCAATGGCGAAAAATCACTTTAAAAATTTTCAGATCCAGATCCAGATCCGAGTCTTCACCAAAGTTTAATAAACTCGTCCTTGTCACACACATAACCTATCCACCAAATTCCGTCTGAATCTGTCCATAACCTTTTGAGATATCCAGCTCACAGACAGACAGGGGTGAAAACATAACCTCCATCCACCTCTGGTGACGGAGGTAATAACTCTCTCTCATTCGTGCATAACTAAACTCGACTATTGCGTTGGATCCTTGACACCTTTCTATTAGACTCAGCAGCTTGCAATAAGGAAAAAATAGTGATCTAGGTAGAAATGCTTTCAACAAATTGGAACTCCTTCCTGGTTAAATATCTAAAATCCAGCCCCACCGCCCCACAAACCCACAGTGCGGTCACACCCTACTTAAGTCTTAATCTTGGAAAGAAAATATCTATAATTTTAACAACCAATACGTTTGGCACATGAAGTGTTGGGTCATGTGAGTAGTCTTTTTTAATCGAGAAAGCAAATTAAACAAGGACAGATGCATTCAAAGTACACCACCCCCATGCCAAATAAATAAATATCATAAAATATTTTATTAATCAATTGGCTAATAGCATATCTAAACCACCAGTGCTTCATCCGAAGCTGTAACTCTGTGAAAATTAATTAAATAAGTCATTAATCGAAAAAATTAAACAATTAATTGATTAATCAATAAATCAAAAATATCCCTTGCAGCCAAATCACTTGGTCATCGTCATGTCCAAATATCAGCTTGTCCAATCATGTCCAATCATAAATCATGTCCAATCATAAATAAATGATTAATCATGAAAATAAATAAATGGTAAATAATGAAAATAAATAAATAAAAACCACCTTTAGAGGCCATTTTTCCCTGCAAAGCAGGGGTTGGCCTTTTTCGGGACCGTGGTTGTTGTTGTTTTTCGGTCCCCTTTTTGAAGCAATGTTTTACGGCCGGATTCCCTTCCTGACGCCAACCCTTTTTGCCGCCTTTAACGACAAACAGGGAATTACCAGTGAACTGGTACTCAATTAGCCGACCTCGGAAGGATGACAGGCTGAGTCAACCCCCCTGGCGTTAATTCAGCAATCGACCGGGATTCGAACCCAGGATCCTAGGATCCTAAGCTGGCACCCTAGCCGCTAGCCCAACACCAGGGAAAAATCAAAAATAGCCTTTGCAGCCAAATCACTTGGTCATCGTCATGTCCAAATATCAGCTTCCTAGCTCAAAAGGTGCCTGAGGTAATGGCCAGAAGAGAAAGGAAATAAATAAGCACTTAATTAATCGATAAAAATTAAGTAACTAATCAAGTAATTGATTAATCAAAAAACAAAAAATACCGTTTTTGCCAAAGCACTTGCTCACTATTGTGCCGAAATTTCAGGTTTTTAGCTTAAAGGATGGCTGAGACATCACCCGGACAAACAAACAAACAACCAGAGTGAAAACTCAGTACTCCCTTTCAGCATGCGTCATTGCCGAGCCCCCTTCGGTGCCCGGCAATGACGTCATGCAGCGCCTGGAGATGGCATAGGAAAGGAGCGGTGTAAAATAATCTGGGAGTTGATTTTAAAAGCTGGCAATGTTATGTATATTTAGGATAACACAAGTTGGGATACAACATGCTACATTTTTGACATTTAGTTCTCACAAAAATAACCGAGTCACTTATTTGTTGGTGAAATTGTGCTTTGGCAGGAATAGTTCTTGTAGACGCAGGTAATGATCATAACTTTATCCTCACAATCTCCTGCTAGGGTTTCTCATTGTTTTCTTGACCTCTCAATTCAGGAAGTAATTTCTGTCTTTGCTTATTTACCATGAAAAGGGAATCCTAAAAGAGAAGTCATTACATTGGCAAACATCCACGCTCATCTCCGAGATGGCACAAGGGTCCTGAACAATCGGAAAAGCAGAATTTGAGGAGTGATTAAAATCCAGGGAGCGCATAATGTGCGCAGCATGAGGGCGTGGGGAGGCCTCACAATATAATGTGAGAAACAGGCAGATCATTGAGATCAGGGGAGGCAGACACTGTTGTGGTGGGTGGGGAGGAAAAGGAGGAATGGGGTTCGTTTTAAACCTTTTCATTCCTCTCTCTCACTAGGGGAGGAAGCCTGCGGGTTTGAGGTCAAAGTGTGCAGGTTAATTTTCCCTCGGCATGCTACGAGGTGAGTTGTTTGAACCTTGTGTAAACTGACACAGCTGCACTGAACCATTCCCTATGTCTTCAGATTGGTCATTGGGGAGGGTCAGAAGAGATCATTCTTGTCCATATAAAAATTCTTAACATAATTAACAACATGTGCAGGTAATGAGATATTTACATGACCTGATGAAAATAACCTACACAATATGTGAAACTACTATAATTTTTAATGGCTTATTTTTTAAATAATAACTGATTGTGATACTTATTTCATAAATACAACAGAAAACTAATTTTAATACCAGGTGCAAAAAGGTTGTACTTCCAATAAAAGGGATATTCTAAGATTGACTCTTAGCGTCATATCCACGAACGGAGTGTCAACCATCGGACAGCACCGGGCAATGCTGGGTACTCTTGTGGTACTTCATAATATATCATTGCAATACAAATTATACAATAGATTTTCTGCTTATTTTAAAGAAAACCATGCATATGCAGAAGTGTCTCTCAAATGTTGTACTTGTGTGCTTCCCCCTCTCTCCCCATCTTGTCTCTCGCTCCCTTTATTTCCTCTTATGTGTCTACTTGTTTTTTGTTTGTTTGTTTTGTTTTTTTGTCATTAATCTTAACTCTTGCACGAGTTTCGATCTTGTATACCAAAAATAAGTTTTTTTAAAAATTCCTTTTTTGTACAGGCGATATGAGATCTGTAAGTGGTGGGGTGGTCAGCAAGTCAGATCTGTAAGTGGTCAGCAAGCACACTGAAAGTATCAGGACGGAACAGACAAAAACGGGACGCGAAACATGCATGCATGAAGGAAATGCCGAGGGAAAACTGGAGACTGGGAAGGGATTGGGGTGGGGTTAACGACGGTAGAAAAGGTCATGATTTTGGATTGGGGATGATCTGAGATGGTGGTGTGCATCTGCTTTGAAGACCTGGAGGGAAGAACGAGATTGAAGAGTATGTAGAAGATCATTCCACAGGTGGGAAAGCTATCCTGGATTTAGGTAGTTCTATCAGAATGGGGTTGCTTTTGGGCCGTGTGAGCCCTGCAAAAACCTGGGGCTGGGTGAGGGGGTGACGGAGCACAGAAAAAGCAGAGAGTACAAGACCAGAAAGGAGGCAATATAAGACAGAGACCACCGACCTGTCTGCGATGGTGGAGTGATAGGCCCATATAATCAGCCTCAGCATGGGCGATTCCAATAATCTTGAAGGCCTTGGTTTCCATGGCATCAGGCAGGGGAGCCAGCACAGAGGGGAGAGCAGCACTCCATGAAGCTGCAGATGAAGGCCTTGTAGGTGGATAAGAGTTCAGGAGTGCCAAGGAAGGACTTTGTATGATGGAGAATTCCCAGTCGGCAGCTGACTTTGGAGGCCAACTTGGAAATGTGCTTTCCCAAGAAACTTCCTTGTTAAATAATATTTGGATGCATATTTACACATTGTTAAAAAGCCCTGTAAATGATTGTGCTGCTTATTTGAAACAAGTAATGTTATGTCAATGTCCCAAATTTTATAACTCCATAATGAGCTCTGTAACTGTGTGTAACTAACTTGTTAATCGACTCTCTAACCTCACGCTTTTAAACTGTAAAAACTTTTCAGGAAACTTTGAAGTTCTCTTATGGATTCGATTTTTGTGGAGCTTGATACTGCTTTCATGCAGCTAATCCCTTCATTCGGTGAACCTTTGTTTAAAATTTAGAGCTACTTGATTTCGAGGGATATAAAAAATAAATAAATATTTCATTTTTTACCTCCATTACCTCCCTTTTTGAAATACCCCCTTAAAAAAAAATATATATATATAATTTTTTTAAATTATCCCCCTTCTCCGCATTCACAATTGATTTTGTAAAATAATAATCACAACTAAAGATGCTTGTTTTGCGTATGCAGATTATTAAAAGTAATGTTGGTGAAACTTTTTTTTACTTGTTGTACACCGCACCTTTCCTATGCCATCTCCAGGCGCTGCATAACATTATTGCCGGGCACCGAATGGGGCTCGGCAGTGACGCACGCTGAAAGGGAGTACTCAGTTTTCACTCTGGTTGTTTTCTTGTTTGTTTTCTTGTTTTCTTGCTGGTTTTCTTGTTTTCTTGCTTGTTTTCTTGTTTTCTTGTTTGTTTGTCCGGACGATATCTCAGCCATCCTTTGAGCTAGGAAGCTGAAATGTCGGCACAATAGTGAGCAAGTACTTTGTCAAAAAGTTATTTTTGGTTTTTTGATTAATCAATTAATTGATGAGTTATTTAATTATTAGCGATTAATTATATATTTTTTATAATTAAGTACTTATTTAATTAATTAAATTTCCTTTCTCTTCTGACCATTAACTCAGGCACCTTTTGAGTTAGGATGCTGATATTTGGACATGCCAATGACCAGGTGATTTGGCTGCAAAGGCTATTTTTTTTTAATGAATTAATCAATTAATCGATTAATTATTTAATTATTCGAGTAATGACTAAATTTTTTATTTTTTTTGTTCCAGTTTCTGATGAAATGGTGATGGTTTATGTGTTCTATGACCAAATTGATTAATAATTTAATTTTTTAATGATTAATATTTATATATTTTCATTATTAATCATTTATTTATTTTCTTTCTCATTTGGCCAATATCTCAGGCACCTTTTGAGCTAGGAAGGCAATATTTGGACACGACAGTGACCAAGTGATGTGGCTATCAAGGATATTTTTGATTTATTGATTAATCATTTAATCGATTAATTATTTATTGATTAATTAATTAATTTTTTTTTTAAATGAATGACTTATTTAATTAAATTTCTAAAAGATACATCTTCGGATGAAGCACTAGTGGTTTAGTTATGCTATTAGCCAATTGATTAAGAAAATATTTTGTGATAATCTTTTATTGATTTTAATTATACAATTAAACAATCAATTATTGTACACCTCTCCCTCCCAATGCAGTCTCTATGAGCTGCACTGCGGTATTGCCGGGCGCCAGAGGCACCCCAGCAATGTCGCGCTGTAGGATATTTAATTATTTGGCATGGGGGCGGTGTACTTTGAATGTATCTGTACTTGTTTTATTTGTTTTTAATCGTAATGACATGAATATAATTTAAAAATTGCAAATCATCAGTATTGTCCAATTGACATTGGATGTCCAGTTTGTCTCTCTTTAACCTTGTTTTTCCCCTTCCCCCTTTTATCGTTATTGGTTTCTTATACAAGGTCGAGGTTCATGAAAGAGTGAGAAACCACAATAGCATTACCCTTCCAAAAATGTAATGGTGTTTTTTGAGGATAAAAATGATCACCTCAAATTGAACCAAAAATATTTTACACAATGCTACTTAAGCATTGGTGGTCTTTGTTACTCTTCCTGGCGTTGGTGGTTAACGTATGACAATCTTGTTTCATTCTATGTAAATTGGTTTACTCATCTTTTCTGAACTTGTTGGCACATTCATCTTTACCATACTGCTCCAATGTCTCTGACTCATTGCAGTAAAAAAGCGTCTTCTCTGTATATGCTCGAGTGAAGACTAAACAATGTCTTGTTTGGAAACTAATATTTATTCTCAAAGGACAGTTACCAGAACCCACATGGTAGAATGATGCTGATAACAACTCCTGTCAGATGATGATTGGAAACACTGATGTAAAAGTCTTTCTGGGAAATGTTGGTTTTATATTTTCCCTTCCTTAGCGTTTATGTTTTCAACCTTGTCTGTTTGTCTGTTTGTCTGTGTCTGTTTGTCATTCGAACCCAAAGGTGGATGGTGGTTATGTTTTCGACCCTGTTTGTCTGTGTGTTTCTGTGTTTGTCTGTGTCTGTTTGTCATTCGAACCCAAAGGTGGATGGTGGTTATGTTTTCAAGCCTGTCTGTTTGTGTCTGTTTGTTTGTCTGGGTCTGTTTGTCATTCGAACCAGAAGGTGGATGGAGGTTATGTTTTCAACCCTGTCTGTGTCTGTCTGTCAACAGGATGTCTCAATAAGTTATTGACGGATTCGGATGAAATTTGGTGGACAACTTGGGTGTCTGACGAGGATGGATTGAATAAATTTTGCTGAACATCCGGATATGACAATTTTTGAGAAAGAGAGAGAGAGAGAGAGAGAGAGAGAGAGAGAGAGAGAGAGAGAGAGAGAGAGAGAGAGAGAGAGAGAGAGAGATAGATAGATAGATAGATAGATATAGATATAGATATAGATATATATATATATAGATATAGAGATTGATTGATTGAGATATTGAGATTGAAAGAGATAAATAGCACAATATGTCAAATCGTTGTGGACTGATAATGACAACTTGATGGATGAGTTGGTTCGGTGACAGGAAGAAGCCAATTAGATGTTGGTTCGGGTCCGAATCCAGATCCGGCCTATCAGTGGGATACAAAACGTAAACTGTTAAGCCAGGTAGACTGGTAGAGGTATGTGCCCTACCGAGTGCCATTCTAACTATGAAAATATATTTTGGTTGGTGAAGGAAAACATCCTTTTGTGATTAAACAGGCTTCTTTAAAATATTAATTTCTGCTTTGGCAATTGAAGCTTGTACAAGCTTATGATTAGAAAGTACTTTGAGATGTTTCACTACACGAGAAAAATAATGCACCCTGACAATCGACATCACCCTAATGATGGGCCTGCTCCAAACGAAGAGGACAGCTACTGGTGAAATGATGACACAATTATCGTTTCAATGAGACAGAGTGCTTATTTAATTTGAAAAACGAATCTCGCGTCAGAAGGCACCTTGCTGCTTTTCGTAACGAGAGTTTATTCACTTTTGACCTAGTTCCTTGGGTTCTTGCTTTCTCGAGGGTTTTGTTTAAATTTTATTGAAACTCGTACAAAACAATTTAAGATCCATGAAACGTCATGACAAAACAAATGTGACCAGGTAGCTTGGAATGGTGTGAGTTATGCAGAACTGTATTTTAGAGATTTCCATGCTGCCTGATGTCCACAGCTTGAATCGCATAAACAGCGTGGAGAATAACCCTCTGGGGTCAACACCCTTTCTTCTCCTTCACCCAAGTGTTCCTTTCATAAGTTCAGTCCTGTCAAGCCTTCCCATCCCAAACCAAAGCTTGTGCAAACACCCCTCCCATGCAATCGCTACTCTGCGCAGATACTGGGAAGATCATGCGTCTATGTTTGGGGTTCGTTAGGTGGAGTGTGATGAGAGAGTTGGTGTTAAGAATAAGATCAAATTGCTGCACTAATGTGGTTGGTTCTCATGGAGACATGCCTCGAATAACACCGATATAAATCTATATTTAAATAATGTTGTGTGTGTGCGTATGAATGTGTTTTTACTCTGTTTGCCTGCCTGGCAGTCATACACGATACAGTATATATTTATATATATATATATATATATACATGGGGTGTACTTACATTTTCACGTGACTGTATGTCTGCATTTTAAAAATTCATTTTCTCAGCAACCGTTGGTCCGATTGACATGAAATTTTCACCATAGGAGGGCCTCCTCCTGTAGAATATTTAATGATTATTATGACGTCATAGGTCACGTGGTACAGGCGCCATCTTGAAAAAACCTCGCACCTCTATATCTCTGAAACCACAACGGGAAAAATTGAAACCTGGCTCATTGTCAAGTCCTCTCCATGGGGAATAAGATATGTTAATGATGATGTCATCGGTGCCTTCGTTATGACGTCATAATTCGACAAATACAACACTTATCCGATCATTATTTTAAAAATTTCAGCATCTGTTGGTCTGATGGACACGAAATTTTCACCATAGGAGCACCTCCTCCTTTCATATATTTTAATGATAATCATGACGTCATAGGTCATGTGGTACAGGCGCCATCTTGGAAAAACCGAAAAATGTTGCACCTCTACTTCTCCAAAACCGCTGCATGGAAAAATTCAAACATGGCTCATTGTAAAGAACTCCATATGGGGAATAGGTGTCGTCAACAATGACGTCATTGGTGCCATAATTATGACGTCATAATTCGACAGGGACAATGCTTAGTCTGATCAGTTTGAAATGTATTGAGCGTGATCTATGTAACAATTATATTAGAGAATATAAATGTATGATGTCATCGCTCACGTGGTCTGGCAGCCATATTGGATCAAAGAAAAAAAATGTAAAAAAACAGAAGAGTTGGCTCGCAATAAGTTGACTGCGCAGGGTTAGTGTATTCTATGAATACCATCTAGTTACTCATCGTGATGATGGCAATAAGGCCTCCACACAGTAAGATTTTAAACTAAAATTTAATGTAATCAGGATTACATAGTCCGTGGGCACAACTACAACGAGGCACTTAAACAGGACAAGATGACAAACATAAATTCTCAACATAAAACCTACAATACCACACCTTATCTTAACTTGTGCACATTTCTTACACAAACGTTGGGATGGAGGGAACATAAGGAGAGCAAAATAATAAAAGAATAAGCAAGGAAAGATGCAAATAACTAAGGGATAGAAAGTAGGGAAGGAATGAGGCGTTCAGTGATGGTACCTAAACTGGTCTGACCAGTGGAGTCCCTTCCGACTTCTGCACTAGTGTATCAGGTCATTTAGCCTGTGTGCTACATGTGTTTATCTGTCTGTCTGTGACACACACAGCACCTTGCACTGTTGAGCTTAAGGCAGCTCTACAAAAGATCACCACTCAAGCTCAGCATGGTCTCCAATGGCTTCCTCTGCAGCATGGACTCGACCTTCCTTACTGCCAGACAATGTGGTCTATTCACCACTCCATTAACTTTTTACACTTTCTTGCCTCACCTCACCTCCACTTCCTCTTCTTCTTCTTCTCTTCACCTTAATCCCAACAGTTAATGGTTGGATCCACCTTCTCCATTCCCGTCTTTTTTTTTTGTATACATAGCTGAGGTTCATGGAAGAGCTAGTACACTGAACAGAACATGGAATAACAGATAAAACCAGGCTGCAAAACTCTGTCCTCTGCATCCTCGTCTTTCAATCCCACACTTTTAAAATATCTTTCCATGACTTCCCTCTACCTTAATCTCTGTCATCCTCTTGATCTTTTCCCTCTAATTAACTCATTCCATGCTTTTTTAATTGGTTATTCATCCTTTTTCATCACGTGTGCAAATCACCGCAACTTAGTCTCTCTAATCATTCTGTGATACTTGCATCCCCAGCTCTCTTGCGTATCTCCTCGTTCCTCAACTGCTCTCTTAGTGATGCTCTGAGAATCCACTGAAGCATTCTCATCTCTGCTTCTTCAGCAACTCCTCTCCCCTTTTCTCAAAAGCCATGTTTCTGCATCTTGCATCAAAACTGGTCTAATCACTGTCGAGGAGATTTAAACTTCAAATTTATTGGCTTCCTTCGATCACAGATGACTCCACTAACCTCCTTCCATTTTGTCCATGCTGCCTTCACTCTCGCCTCAATTTTTGCATCGCAACCTCACTCTTCCTTTAGTGTTGAGCCAATGTATTTGAATTTGTCCACTTGCATCAGCTCACCACACCTTAAATCAACAATGTTGACCCTCTCTACACCAGTCTTAACACACTATAACCTCTGTCTTTCTAGTATTAACCTTCAATCCCTGTCTCTCTAAGCTCTCTTGTAATTCCAGCACTCTTCTCTGCAGCTCTTCCTTTGACTCTGCTGTTATGACTAAGTCGTCTGAGAACAAGGGTTCCCACAGTTCTCTATCTCTGATGTTGTCACTCAGCACGTCCATCAGTGTTACACCTCCCCCTCACCCCTCTCAAATATCTGCAATGACTTCAGTTGCTCTGCAATTCCTCCTTGAGCTATATATGGGCATGAAAGGGGAAAAAAAGAGCCGTGCCACTTCATGCAGCACTTTGCAGCAACTTCAATGCAAGAGGACATTAGGTGCATTAAGCCTGTGAAACTGTTGCTTACGCTCATTTTGTCCATGCTCTATCCTTTTAAAATGCTGATCGTCAAGTAAGGAAGCAGCACGTACCATTTTCAAAGTAAGACTGGGCCGGGATCGGGTTCCAATCACGGACCTCCCAGACTCAGAGCGGCCGCTCTCACCATTCTTCCACCGAGTCTGTTACCAATTTTGTTACATGAACCTGCACACTTAGAACCGAGACTTACTTTCACATGCAGAAACCTCTGACAGTCATAAATTTGTCACACATGGACCCCAAAACGCCATACAGGTGAACTCATTTTTGTCATTCTGAAATCAGTCAAATTTTATATCCAATTTAAAATGTCTGTTAAAGGACTTTGAATTGGTTACCAAATTTAAATAAATAATTTGGAGACACTTATGAAGATCACATATAACCACAAAATGTGTGGTTCAAAGACATAGCATATTGATCACTCCAAAACCTGCTGGAAAGTGATCCCTCAAGCAAATCCTTTGGGATGGCATGCCATGGGCCAAACAGCCAAAGTAAATATAGCATCGAAGAATGGTAAAAGAAAAAGAACAAAATACAATTATTTTAAGACAAAAATCTCCCCCCCCCCTCCCATTTCCGTGACAAAAAGAGGAAAACTTGCGCACCATACACACGTTGGTGGCCACAAGGTTTGCACCAATGTTTGCGCACAAAGTGAAGCGGAGTGTCAAATAATTTCAGAGTGAAAGCTAATGTGGGTCGTACTGAGGCTATCCATGGTCTTGCCACCTCTGTACCAACAGGACGCAGTGGCTTTAGCCAAATGTATTCGGTAATCACTTTAATCCCTTCACTTCAACTTTGAGTGTCCTTTTCCTTCGAGAGAGGTGTCCAGTTCTCAATCGGAGGGGTAAGTGGACGGTAAACTCCAAATCATTACTGTGAATGAAATAAGATCGTTTGCAAGCATGTTTATAAAATAGGAATCAACACGTTTAGCTTCAAACATTCCACAAGAAGCTACGGGGGGGGGGGGGGGGGGGGGGGCGGGTTGCTGCAGAAGGTGCGGATTAGCATACATATGTGGTATAAGACTATATTTAATCTGCAAATGTCTTATCATAAAAACATGCAACCAAAGTTTAAACATATTTTGCTCATAGAAAGGTAAAATGGTAGAAAAGTTACACGCTGACAGAAGAACAGCTGGACACAGTGAAAAGGCAAAGAAAATTACCAAAAGACTTAAAATAAAAAAACTTTCGGATTAATATTATTAAAACCTACGCAACCCACCTCCCTTCCCCACCCCACGTTTTTCCACTTCCAATATCTACCAGTTATTCTCCTGAACATTCACTCTTTCACACTGCTGAATTAATTCGGAACATTCTCACTGCTCACCTTCACTCTTTCATTCCTCTTTTACCCCGCCTCTGAAAAAAACTCCCAAAATCTCTTCAATTCCACTCCTCCCTCCAGGTCATATAAAGTCGATATATATATATATTTTATTTTTTATTTTTTGTATACAAGATCGAGGCTCGTGAAAGACCTAACATTAATCACACAAAAAGTCAAACCGACACAAAATAAGGGAAGCGTCTTTCACGCTTTCACGCTTTCAATCAGCCAACATCACCGCTCGGAGTCTCGCGAGATCTCGGAGACGGTGGGAGGGATTTTCGAAGCTCCACTAGGTCTCCACGTTTTTCGAAGTTAAGTCTGTTCACAATTGTATTTTGTCGAAACTGTATTTATCTTTCGGTGTGTGAAGTTATTGTGTGCAACTTTGGTTGCTTCTCGGTGTTTATCTTTCATAAATTGATCGTCTGTTTGCCGTGTCGCGAGCAAGGCCTTTGCCGCGTCGCGAACGATTTGAAATCGAAGTTAAGTGATTGTTCCCATTTGTATTTTCGTTAAAACTGTATTTATTTATGGTGTTGTACGTATATTGTGTCCCGACGAAGATTTTTCGGTGCAAATCTTTCATACCTGTATTGAAAATCGTGTTAATTCGTGTCGTGTCTTGAGGCCTTGTACAGTGTACACTGTACAACCTTGAGGCTTTGTTTTTCTCTCAGCGGTCCGTCGTTTGTGATCCAATAACTTTCGTTCTCTGTATTCCCAGACTTTTCACCCATAGCCTACTTCCTTGTGTAAATCTCAACACAAACAAAAAAAAAAAAAAAAAATACATTTCCTTCTCCGTTCTCATTCGTTTATTCATTCTAATTCTTTCGTTCGTTCTTCGACCACGTGTTTCTCCCCCATTTCCCCAGATAGTTTTCACTGTTATTAACCTTCAATGTTTACACTTTCCCCTAAAGTTATGTATTCCGTCATATTTTATAACACCTTTTTCTTCTTCTTCTTTAAAAGGCTGCTTTCGACTTGCTCACCAAATCAATTCATCCCAAAAAAAATATCCATCTCCTATAGTGCCTTTTTTCTACATTCCCTAAACTCTCCTGCACTCCATCCTCCATCCAGCGTCCTTAAACGTATTTTTAACTCGAAGGTCACAAGAAACTCATTTTGCAATAAATGTTCGTTTCCCATAAATCATACACTTTCTAAAATCCAATCTCACCCCTCCCCTCCAAATCTTCTCCATAACCCCTCCCCTCCAAATCTTCCCCATCACCCCTCCCCTCCAAATCTTCCCCATCACCCATCCCTTTCAAATCTCCCCCCTTGCCCCCTCCTTCCTAAACTACCCCCTCACCCCTCCCCGCCAAGAAGCCCCCTCGCCCCTCCCCTCCTAGACTCCTCCCTCACCCCTCCCCTCCAAATCTCCCCCATATCCCATCCCTTTCAAATCCCTCCCCTTGTCCCTTCCCTCCCAAACTCCCCCCTCACCCCTCCCCTTCAAATCTCCCCACCCTCATTGCTTCTCAATTTCCCCCCTCTCACTCCCCCTCCTCAAAGCATCCTCCCTGCTTCTTCCCCCTTCCAACTCTCACCTCCATCTCCCCCAACCTTCTGCCTCACTCTTCCCCCTCCTCAAATAACACCTCATTGTGCCTCACCCAATCACCATCAAACCTTTTGTCCGCCCCATCCTTCCCTTTCTCCGAGCTATTCTGAAATCTCTGACACACCTTCAACAGCTCTCCCTACCTCTTCCACCTCTTCCACATCTTACCCTACCCCTCCTCCCCCCTGTTCTGTATCTGATGCTCCCCCTTTCTCTTCATTAACGGTATGGACCTCAAACATCCGGGGCCTTCGTTCAAACTTAACTGATCTCTCCATACAGGTTGCTTCTGTCAAACCAGACGTGATCTGCTTAACAGAAACTTTCCTCCTTTATGATGTCTCTGATTCCTTAGTATCTCTCCCGGGCTACTCCCTCCTCCTCCTGATGATAGACCTGAGCCTCGTCCTGGAGGCGGGGTTGCTATCTTTATCAAAAACTCTCTTCCTCACTCGCCCTGCACTGCACTCTCTCCACCTCACCCCCAGGAATACCTCTGGCTACGGCTTCCCCTTCGCTCCCACCTCTTGTTCATATGTGTGTTGTACCGTCCACCAAACAGTGATGACTCCATCTACATCTCGCTGTCTGATAATATGGACCAACTTCTATCTACTCATCCCAACTCTCTCTTCCTCATATGTGGTGATTTCAACTGTCATCATGCCAGTTGGCTGGGTGTGGGTACCTCTCTCACCAGCCATGGCTCCTCAGCAAAGGACTTCTGCGACTCACTGGGACTGACACAATCTGTCAATTTCCCGACCTGGATCTCAGTCAACGGAACATCTTCTCTTCTGGACTTGGTTATGACTAACTTCCCTGAAAATGTCTGCTGCTCTTCTTCTGCTCCAATCGGATCATCTGATCATGTCCTTGTTAAAGTGGACATCTCTCAGACCATCCTCAGGGAGCCTGCTCAGCGTCGACGAGTCTGGCATTTCACTCAGGCCAACTGGCACGGTCTTCAAGCAGCCATCAATCATCTGGACTGGTCTCCCATCTCTACCACCTCTGACATCAACTCATCCTGGGAATTCTTCCAAAGTAAATTGCTCTCTCTCATGCACAGATTTATCCCATCTCGTCTTCAGTTGTCATACCCTTCCTCCCGTCCATGGTACACGGAATCTTGTGGTGAGGCTGTTGCCCAGAAACAACTTGCCTTCGTCTCCTGGAAAGCAAATCCAACGGAAGGAAATCTCATTTCCTTTCACAAAGCCCGAAACAAGTGTGTGTCCACCCTCAGGAGAGCCAGGAAACAATATCTCTCCGTTCTCAAGACCGAACTCTCTTATCTGTCTCCCTCTTCCAAATCCTGGTGGTGTCTGGTCAAATCCGTTTCTGGTGTTTGTTCCCCCTCCATCCCCTCCCTTACCTCAAACGGCTACACAGCTGACTCCGCACGTGAAAAAGCTGAATGCCTCAACTCTGTGTTTGCCTCTAAATCTTGTGTCCCAAACCCATCCCTCTCTGTACCCACCATACCCAGTCGTACCCTGCTGCTCCTGGACTCCGTGT
Source organism: Myxine glutinosa (assembly GCF_964187855.1). Taxonomy (NCBI): domain Eukaryota; kingdom Metazoa; phylum Chordata; class Myxini; order Myxiniformes; family Myxinidae; genus Myxine; species Myxine glutinosa. Next base: position 243,701,571 of record NC_136262.1, on the reverse strand, counting down.
CCTTTCCTCCTGACAAGGTGGAAAAGTTTCTGTCAACCCTCGACTCTGATTCTGCAACTCGACCCGACGGCATCAGCCCACGGGTCCTAAAATCCTGCTCTGCCGCTCTATCTCACCCTCTCTCTGTTCTCTTCACCCTCTCTTTTGCTCAAGGTCAACTGCCATCTGCTTGGAAATCAGCCAACATCATCGCTTTGCACAAAAAAGGTGCAAAAACAGATCCTAGCAACAACAGACCAATCAGCCTTCTCCCAATTATCAGCAAAGTCATGGAATCCATCATTGCTTCAGATATGAAATCTTTCCTCTTCTCCAATGGCTTGATCTCTGATCATCAATTTGGTTTCAGACCAGGTCACTCTACTCTGGACATGCTGCTTCTGCTGTCTCAACAATGGATGGAGGTCCTCAATGCCAAACAGGAAATTAGAGCTGTCTCCTTCGACATATCACGTGCCTTCGACACGGTTTGGCACCCCGCTCTGCTCACCAAACTCTCCTCCTTTGGTATCCATGGAAATCTCCACGCATGGCTGGCGGACTTCCTCTCTAGTCGTCGTCAACGTGTGGCCCTGAATGGGTTTCTCTCATCTCCTCTTCCTGTTCAGGCTGGAGTTCCCCAAGGCAGTGTTCTGGGCCCTGTGCTTTTTCTGGTCTTCATCAATGATCTCTCTGACTCTCTTGAAAATCCTCTCTATCTCTTTGCTGATGACTCCACTCTCTGCTGCTCCATTCCTCTTCCCTCAGATCAGCAGTCTGCAGCCTCCTCACTCTGAAGACTTGGACAAAATCACAGACTGGTCAAACAAGTGGAACATGTCTTTCAATCCTGACAAATCTCACACTCTTACTATGTCTCTCCGAAAAGATCGACTGGACAACCCTCCCATCTACTTTCTCAACAATCCTCTCCAAGAAGTTCTGTCGCTCAAGCTTTTGGGTCTCACTTTCTGCCATGATCTTTCTTGGGAAAACCACATTTCCAAGCTGGCCTCCAAAGCCAGTTGCCGACTGGGCATCCTCCGTCGTGCGAAGTCCTTCCTCGGCACACCTGAACCCCTCACCACATACAAGGCTTTCATCCGCAGCTCAATGGAATACTGTTCTCCCCTATGAGCCGGTGCTCCTGCCTCACACCTAGCTCGGCTTCACGCTGTTGAAACCAAAGCTTTCAGAATTATTGGAATCTCCCGCGATGAAGCTGTCTCTGAGGGCCTTTCACTCACTCACCGCAGGCAGGTAGGTGGTCTTTCTGTCTTCTACCGACTCCTCTCCGGCCTTGCACCCCCAGCTCTCTCTGTGTTCTGTCCCCCAAATATTCCTACAGGTCGCACAAGATCTGCCAGCAACCCTCTGATGGTTAAACTGCCGAAATCTCGGCTCTCTGCTCACCTTCACTCTTTCATTCCTCTTTTCTCCCGCCTCTGGAACAAACTCCCTCACTCCCTTCAATCCCACTCCTCCCTCCAGGTCTTTAAAACAGCTGTTCACCACCATCTCTTATCTTCCCCCATCCAAAACCTTGATCTTTTCTACCCCCGCTAATTCACCCCATATCCACCTTGTTTGAAATTCCAACTTCTTTCCTGGAAGTCCTGGCAGTGTCCATATGTTTTATACCTCTCCCACCGCCCCCTTCCCACGCCCCCCCCCCCAAAGCCCTCGCCCTCTCTCAGATCTCTCGATGTCTCCATGTCTCTCGGTCCCTGCTCTCAAATGTTGTGTTTGTGTCCTTCCCCCTCTCTCCCCATCTTGTCTACCGCTCCCGATGTTATATGTTTTATGTGTCGGTTTGTCTTTCTGTGTGATTAATGTTCGCTCTTTCACGAGCCTCGATCTTGTATACAAAAAAAAAAGAAAAAAAGAAAAGCAGTAGACAAGATTTGGAGAGAGGGGGAAGGACACAAACACAACATTTGAGAGCAGGGACATCGAGAGAACTGTGGGAGGGAGAGGGCTTGGGGGGAGGTGGGAGAGGTATAAAACATATGGACACGGCAAGGACTTCCAGGAATGAAGTTGGAATTTCGAAAAAAGTGTATCTGGGGTGAATTAGCGGGGGTAGAAAAGATGAAGGTTTTAGATGGGGGAAAATAGGAGATGGTGGTGAACAGCTGTTTTAAAGACCTGGAGGGTGGAGTGGGATTGAAGGGAGTTTGGGAGTTTGTTCCAGAGGTGGGAGAAAAGGGGAATGAAAGAGTGAAGGTGAGCAGAGAGCCTATATTTTGGCAGTTTAACCATAAGAGGGTTGCTGGCAGATCTTTTGCGACCTGTAGGAATATTTGGGGGACAGAGCACAGAGAGAGCTGGGGGAGCAAGGCCGGAGAGGAGTCGGTAGAAGACAGAAAGACCACCAATCTGCTTGCAGTGAGTGAGTGAAAGGCCCTCAGATTTAGCTTCATCGCAGGAGATTCCAATGATTCTGAAAGCTTTGGTTTCAACAGCGTTGAGCTGCGGATGAAAGCCTTGTATGTGGTGAGGAGCTCAGGTGTGCCAAGGAAGGACTTCGCACTACGGAGGATACCCAGTCGGCGACTGGCTTTGGAGGCCAGCTTGGAAATGTGGTTTTCCCAAGAAAGGTCATGGCAGATAGTGAGACCCAAAAGCTTGAGCGACAGAACTTCTTGAGAGAGGATTGTTGAGAAAGTAGATGGGAGGGTTTTCCAGTCAATCTTTTCGGAGAGACATAGTAAGAGTGTGAGATTTGTCAGGATTGAAAGACATGTTCCACTTGTTTGACCAGTCTGTGATTTTGTCCAGGTCTGCAGAGAGTGAGAAGGCTGCAGACTGCCGCTCTGAGGGATGAGGGATGAGGAATGGAGCGGCAGAGTGGAGTCATCAGCAAAGAGATAGAGAGGATTTTCCAAAGAGTCAGAGAGATCATTGATGAAGACCAGAAAAAGCACAGGGCCCAGACGCTGCCTTGGGGAACTCCAGCCAGAACAGGAAGGGGCGATGAGAAAAATCCATTCAGGGCCACACGTTGACTACGACCAGAGAGGAAGTGCGCAAGCCAAGTGTGGAGATTTCCATGGATACCATAGGAAGAGAGTTTGGTGAGCAGAGCTGGGTGCCAACCGTATCGAAGGCACGTGATATGTCAAGGGAGACAGCTCTGATTTCCTGTTTGGCACTGACTGTTTGATTTCCTGTTTGATATATATATACAGTCACATGAAAACGTAAGTACACCCCATGTAAAGTTTTGACTTTTTCAACATATTTCAACCTACAGCTATTTGATCTTCATTTCAACAATATTTATAGATAAAGGTGATATAATAGAACAAATATCATGAAACATTTACATTTTGTAGTCCATTGTATAATTTAAATAAAGATAAATGCAAATTTCGCATGTGGAAAAAGTAAGTATGCCCCTACATTTATCACTACTTCAAATACCTAAAATTAGAATCAGGTGCACCAGCTCAGGTGCAAATGATTAGAACATCGTTAGAGAGGATCTTGGAGGAACCTGTCTTATTTAAACCTCAGACATTTAGTTTGGTTTGCCCTTTGTTGTTGAAGTGTGCGGCGTCACCATGCCTAGATCAAAAGAGCTCTCTGATGCCTTCATAAAGAAGGTTATAGATTTCTACGAGTCTGGGAAGAGATTTAAAAGGATCTCCAAACAATTTGAAATCAATCATTTGCTTGTCCGGAAGATCATCTACAAGTGGAGAAGATTCCAAACAACTGCCAACTTGTTCAGGCCAGGCCGCCCCAGCAAGTTCAGCCCGAGAGCAGACCGCAAGATGCTGAAAGAAGTCTCTAAGAACCCCAGAATGTCATCACGGGACCTGCAGGTAGCTCTTGCCACTATTGATGTCAAAGTGCACGAGTGTACCATTAGAAAGAGGCTGCACAAATTTGATCTCCATGGGAGGTGTGCCAGGAGGAAACCTTTGCTGTCCAGAAAGATCATCAGGGCAAGACTAAAGTTTGCCAATGAACACCTAGGCAAAGACCAGCACTTCTGGAACAATGTGCTCTGGACAGATGAGTCAAAGGTTGAGCTATTTGGCCACAGTACCAGAAGACATGTTTGGCGAAAACCAAAGACAGCATTTCACCACAAGAACCTGATACCAACTGTAAAGCATGGTCGTGGAAATACGGCAGCTTTGCTGCATCAGGTCCTGGGCAGCTCACCATCATATGAATTCTTCATTGTACCAGAGGGTGCTTGAGGATAATGTGAGGCCATCTGTCGGAAAGTTGAAGCTCAACCGAAGGTGGACCTTGCAACATGACAATGACCCTAAACATACCAGTAAATCCACCAAGGAATGGCTGAAAAGAAAGAAATGTAGGGTTCTGGAATGGCCAAGTCAAAGCCCGGATCTAAATCCCATCGAGATGTTGTGGGGGGATTTGAAACGAGCTGTGCATGCAAGAAACCCCTCAAACATCGCACAGCTGAAAGAATTCTGTATGGAGGAGTGGGCAAAAAATTCTCCCAGTCGATGTCAGAGACTGGTAGACAGTTATAAGAAACGCCTACTTGAGGTTGTTTCTGCCAAAGGGGGCAATACCACCTATTCGAGCCAAGGGTGTACTTACTTTTTCCACATGCGAAATTTGCATTTATGTTTATTTAAATTATACAATGGACTACAAAATGTAAGTGTTTGATGAGATTTGTTATATTATATCACCTTGATCTGTCAATATTGTTGAAATGAAGATCAAATAGCTGTATGTTGAAATATGTTGAAAAAGTCAAAACTTTACATGGGGTGTACTTACTTTTTCACGTGACTGTATATGGCACACGGCACACGTACGTACGTAACTGAATGCTTAACTCCGCTTTTCGCTTCGCGATCACAGGGTAAAAGTGAGGACAAATGGGCGCAGGCAGAATTTCCTAAGCTTCAATCAGGCGGATGCAGGCAGAATTTTCCATCCGCACAGAACCTATGTCTTCAGGCCGAGCTCAGATAGTTTGAGTCCAGTATCCTGTGCGTACGACACACTTGTATCTACTAATGTATTTGTCCTGCATTTTATCTAAATTAATTTTTTCAATAACTTGTGTGTTTGTTTGTGCGTTTGTACGTTATACTTTCACGGCCAAATCCTAGCATCTGGATGCCCCAAAGTTTGGGTGCAGGTACTTCATAATCTGGGCAAGCTTTTAAGCAAACACACATTGGCCTCGACATCCATTTTGGTTCACTTGGGCAGATTTAGCTTCGGTTTGGCATATTTTGTTCCCATTTGAACTCACGACTTATGATGCTGGGATCTCAAGGTCAAATCCTATAAAATTATTGGTTTTCCAATCGTCTTGTGTGCTCTCATTATTATTGATGTAAAATACTTGTGTCTCCTCCTATCTTCGTCCTCGGTGATTTTATGTACAAACTCGATCAATAATTTTACAACATCAAGGGCATTGTAAAAAGGAAAACAAACAAGAGCAATATTCTTATTAGTAAATGACATAACAAACTCCATCATGAGCCTTAATTGGATCACTGAACAAATAAAGGGATTCTTAGTAGTAAATGACAAATTATTATTGGTACGGAAACTATTCCCAAAAGCAAGTAGGTTCCAAGATAAAAAAAAACAAACAAACAAACAAGGAAACAGCATTAGTGCAATCAGCATGAAGATTCATCTGCGTACCATGTTCTGCACTGAACATCTGTTCGGCCGACGTAGTTTCTTGGTTCGAGTTACAACGCCGGACGGGTCGCCACTCCGACGCAGGATACCGAACTGAAGGTGGCACAAATTTTTGTTCAGGGTCCTCGTCTACTTTTTGTCTGCCAACTCATGCTGGCAGACGGATTGCGTGCAATTTATGGTCCATCTAAGGGACGGCACACGCTATTCTGTCGATACGTTATTCTACCTGCGAGACTGCGTATACCCGGGCTGAGATTCGAATACAGTTTTGACAGCATCCAACAAGGTCATGCTAATAATGATATATGAACCACCTTTCGAGGCCATTTTTCCCCGCAGAGCAGGGGTTGGCCTTTTTCGGGCCCCATGGTCCCCTTTTTGAAGCAATGTTTTATGGCCGGATGCCCTTCCTGCCACCAACCCTGTTAGTCGCCTCTTGCGACACACAGGGAATTACCAGTGAACTGGTACTCCATTTGCCGACCTCGGAAGGATGACGGGCTGAGTCAACCACCCTGACGTTAATTCAGCGATCGACCGGGATTCGAACGCAGGATCCTAGGATCCCAAGCCTGCACCCGAACCGCTAAGCCAACACCAGGCTCTATGCTTTTCTTTTCTTTTCTTTTCTTTTTTGTATACAAGATCGAGGCTCGTGAAAGAGCTACAGTATATATTTTCTTATATGATGTATTAATTCTATATAATTATAGATGTACGAAGCTATATATTTTCTCATTTCTAATGCTAATAATGATACAATCATATATTTTCATTCATGTATGATGATGTGTTGTTTGACCAAATTAAACATATATATTAAATTCTGGTTTATTTGCACAATAGTTTCATAATGTATCCCATGGAATATTAGAGTTCAAGCATTTGTTGAAGAACATGGCTTTGGAAATGGTCAATATGCCATTCTCATTTCAAAGAAATAACGATTTCCATTTTGTGTGATCGGTACTTTGGCTTCAAGATATGACAATCAAAAGGTTTTCCTGGTTTATATTCAGTTCTTTTGTAAATGCCAGTGGGAGAGAATGTGTCAGTGCCTTGGCTTTTGAGAGGCTTTGGAATTGCAGAGCTAAAGTAATAATAAAAATTCAAATTTAAACATGGATTCTCTGAATTATTTCAAGGAAAATGATTGACACATGGGCACTCCCTGTAAAGTTTAAGCAAGAAAAATGTGAAATAAGTTGCATTCCTTTATTGTGTTTTTATTTATAGTTTTGAGAGTTGGAAGGAAAATCTTCTTCGTTCGTGTGCAGCACAAGGCTATGGGGTGGCATCATTGGCTGAGGCCACAGCTGTGCCACTGATGCACTGCCGCTGATGGTTAGGTCAGGAATTTGTAATTACCATGCGCCAGCGAAGCGAAAAGCAGGGTTCTTATTCGGGCCGTACGTGTGGCGTACGTACGTGTGGCATAGGTACGTGTGGCGTACGTGTCTGCATTTTAAAAATTCATTTTCTCGGCAACCGTCAGTCCGATTTACGCAAAATTTTACCATAGGAGCGCCTCCGCCTGTAGATTTTTTTTATTCCTAATTATGACGTCATAGGTCACGTGGTAAGGACGCCATCTTGGAAAAAGTAACATCTCTATATCTCCAAAACCGCTCAATAGGAAAAGTTGAAACAAGGCTCATTAACAAGTACTCACATGGGGAATAAGATATGATGATGATGACATAATCGGTGCCTTTATTATGACGTCATAATTCGACAAGTACAACACTTGATCTGCTCAGTATGGAAAAACCTTTTTCCTCTGCAACTGTCAGTCCGATGCAAATGAAATTTGTACCATAGGAGCGCCTCCTCCTGTAGAATATTAAAATGATAATTATGACGTCATAGGTCACATGGTACAAGTGCTATCTTGGAAAAACATTGGACCTCTATATCTCTGAAACCGCTCAATGGAGAAAAAAATTAAACATGGCTCATTGTCAAGTACTCCCCATGGGAGATTAAGACATGTTGGTGATGATGTCATCGGTGCCTTCATTATGACGTCATAATTCGACGAGTTTAACACTTCATACGATTGGTATGAATTTTTATGCCTCCGCCCCCGAAGGTGGCCGGAGGCATTATGTTTTCGGTTTGTCCGTTTGTCCGTCCGGGCTAAACCTCGTTTTTCTCAGCAACCATAATGCCTGATTGAGACAAAACTTGCTTTTCTAACCACATTTATCCTCCCATCCACAACCATAATCTTTTCTGCCCACATTAACCTTTCGTAAGACCACCTCTTTCTGGGCTTCCTGTTTTTCCTTCCTCTTCTGTGTTTGTGGCTGTATCCATCTTGTTCACTTTTTGTGCCCACACCTTGCCCTCATTCTTACCCACGTCCTTTTCCCTCCATGCCTCCCTCCACTTTGTCCCTCATCCCTGCTGTTAGCGTGTTCCCCCACCTCTTATTTATTCTGTTACATCCTCGTCCATTCTGTGTTATAGTTTTTCCACGAGCATCAACTCTATGCAAGAAAAAGCCTCCATAGCAACCTGCATTCTCTGACATGTTACATGACATCTGACATGCAACGTGAATCACTTAAACAACTCCGATGTTCTTATGGCATGTTCTTATGATTGTAAAATAAGAGGGTACTGTTTTTATCATCGACTCTCATGATTCCTTAAATATAGATTGTTATTATATCATTGATCTCACATTGTTGACGCAAAATATAAAGTGGTGTGCAGTTTATCAAATTTCAAGCAGGGATCTTATTTTTCCATGTTTAATGTGTTATGGTGATTTTTATATCACAATTAATCCTTCTGAAAGTTTGAACTGCAAATCTGAAAAGTTTGAGCTACAGAATGAATTATCTTGTCTCCTCTCTGTTGTCAAATTGCACTCATTTCCGTTCTTTTTTTTCCTTATTTGATTAACAGTGGTACAGATTTAACTGGAGGGAAGTTGATAGCATGCCATCCCAAATCCCCATGCCTCCCACATAAAGGAAAGTTGAAAGATGGCAAAGGTTCCATTAGGAATAATCCAATATCAAATGTTAAGTTAATTTTTTCCCCTAAGTCTTCACCCCCTGGGGTATGAACCAAGGTTATAATCCCCAAAAAGTTATATATTTCATAATTCCTCCAGTGTTGATTGCATAATGCATATACTCGTATAAAGTTTAATTTAAAATGTTTTAAAATGTGTCCATAATTGCATTTGCTGGTATTTGACCATTTGACCCCGCCCCAGTGGGTGGGGCCAAAATGACATTGCTCTTGCATTGTCGTGCAAGACACGTGGTGATTGTAACTACAAAGTCTGTAGAATTTCTGTCCAACTGTTTAGGAGGAGGGGGACAAATGGATGTATGGGCAAACAGACAGACAGACGAGCCAATTACAATATCGCCATTTTTTTTAACAAAATCTTGAGGGCTTGTATGTGGAATCATCATTTAGTTACTTTGCAAACGTAATTAGATACTATTATGAATCTAAACTTGAATGATTTGGGAAATAATCGATACAGAACTAAATATTTTCAATCTATTTGATTTTATCTTCTATGCTAGGTGCAGAAGCATAGGTAACGACAATTAATCCATTAACTTTCCAGGGATTTCATCTTGAAATCTGATTAAAGCAGTGAAAGGATTTGGATTACAATCCACCTGAAACTTGAAATGTTATTTATTCATATGGAGCCTGTGGCCGCTTGGCTGCATCATTGTCTCGGCCAACACTTGGCATTAACTTGAAATAAAAACAAAATAAAAACTAGAACGGGCACTCAGTAGAGAGCATACTTCCGCCTGGTGAACAGTTTACGTTTTGTATCACAGAGTAGACCTGAAAATCACAATACAGAATTTATATAATGTAGAAACATTCTTCGACTCGTCCTTGTCACACACACACAACGTGTACAACAAGTTTCGTCGAAATCCGTCCATAACTTTTTGAGATATCCTGCTATGTATCGTTTTTGGCCATATCACCCAATAGTGAAGAATCACTTCAAAAATTAAATAATTCTCATATCTGAATCCATATTCAGATCTTCACCAAAATCGAATTGAATCGTCCTTGTCAGACACCCAACCGGTCCACCAAGTTTTGTCCAAATCCATCCCTAACTTTTTGAGATATCCTGCTATGTATCGTTTTGGCCCGATCTCCCAATGGTGAAGAATCACGCAAAAATAAAATAATTCTCATATGTGAATCCATATTCAGATCTTCACCAAAATCGAATTGAATCGTCCTTGTCAGACACCCAACCGGTCCACCAAGTTTTGTCCAAATCCATCCCTAACTTTTTGAGATATCCTGCTATGTATCGTTTTGGCCCGATCTCCCAATGGTGAAGAATCACGCAAAAGTTAAATAATTCTCATATGTGAATCCATATTCAGATCTTCACCAAAGTCGAATCGATTCTTCCTTGTCAGACACCCAACCCGTACACCAGGTTTCGTCCGAATCCGTCCACAACTTTTTGAGATATCCTGCTATGTATCGTTTTGGCCCGATCTCCCAATGGTGAAGAATCACGCAAAAATTAAATAATTCTCATATGTGAATCCATATTCAGATCTTCACCAAAATCGAATCGATTCTTCCTTGTCAGACACCCAACCGGTCCACCAAGTTTTGTCCAAATCCATCCCTAACGTTTTGAGATATCCTGCTATGTATCGTTTTGGCCCGATCTCCCAAAGGTGAAGAATCACGCAAAACTAAATAATTCTCATATGTGAATCCATATTCAGATATTCACCAAAATCGAATCGATTCTTCCTTGTCAGACACCCAACCCGTACACCAAGTTTCGTCCGAATCCGTCCACAACTTTTTGAGATATCCTGCTATGTATCGTTTTGGCCCGATCTCCCAATGGTGAAGAATCACGCAAAAATTAAATAATTCTCATGTGAATCCACATTCAGATCTTCACCAAAATCGAATCGATTCTTCCTTGTCAGACACCCAACCGGTCCACCAAGTTTTGTCCAAATCCATCCCTAACCTTTTGAGATATCCTGCTATGTATCGTTTTGGCCCGATCTCCCAATGGTGAAGAATCACGCAAAAATTAAATAATTCTCATGTGAATCCACATTCAGATCTTCACCAAAATCGAATCGATTCTTCCTTGTCAGACACCCAACCGGTCCACCAAGTTTTGTCCAAATCCATCCCTAACCTTTTGAGATATCCTGCTATGTATCGTTTTGGCCCATTCTCCCAATGGTGAAGAATCACGCAAAAATTAAATAATTCTCATGTGAATCCACATTCAGATCTTCACCAAAATCGAATCGATTCTTCCTTGTCAGACACCCAACCGGTCCACCAAGTTTTGTCCAAATCCATCCCTAACCTTTTGAGATATCCTGCTATGTATCGTTTTGGCCCATTCTCCCAATGGTGAAGAATCACGCAAAAATTAAATAATTCTCATGTGAATCCACATTCAGATCTTCACCAAAATCGAATCGATTCTTCCTTGTCAGACACCCAACCGGTCCACCAAGTTTCGTCCGAATCCTTCCACAACTTTTTGAGATATCCTGCTATGTATCATTTTTGGCCCAATCTCCCAATGGCGAAGAATCACTTAAAACATTCTAGTAGCCGGATCCGAATCCGGATCTTCACCAAAATATAATCATTTCGTCCTTGTCACATACGCTACGTCTGCCAAATTTCGTCCGAATCCGTCCACAACTTTTTAAGATATTTTGTTCACAAACGGACAGATGGGTGAAAACAACCTCCATTCACCTTTGGTGGTGGAGGTGATAAAATAAATTAGCTTTAAAATGAACGTTTAAAATTAGCTTTAAAATGAACTGTAAAATTAAAAATTAGAGGTAATAAAAACCCTGCTCTCTCACCTAAGACCTTTGAGAAGAGGTATATCTTTCTTGTCTATGTCACCTGGCCTACCAGTCTGCACTTTAAGGGAGAACAACGGATGAAATGAACGTCAGAACATTGAATATGCTAAATGCCATGGGAAGGAAGGGGAAGCTGACGTTTCAGGTCTTGACTCTGTCAGAGCAAAAATAAATATAGAAGCGGTTAACATACCTCGATCAATGTTCTGTTGATTCCATCCACTGTTGTATCTGTCATCCGATGCACGATGAGGTCTTCATAACTCATCTTGATTGACTTTTAAATGTCTTTAAAGAGCAACCTGAGAGGTGCACTGAAATGCTGTCTCTAAAGCAGTGGTACCCTTCTTCCACCCCTCCTCCCCTCTACCCCCACCACCACCAACTGAGACCTTTCGAGTGGAATATTTGTGTGAAAAATTATTCACAATTATAAAATGGTCGGCCTAAAAGCGACTGATTCATTTTAAAATATAAAAAATAAAAATTTAAAAATATTTAAAAAAAATATAAAAATATATAAAAAATAAAAATAAAAATATAAAAAATATATTAAAAAAAAAATCATTCAATTCAATTATAAAATAGCTTCAACAATTTACAGGGACTTGATGCCAGTGTCACCAACACTCTAACTTAGGCAGACGTCTGTCGCCCTTTGTTTTGTTTCCTTTTCCAATAAATAAAAAAGCATACTACATTCCATGACAAAGTTTCCATGTCAGACATATTCTCTCGAAACGATGGAATGCAAATGATTTCGTCGAAATGTTTTCTTCCCGACCATTAAGGAAAGGTTTCCCGCAGCAATGAAACTCAGCGCAGATGTTCATCCGATTATTTGTGTTTCCCATCCAGTGCTTCCCTAATATTCCTAGTGGTGGATGAGTTTCCTGACGCCATTGGAATATAAGTCAGGATTTTTGGCTCCGAAAGTTTTAATTAAATAAATCTTTATTGTCCCATATTCAGGGAAATTAGGGAAAAACCTGCAATTCCTCCTGATTTTGGTCCTCGGTGGAGCATGCAGCACAGAATGTTCTCTGAGAATAAAACTTTTTGCATTCATATATATATATATATTTATATATTTCAAAGTTTTATTTTCAAGAACACTCTGTGCTTTGAATTCATTTCCATTCAAAATAGCCTTCACTCATCTGGGCTGTGGAGGAGTTGAAAATGTTAGTGGAATTTAAATTTATTTCAAATTTCAATTCATTTAAATTTATTTGCGATTTCATTTCAGTGGCATTTAAACGGCTTGTCAATTCTAAATGCTCGATGCTTCTTGTACTAAGTTTCCTGCAAATGTGACGAAGCTATTGTAAACTCTATTTTTGTGACACCTGTTAAAAAAAATTTGTTGTCAGGTTTGGGAACTTTTCTTTCGTAAAGATGGATACAAGATTTTGTTTAACATTGATTAGAAAGGCTCATTGTGGAGATTGCCTAGTGTTGATTGCCTAGTTTAACCCTGTTGTTGGGCTAGCGGCTAGGGTGCCGGCTTAGGATATCCAAGGATCCTGGGTTCGAATCCCGGTCGATTGCTGAATTAACTGCCAGGGGGGTTGACTCAGCCTGTCATCCTTCCGAGGTCGGCTAATTGAGTACCTAGTTCACTGGTAATTCCCTGTTTGTCGTTAAAGGCAGCAAAAAGGGTTGGTGTCAGGAAGGGCATCCGGCCGTAAAACATTGCTTCAAAAAGGGGACCGAAAAACAACAACAACCACGGTTCCCGAAAAAGGCCAACCCCCGCTTTGCGGGGAAAAATGGCCTCTAAAGGTGGTTTTTAAAATTTTTTATTGTGGAGATTGCCGTGTGATTTATGCACCATTTTACCAGCCTCGGTGGCATAATAGAGTGTCCGCTCTGAGTCTGGGAAGTCGGTGGTTCAAACCCCGGCCGAGTCGTACCAAAGACTTATAAATGACATGTGCTGCTTTCTTCCTTGATGCTCCACATTCAAAAAGGATAGAGCCCGGACAACCAACCATAGGTTGGTAATACTAAAGCAGGCTTTTATGGGTTAAATAACGACCGTAGGAGGTTCCTCGATAGGGAACTTTTATTATTATTGTTATTATTATTATTATCGTACACATCAGTGTACTTTATTACCTCTGCCACCGAAGGTGGACAGAAGTGAAGTTCTCACTCCTATCTATTTGTCTGGTTGTCTATGGGTAGCATATCTCAAAAAGTTATGTCCGGATTCGGTCGAAACTTGGTGGACAGGTTGGGTGTGTGACAATGACGAATTAATTAGGTATTGGTGAAGATCTGGATATGAGATTTTCTAATGATAAAATAAATAAATAAATAAACATCATCATAAAGATAAAATAAATAAATAATAATAATAAATAATAAAATAATATCTACTATATAAGAGAGATGTCTGTCTGTGTGTGTGTCTGTCTGTGTGTCGCCATTTTTCTCAGAGTTGGCTGAACGGATCTTCGTCAAACTTTCAGAGGTTCATCAGTGAGTGCTTGGGAGTGTTTTAGGCCAATATATATATATATATATATATATATATATATATATATATATATTTTAAAAAAGATCGTTTTTTTGGAGTGCCTAAGCACTTTACCGGGTTTGTGCCTAAGATAGTGCCTAAGCCTTTTAAAATTAATGACAGTTATATACAAGTACACATTCGCATAAATACAAAACAATCACCAGACATTTGAATACAAATAAATCGAACAATTCCGGAAGTGTACGAAGTTGGTAGTACGGCTTCTTCTTCTTCCTGATCGGCATCACGCTTAACTCAGAAACGTGATGAACGCCACATTCACCAGCATATATTCAATGAAAAGGTGATAAACCCCCTTCCTCTCCTGCCTCCCTCCCTCCTCCCCCCCCCTTCCCCCCCTTCCTCCCCTCCTTTCCCCTCTGCCTCCCCCCTCCCCCTTCTTACTCCCATCCCCATCCCCCCTCCCATCCCCCCTTCCCTGCCTTCTCCACTCCCTACCCCCCATCCCCCCTCCCCCCTCCCTCCTCCCCACTCCACCCTCCCCCCATCCCCCCTCCCTCCTCCCCATTCCACCCTCCCCCCATCCCCCGCCCGGCAACGCCGGGTACTTCTGCTCATATAATATAAAAAATATAATATAAATAATAATAATATAATATAAATAATATAATAAAATAATATAATATAAAAAATAATAAAATAAAGATAAAATAAATAAAATTTTCTAATAATGATATGATAAAAAAAATTCCAAGTGATTCTTCACCATGGAGAGATCGGGCGAAAATGATATATAGCATGATATTTCAAAAAGTTGTGGACGAATTATGCCAAAACTTGGTGGATGAGTTGGGTAAGTGATAAGAACAAGCCGATTACATTTTGGTTTATGTCCAGATCCAGATCCGGCCTATCAATGGATACAAAATGAAAGGATTTGAATGGGTTTGAGGATGGAAGGGATGGTTACAGATTTAAATGGAATAAGGTTCTTTAACCAGTACGGGGTTTGAGATGTGAACGATGAAGGCTTTATGGGGAAAAGAGGTTTGGGAGTGAAAGGGTGAGGAATAGGGGTAGGCAATTGGTGGATAAATTTATGGGTTGAAAGATAGATTGAAAGATTGAAAGTGGGGGAATTACCTGAAGGGATCTCGCGAGATCTTGGAGACGGCGGCAGCGATTCTCGAAGCTCCACACGGTCTCCACGTTTTTCGAAGTTAAGTCTGTTCACAATTGTATTTTGTCGAAACTGTATTTATCCTTCGTTGTGTGAAGTTATTGTGTGCAACTTTGGTTGTTTCTCGGTGTTTATCTTTCATAAATTGATCGTCTGTTTGCCGTGTCGCGAGCAAGGCCTTTGCCGCGTCGCGAACGATTTGAAATCGAAGTTAAGTGATTGTTCCCATTTGTATTTTCGTTAAAACTGTATCTATTTATGGTGTTGTACGTATAGTGTCCCGACGAAGATTTTTCGGTGCAAATCTTTCATACCTGTATTGAAAACCGTGTTAATTCGTGTCGTGTCTTGAGGCTTGTACAGTGTGCACTGTACAACCTTGAGGCTTTGTTTTTCTCTTTTCTCTCAGTGGTCCATCGTTTGTGATCCAATAACTTTCGTTCTCTGTATTCCCAGTCTTTTCACCCATAGCCTACTTCCTTGTGTAAATTTCAACTAAAAAAAAACAAACAAACAAAAACAACAACATTTCCTTCTCTGTTCTCATTCGTTTATTTCTTCTTATTCGTTCGTTCGTTCTTCGACCACGTGTTTCTCCCCCATTTCCCCAGATAGTTTTCACTCATTAACCTTCAATGTTTACACTTTCCCCTCAAGTTATGTATTCCGTCATATTTTATAACACCTTTTTCTTCCTCTTCTTTAAAAGGCTGCTTTCGACTTGCTCACCAAATCAATTCATCCCAAAAAAAATATCCATCTCCTATAGTGCCTTTTTTCTACATTCCCTAAACTCTCCTGCACTCCATCCTCCATCCAGCGTCCTTAAACGTATTTTTAACTCGAAGGTCACAAGAAACTCATTTTGCAATAAATGTTCGTTTCCCATAAATCGTACACTTTCAAAAATCCAATCTCACCCCTCCCCTCCAAATCTTCCCCATAACCCCTCCCCTCCAAATCTTCCCCATCACCCCTCCCCTCCAAATCTTCCCCATCACCCATCCCTTTCAAATCTCCCCCCTTGCCCCCTCCCTCCTAAACTACCCCCTCACCCCTCCCCGCCAAGACGCCCCCTCGCCCCTCCCCTCCTAGACTCCTGCCTCACCCCTCCCCTCCAAATCTCCCCCATATCCCATCCCTTTCAAATCCCTCCCCTTGTCCCTTCCCTCCCAAACTCCCCCCTCACCCCTCCCCTTCAAATCTCCCCACCCTCATTGCTTCTCAATTTCCCCCCTCTCACTCCCCCTCCTCAAAGCGTCCTCCCCGCTTCTTCCCCCTTCAAACTCTCACCTCCATCTCCCCCAACCTTCTGCCTCGCTCTTCCCCCTCCTCAAATAACACCTCATTGTGGCTCACCCAATCACCATCAAACCTTTTGTCCGCCCCATCCTTCCCTTTCTCCGAGCTATTCTGAAATCTCTGACACACCTTCAACAGCTCTCCCTACCTCTTCCACCTCTTCCACATCTTACCCTACCCCTCCTCCCCCCTGTTCTGTATCTGATGCTCCCCCTTCCTCTTCATTAACGGTATGGACCTCAAACATCCGGGGCCTTCGTTCAAACTTAACTGATCTCTCCATACAGGTTGCTTCTGTCAAACCAGACGTGATCTGCTTAACAGAAACTTTCCTCCTTTATGATGTCTCTGATTCCATAGTATCTCTCCCGGGCTACTCCCTCCTCCGGTATGATAGACCTGAGCCTCGTCCTGGAGGCGGGGTTGCTATCTTTATCAAAAACTCTCTTCCTCACTCGCCCTGCACTGCACTCTCTCCACCTCACCCCCAGGAATACCTCTGGCTACGGCTTCCCCTTCGCTCCCACCTCTTGTTCATATGTGTGTTGTACCGTCCACCAAACAGTGATGACTCCATCTACATCTCGCTGTCTGATGATATGGACCAACTTCTATCTACTCATCCCAACTCTCTCTTCCTCATATGTGGTGATTTCAACTGTCATCATGCCAGTTGGCTGGGTGTGGGTACCTCTCTCACCAGCCATGGCTCCTCAGCAAAGGACTTCTGCGACTCACTGGGACTGACACAATCTGTCAATTTCCCGACCCGGATCTCAGTCAACGGAACATCTTCTCTTCTGGACTTGGTTATGACTAACTTCCCTGAAAATGTCTGCTGCTCTTCTTCTGCTCCGATCGGATCATCTGATCATGTCCTTGTTAAAGTGGACATCTCTCTGACCATCCTAAGGGAGCCTGCTCAGCGTCGGCGAGTCTGGCATTTCACTCAGGCCAACTGGCACGGTCTTCAAGCAGCCATCAATCATCTGGACTGGTCTCCCATCTCTACCACCTCTGACATCAACTCATCCTGGGAATTCTTCCAAAGTAAATTGCTCTCTCTCATGCACAGATTTATCCCATCTCGTCTTCAGTTGTCATACCCTTCCTCCCGTCCATGGTACACGGAATCTTGTGGTGAGGCTGTTGCCCAGAAACAACTTGCCTTCGTCTCCTGGAAAGCAAATCCAACGGAAGGAAATCTCATTTCCTTTCACAAAGCCCGAAACAAGTGTGTGTCCACCCTCAGGAGAGCCAGGAAACAATATCTCTCCGTTCTCAAGACCGAACTCTCTTATCTGTCTCCCTCTTCCAAATCCTGGTGGCGTCTGGTCAAATCCGTTTCTGGTGTTTGTTCCCCCTCCATCCCCTCCCTTACCTCAAACGGCTACACAGCTGACTCCGCACGTGAAAAAGCTGAATGCCTCAACTCTGTGTTTGCCTCTAAATCTTGTGTCCCAAACCCATCCCTCTCTGTACCCACCATACCCAGTCGTACCCTGCTGCTCCTGGACTCCGTGTCCTTTCCTCCTGACAAGGTGGAAAAGTTTCTGTCAACCCTCGACTCTGATTCTGCAACTGGACCCGACGGCATCAGCCCACGGGTCCTAAAATCCTGCTCTGCTGCTCTATCTCACCCTCTCTCTGTTCTCTTCACCCTCTCTTTTGCTCAAGGTCAACTGCCATCTGCTTGGAAATCAGCCAACATCACCGCTTTGCACAAAAAAGGTGCAAAAACAGACCCTAGCAACTACAGACCAATCAGCCTTCTCCCAATTATCAGCAAAGTCATGGAATCCATCATTGCTTCGGATATGAAATCTTTCCTCTTCTCCAATGGCTTGATCTCTGATCATCAATTTGGTTTCAGACCAGGTCACTCTACTCTGGACATGCTGCTTCTGCTGTCTCAACAATGGATGGAGGTCCTCAATGCCAAACAGGAAATTAGAGCTGTCTCCCTCGACATATCACGTGCCTTCGACACGGTCTGGCACCCCGCTCTGCTCACCAAACTCTCCTCCTTTGGTATCCATGGAAATCTCCACGCATGGCTGGCGGACTTCCTCTCTAGTCGTCGTCAACGTGTGGCCCTGAATGGGTTTCTCTCATCTCCTCTTCCTGTTCAGGCTGGAGTTCCCCAAGGCAGTGTTCTGGGCCCCGTGCTTTTTCTGGTCTTCATCAATGATCTCTCTGACTCTCTCGAAAATCCTCTCTATCTCTTTGCTGATGACTCCACTCTCTGCCGCTCCATTCCTCTTCCCTCAGATCGGCAGTCTGCTGCCTCCTCACTCTCTGAAGACCTGGACAAAATCACAGACTGGTCAAACAAGTGGAACATGTCTTTCAATCCTGACAAATCTCACACTCTTACTATGTCTCTCCGAAAAGATCGACTGGACAACCCTCCCATCTACTTTCTCAACAATCCTCTCCAAGAAGTTCTGTCGCTCAAGATTTTGGGTCTCACTATCTGCCATGATCTTTCTTGGGAAAACCACATTTCCAAGCTGGCCTCCAAAGCCAGTCGCCGACTGGGCATCCTCCGTCGTGCGAAGTCCTTCCTCGGCACACCTGAGCTCCTCACCACATACAAGGCTTTCATCCGCAGCTCAATGGAATACTGTTCTCCCCTTTGGGCCGGTGCTCCTGCCTCACACCTAGCTCGGCTTCACGCTGTTGAAACCAAAGCTTTCAGAATTATTGGAATCTCCCGCGATGAAGCTATCTCTGAGGGCCTTTCACTCACTCACCGCAGGCAGGTAGGTGGTCTTTCTGTCTTCTACCGACTCCTCTCCGGCCTTGCACCCCCAGCTCTCTCTGTGCTCTGTCCCCCAAATATTCCTACAGGTCGCACAAGATCTGCCAGCAACCCTCTGATGGTTAAACTGCCGAAATCTCGGCTCTCTGCTCACCTTCACTCTTTCATTCCTCTTTTCTCCCGCCTCTGGAACAAACTCCCTCACTCCCTTCAATCCCACTCCTCCCTCCAGGTCTTTAAAACAGCTGTTCACCACCATCTCTTATCTTCCCCCATCCAAAACCTTGATCTTTTCTACCCCCGCTAATTCACCCCAGATCCACCTTGTTTGAAATTCCAACTTCTTTCCTGGAAGTCCTGGCAGTGTCCATATGTTTTATACCTCTCCCACCGCCCCCTTCCCATGCCCCCCCCCACCCCCAAAGCCCTCACCCTCTCTCAGATCTCTCGATGGCTCCATGTCTCTCGGTCCCTGCTCTCAAATGTTGTGTTTGTGTCCTTCCCCCTCTCTCCCCATCTTGTCTACCGCTCCCGATGTTATATGTTTTATGTGTCGGTTTGTCTTTCGGTGTGATTAATGTTCGCTCTTTCACGAGCCTCGATATTGTATACAAAAAAAAAAAAAAAAAAAAAAAAAAAAAAAAAAAAAAAAAAAAAAAAAAAAAAAAAAAAAAAAAAAAAAAAAAAAAAAAAAAAAAAAAAAAAAAAAGGGGAAAAGCCCAGCTAAACCCATACAATGCATTTTCCCAGCCCCTGTAACTATGTAAGCACACATACAAGTCGTGGTGCGGCACAGCAAGCATATTGTACATTTTTTGATAAAAGCACCAAATTTGACCCACAGGTAGATAAATACATTACAATAAAAATCTGCCTATTGGGGTGTCACAGATTAAACCCCTGACGGTTGTGGCATCCATTTTACAAAATGGCCTCCAGCTATTTCACTAAGTTAAATAAATGCAGAAATCTGAGGATCAAAGGGTGAAACTAAAGGCTGATTTACAGACACGCATAACCTTGCTAATGACACAGATTAAGTTTATTTGAAATACAAACAAGCAATCCTGTCCTCAGTGGAAAGTACTTGGGGGCCACTTAGACAACTGGAGGGGCCAAAATACAAAATAACAAAGCAAGTGTATATTATATGTATAACCAAATTTATTATAAAGATAAAAAACAATGAAAATTAAAAAAAACCCATGAGAATAACGGTGTTATTAAATATTAAGTGCAGTCCTCCTCACACGCACACAGAGCTGTGCATTCAAGTCCAGTCTATATGCATTTGCAGCGCTTAATACAACCCTTCTTGCACTTGCATGAAACGAGTCCACAGCAGGTCTGGGATGCCTGAGGTAGTGTCGTCCAGTGTGGTTGGTACAAACCTTCTTCTGTTTTGGTCCAGCCCCAGCCGGTCGGTGGAGGTAGCTCGATTGATGTTTGGCACCACACATGACCTCCCTGTTAAGCAAAAATATTCCTCATTGGTGATATTCCTCTTCACTCTTGGCTGAACCAATGGGTGATATTCTCATATTCTGCAGGTTAATAGGAGGTCATTAAAACAGGAAACGTCACAATAAATCTGTTTTAAGGAAGTGTATGTTTTTCAATATGAAAATCAGCCTTTAATTTCATCTTCGGGTGCTCAGATTTCAGCATATTAGTGAACGTATTGAAACTGCTGGCAGCCATTTTGTAAAATGGCTGGCAAATCTGCGATGTCCCAATATCCGGATTTGTTCATCATGTATTTGTCAACCCGTGTGCCAATTTTTTTTTGGTGTGTGTGTGTATACTCAGTCGAGGCTCGTGTAATAGCTAACACATAGAACATACAATAAAGGGAGCGGGAGGCAAGAGGGGAAGAGGGAGGGAAGGGCAACAACAGTAGAGAACAGGGACATTGGGATATCTGTGGAAGAGAGAGGGCTGGGGCGGGGTACACGGGATAAACAAGATGGACACTACAAAGACTTTCAGGAAAAAAAATCGTTATTTGAAGGAGGTGGATTTAGGGTATATTAACGGGGATAGAAAAGATCAAGGTTTTGGATGGGGGAAGACATGAGATGGTGGTGAACAGCTGTTTTGAAGACATGGAGGGAGGAGTGGGATTGAAGAGAGTGAGGGAGTTTGTTCCAGAGGCGGGAATAAAGAGGAATGAAGGAGTGAAGGCGAGCAGAGAGTCTTGATTTTAGCAGTTTCACCAGAAGAGGGTTGCTGGCAGATCTTGTGTGTCCTGAAGGAATATTTGGGGGACAGAGCACAGACAGAGCATGGGGAGCTAGCCCGGAGAGGAGTCGGTAGAAGAGAGAAAGACCACCAACCTGCCTGCGGTGAGAAAGTGAAAGGCGCTCACAATCAGCTTCATCGCGGGAGATTCCAATGATTCTGAAAGCATTGGTTTCTACAACGTGAAGCCGAGCTGGGTGTGAGGCAGGGGCACCGGCCCAGAGGGGAGAGTAGTATTTCATCAAGCTGTGGATCAAAGCTTTGTAAGTGGCGAGGAGCTGAGAAGTACCCAGACAGGACTTTGCACGACGGAGGATGCCCAGTCGGTGACTGGCTTTGGAGGCCATTTGGCAAATGTGGTTTTCCCAGGAAAGATCATGGCAGATATTGGGACCCAAAAGCTTGAGTGACAGAACTTCTTCGAGAGGATTGTTGAGAAAGTAGATCGGAGGGTTTTCCAGACAGTCTTTTCGGAAAAACATAGTGAGAATGTGAGATTTGTCAGGATTGAAAGACATCTTTTTGAAATGAAATGAAAATGGTTAAATTTGGTGCTTTTATCAAAAAATGCACATTTGTTGTCATTATTGCTGCTATTACACCCCATTATAATGAAATAACTAACTCAGGGCTTTCTTAGGTGTTCATGGATGCTCTGCCCGGGGTCCATTTCCACAACTTTTTTTTTTTTTTTTTTTTGTATACTGAATCGAGGCTCGTGAAAGAGCTAACATTAACTTCACAAACAAATCGACCAGACAAACAAAATACACAAAAAGAGGGAGCGGAAGACAAGATGGGGAGAAAAGGGGAAGCACACACACAACATCCGAGAGCAGGGAGATGTGTGGAAGGGAGAGGGCCTGGGGGGAGGAGGCGTGGGAAGGGGGGGGGGGGGGGAGGGAGAAGTATAAAGCACAAGGACACCAAGGACTTCCAGGACAAAAGTTGGTATTTCAAAAAGTGGAATTGGGGTGAAATTAGCGGGGGTAGAAAAGATCAAGGTTTTGGATGGGGGAAGATAAGAGATGGTGGTGAACAGCTGTTTTAAAGACTTGGAGGGTGGAGTGGGATTGAAGAGAGTGAGGGAGTTTGTTCCAGAGGCAGGAGAAAAGAGGAATGAAGGAGTGAAGGTGAGCAGAGAGTCTTGATTTTGGCAGTTTAACCAAAAGAGGGTTGCAGGCAGATCTTGTGCGACCTGTAGGAATATTTGCGGGACAGAGCCCAGAGAGAGCTGGGGGGGGGGGGCAAGGCCAGAGAGGAGTCGGTAGAAGACGGAAAGACCACCAACCTGCCTGCGGTGAGTGAGTGAGAGGCCCTTGGAGTTAGCTTCATCGCGGGAGATTCCAATGATTCTGAATGCTTTGGTTTCAACAGCGTGAAGGCGAGCTAGGTGTGAGGCAGGAGCACCAGCCCAGAGGGGAGAGCAGTATTCCATTGAGCTGCGGATGAAAGCCTTTTATGTGGTGAGGAGCTCAGGTGTGCCAAGGAAGGACTTCGCACGACGGAGGATGCCCAGTCGGCGACTGGCTTTCGAGGCCAGATTTGAAATATGGTTTTTCCAGGAAAGATCATGGCAGATAGTGAGACCCAAAAGCTTGAGTGACAGAACTTCTTGGAGAGGATTATTCAGAAAGTGGATGGGAGGGTTGTCCAGTCGGTCTTTTCGGAGAAACATCGTAAGAGTGTGAGATTTGTCAGGATTGAAAGACATGTTCCACTTGTTTGCCCAGTCTGTGATTTTGTCAAGGTCTGCAGAGAGTGAGGAGGCTGCAGACTGCCGATCTGAGGGATGAAGAATGGAGCGACAGAGAGTAGAGTCGTCAGCAAAGAGATACAGAGGATTTTCAAGAGAGTCAGAGAGATCATTGATGAAGACCAGAAAAAGCACAGGGCCCAGAACACTGCCTTGGGGAACTCCAGCCTGAACAGGAAGAGGAGATGAGAGAAACCCGTTCAGGGCCACACGTTGACTACGACTAGAGAGGAAGTCCGCCAGCCATGCGTAGAGATTTCCATGGATACCAAAAGAGGAGAGTTTGGTGAGCAGAGCGGGGTGCCAGACCGTATCGAAGGCACGTGATATGTCAAGGGAGACTGCTCTAATTTCCTGTTTGGCATTGAGGACCTCCATCCATTGTTGAGAAAGCAGAAGCAGCATGTCCAGAGTGGAGTGTCCATGTCTGAAACCAAATTGATGATCAGAGATCAAGCCATTGGAGAAGAGGAAAGATTTCATATCTGAAGCAATGATGGATTCCATGACTTTGCTGATAATTGGGAGAAGGCTGATTGGTCTGTAGTTGCTGGGATCTGTTTTTGCACCTTTTTTGTGCAAAGCGGTGATGTTGGCAGATTTCCAAGCAGATGGAAGATGACCTTGAGCAAAAGAGAGGGTGAAGAGAACAGAGAGGGGGAGTGAAAGAGCGGAAGAACATGATTTTAGGACCCGTGGGCTGATGCCGTCAGGTCCAGTTGCAGAATCAGAGTCGAGGGTTGACAGAAACTTTTCCACCTTGTCAGGAGGAAAGGACACAGAGTCCAGGAGCAGCTGGGTACGACTGGGTACAGTGGGTACAGAGAGGGATGGGTTTGGGACACAAGATTTAGAGGCAAACACAGAGTTGAGGCATTCAGCTTTTTCACGTGCGGAGTCAGCCGTGTGGCCATTTAAGGTGAGGGAGGGGATGGAGGGGGAACAAACACCAGAAACAGATTTCACCAGACGCCACCAGGATTTGGAAGCGGGAGACAGATAAGAGAGTTCGGTCCTGAGGACGGAGAGATATTGTTTCCTGGCTCTCCTGAGGGTGGACACACACTTGTTTCGGGCTTTGTGAAAGGAAATGAGATTTCCTTCCGTTGGATTTGCTTTCCAGGAGACGAAAGCAAGTTGTTTCTGGGCAATAGCCTCACCACAAGAATCCGTGTACCATGGACGGGAGGAAGGGTATGACAACTGAAGATGAGAAGGGATAAATCTGTGCATGAGAGAGAGCAATTTACTTTGAAAGAATTCCCAGGATGAGTTGATGTCAGAGGCAGTAGAGATGGGAGACCAGTCCAGATGATTGATGGCTGCTTGAAGACCGTGCCAGTTGGCCTGAGTGAAATGCCAGACTCGTCGACGCTGAGGAGGCTCTCTGAAAATGGTCAGAGAGATGTCCACTTTAACAAGCACATGATCAGAAGAGCCGATTGGAGCAGAAGAAGAGCAGCAGACATTTTCAGGGAAGTTAGTCATAACCAAGTCCAGAAGAGAAGATTCTCCGTTGACTGAGATCCGGGTTGGGAAATTGACAGATTGTGTCAGTCCCAGTGAGTCACAGAAGTCCTTTGCTGAAGAGCTATGGCTGGTGAGAGAGGTGCCCACCCCCAGCCAACTGGCATGGTGACAGTTGAAATCACCACATGTATGAGGAAGAGAGAGTTGGGATGGGTAGATAGAAGTTGGTCCATATTATCAGACAGCGAGATGTAGATGGAGTCATCACTGTTTGGTGGACGGTACAACACACATATGAACAAAAGGTGGGAGCGAAGGGGAAGCCATAGCCAAAGGTATTCCTGGGGGTGAGGTGGAGAGAGGGTCAGTGCAGGGCGAGTGAGGAAGAGAGTTTTTTATAAAGATAGCATCCCCACCTCCAGGACGAGGCTCAGGTCTATCATACCGGAGGAGGGAGTAACCTGGGAGAGATACCAAGGAATCAGAGTCATCATGAAGGAGGAAGGTTTCTGTTAAGCAGATCACGTCTGGTTTGTCAGAAGCAACCTGTATGGAGAGATCAGTTAAGTTTGAGCGAAGGCCCCGGATGTTTGAGGTCCATACTGTTAAGGAAGAGGAAGGGGGAGCATCGGATACAGAACAGGGGGGGGGGGGAGCGGTAGGGCAGGATGTGGAAGAGGAGGAAGAGGTAGGGAGAGCTGTTGCAGGTGTGTCAGAGATTACAGAATAGCTTGGAGAAAGGGAAGAATGGGGCGGACAAAAGGTTTGATGGTGTTTGGGTGAGGCGCAGTGAGGTGTTATTTGAGGAGGGGGAAGAGTGAGGCAGAAGGTTGAGGAAGATGAAGGTGAAAGTTGGAAGGGGAAAGAAGCGGGGAGGACGCTTTGAGGAGGAGGGGTGAGAGGGGAGTCTAGGAGGGGAGGAGTGAGGGAGAGTCTCGGAGGGGAGGGGTGTGGGGGGAAGTTTATGAGGGAAGGGGCATCGGGGGAGATTTGAAAGGGATGGGTGTTTGGGAAGATTTGGGGGGGAGGGGCAAGGGGGAAAGATTTGACAGAGATGGGTGATGGGGAAGATTTGGAGGGGAGGGGTGTGATTGGATTTTGAAAAGTGTACGATTTATGGGAAACGAACATTTATTGCAAAATGAGTTTCTTGAGACATTCGAGTCAAAAATACGTTTGAGGACGCTGAAGGGTGGGTGGAGTTCTGGAGAGTTTAGGGAATGAATGAAAGATGCACTGTAAGAGATGGAATTTTTTTTTTGAATGAATAGAATTGGTGAGCAAGTCGAAAGCATCCTTTAAACTGTAACAATATATATTATATATTTTTTCCAGTGGACCTTTGAAAATTAACGGTTGTTTAAAGTAATTCGTGCAGGTTGAGCAGGTTTTCCAGATAGTAGCGGCCAATTATTTGATACTCCTGGTGGTGTGAACTAAGGCTTGAACATTTAAAAATATGAGCTTGTGGCGGACACAAAAGCCCACTGGCGTGGTGACATCATTCCACGCACCAAGTGGGTGGTGGCCACGCCCGAGGGGTAGGCGTGGCCTCATGATATACACCGGGCGACCAGCCCAGAGGAGTTCAGTGTTACAGTGTAGTCTTACAATAAAGACGTTTATATGTTACCGCTTGTCCGCTTCCTCCTTGCTCACAAGCAGCGCGTGTAACGCCGCGCTTTACTGGTGACCCTCGACGTTGGATCTGCCGGAGCGATCCTTCCACACGCGACGCCATCGCCATGGCCGCCTTCGTCAAACTTCCGGAATTTTGGGAGGCTCAGGCCGAAGTCTGGTTCGTCCAGGCCGAAGCCCAATTTCAGCTTCGGCACCTCACCGGCGATGACACGCGCTACTGCCACGTCGTCGCCTCCCTCGGGCCCGGCACGGCCGCTCGAGTTGTGTCCGTCCTTCGCCACCCACCGGACGGCCACAAGTACGAGGCACTCAAGCGGCTACTCCTAGCCACGTTCAGCCTCACGGACGACGCACGGGCCGACCGCCTCCTGGATCTCCCCGAGCTCGGTGAGACGCGCCCGTCGGTCCGAATGGACCATATGCTGTCACTGTTGGGCGACGAAGCCCCCGGTTCGCTATTCCGGGCGCTTTTCCGTCGCCAACTTCCAGCGCAGGTTCGCCTCGCGTTGGCCGGGACCGGGCTAATGGAACCCCGAGCATTGGCGGCCGAGGCGGACAAGTACTTCGCCGCTTCGGACACGCGGGCGAGCGTTGGCGTGGCCGTCACGGCCTTCGACGCTGATGTTCCACAGCATCATCTTCTACAGCACGCTGAAGTTCAGCAGCATGCTGATACGCACCTCGTGAACGCCGCCACGCCCCGCCCACCGCCGCGGCGAAAACCGCCACCGCGGGGAAACCCGTCGACCCCACCGGCCTGGCGGAGCCAGCCGCGCTCCTCCAGCTCCACCACCTGGTGCTGGTTCCACGCCAAGTTCGGCCACGAAGCTCGGCGGTGTCATCCGCTGTGCTCCTTCAACGGGTCGGGAAATGCCCGGGCCGGCACTCAATTGTGGCGATGAGCGCCGGCCGTTCGAGCAGCCTGCTGTTCATAACGGACACCTTCTCCGGGCGCCGTTACCTGTGCGACACGGGAGCGCAGGTGAGTGTCATTCCCGCCGGCACGTCAGACAAGCACGCCGCGGGTGGGGGCCCCGCGCTGCTTGCCGCGAACGGGACGCCCATCCGTACGTACGGAAAACGCTGCCTCTCTCTGCGGTTTGGAGGGCAGGTTTTCCGATGGACGTTCGTCACCGCCAACGTGCCCATGGCACTGCTTGGCGCGGACTTCCTGTGCGCTAATGGGCTCCTGGTCGACGTCAAGCGCAGACGGCTTGTCCAGGCCGAGACGTTCAGCTCGCTCGCTTGTGCGTTGCCTAGCTCAACGAGCGGCTTGCCAAGCGGCTTGCCGAACGATTCGGTTCCGGCCACGTTGGTCTGTACGCTTCCGGCAGTGGACGCATTCACCCGCCTCCTCGCCGGCTTCCCGGCCCTCACGCGGCCCACCTTCTCGGCGGGGGCCGTCAAGCACGGGGTGGCCCATCACATCCCCACCGTCGGGCCACCGGTCTACGCCCGGGCACGCCGCCTCGAGCCGACGAAGCTGGCGGTGGCAAAAGCGGGGTTCGCTACCCTGGAGCGACTCGGCATCGTTCGGCGCTCAGAGAGCGCTTGGGCGTCGCCGCTGCACATCGTGCCGAAGCCCGGCGGGGGGTGGCGACCGTGCGGGGACTATCGCCGTCTCAATGACGCCACGACTCCCGACCGCTACCCCGTCCCCCACATTCAGGACTTTTCCGCCCGTTTGGCGGGCAGGTCCTTCTTCTCGAAGGTGGACCTCATACGCGGCTACCATCAGGTCCCCGTCAGGCCGGAGGACGTCCCGAAGACGGCGGTCATCACGCCATTCGGACTCTTCGAGTTCCTGCGCATGCCCTTCGGTCTGAAGAATGCGGCTCAGGCGTTCCAGCGACTGATGGACAGCGTCCTGCGCGACTTGGATTTTGTCTACGTCTACCTGGACGATATCCTCGTCGCCAGCGCGTCCCGCGAAGAGCACCTACGCCACCTCCGCACGCTCTTCGAACGCCTGGGCCAGCATGGCCTGATTGTGAACCCCGCAAAGTGCCGGTTCGGCGCCGCCACAATCGATTTTCTGGGGCACCGTGTCACCAGGCACGGCGCCGTCCCCCTGCCGGCCAAGGTGGAGGCGGTGAAGGGGTTTCCGCGCCCCCGCACGATCAGAGGGCTGCAGGAGTTCCTGGGCATGGTGAACTTTTACCATCAGTTCCTGCCCCGTATCGCCCAGCTCCTGCGCCCCCTGCACGAAGCTCTCCGAGGTAAGCCGGGCAAAGGCGACGTTACCTGGACCGAGCAGATGGACACGGCGTTCACGGGCGCAAAGCTCGCCTTGGCTAACGCCACCATGCTCGCGCACCCGGCGCCCGATGCACCGATCGCCCTCACCACCGATGCCTCGGACTACGCGGTGGGCGCGGTGCACGAGCAATGGGTGCGTGGAGCTTGGCAACCGCTGGCGTTCTTTAGCCGGCAGCTTCGCCCGCCCGAACGGCGTTACAGTACCTTCGACCGCG
Organism: Myxine glutinosa; assembly: GCF_964187855.1. NCBI lineage: Eukaryota > Metazoa > Chordata > Myxini > Myxiniformes > Myxinidae > Myxine > Myxine glutinosa. The sequence goes on along the minus strand of NC_136262.1, from coordinate 243,672,727 downwards.
AGTTGCTCGGACTTCACTTGGCGGTCAGGCACTTCCGCCATCCGCTCGAGGGCCGGGCGTTCACTGCCTTCGTCGACCACAAGCCGCTGATCTTCGCGATGGGCAAGGTCACCGAGCCGTGGTCGGCCCGGCAGCAGCGTCACCTCTCGGCCGTGTCCGAGTACACGACGGACATCCAGCACGTCGCGGGCAAGGACAACCCGGTGGCGGATTGCCTTTCCCGGGCCGTCGCCCACGCAGTCCACCTCGGCATCGACTATGCCCGGATGGCAGCGGACCAGGCCGCTGACCCCGACGTCCAGGCCTTGCGGACCGCCGTCACGGGCCTCCGCGTCACCGAGGTGCCGTTCGACGGCGCGGGCGCGGCCCTCTTGTGCGACGTCTCCCTCGGGCGTCCTCGCCCCATCGTGCCCGCGGGCTGGCAGCGCCAGGTGTTTGACGCCATCCACGGCCTGTCCCACCCGGGCGCGAGGGCCTCCCAAAGGCTGATCGCCGACAAGTTCGTCTGGCATGGCCTCCGGAAGGCCGTCCGCGGCTGGGCCAGGACGTGCCTCGCGTGCCAGCGCGCCAAGGTGCACCGGCACACCCAGGCCCCGTTGGCCCCGTTCACGGTGCCGGAACGCCGGTTTGACCACGTCCACGTGGACCTGGTGGGACCTCTGCCCCCCTCGCGGGGTTTCACCTACGTCCTCACCATGGTGGACCGCACCACCCGGTGGCCGGAGGCCGTGCCCTTGGCGTCGACAACGGCGGCCGATGTCGCGCAGGCTTTCATCGCCACCTGGGTCGCCCGGTTCGGTACCCCCTCAGACATCTCATCCGACCGCGGCCCCCAGTTCACCTCGGAGCTCTGGGGGGCGGTTGCGCAGGGGCTCGGGGTCCGGCTGCACCGAACCACGGCCTACCACCCCCAGGCTAACGGCCTGTGTGAGCGATTTCACCGCTCATTGAAGGCCGCGCTCCGGGCCACCCTCCGCGACGGCGGCTGGGTCGACAGGCTCCCCTGGGTCCTGCTGGGCCTCCGGACGGCGCCCAAGGAGGACCTGCGCGCATCCACGGTGGAGTTGGTCTTCGGGCAACCGCTGCGGGTGCCGGGCGAGTTCCTCCCCGACTCCACGGCACCATGGTCCGCGGCACAGCAGCGCTCCGCTCTGCAAGAGACCGCCCAGAGGTTCGCCCCGGTGCCAACGGCATGCCACGGGCACCCACCGACGCACGTCGCCCCGGAGCTTCGCACGGCGGAGTACGTCTTCGTCCGCCACGATGCCCATCGGACACCACTGCGGCCCCCGTACGACGGGCCTTTCCGCGTGCTGGAGACCGGGGCGAAGCACTTCACCCTGGACATCGGCGGTACTCCTGACCGCGTTTCGGTAGACCGCCTCAAGCCGGCCCACCTCGATGTGGACCATCCACCGCCAGTGGCCCGACCCCCACGTCGGGGCCGCCCTCCTGCGGGCGGACCCCCGGCACCGCCTAGCCCCGCCGCCACGGCGCCCCCCGGTCCTGCACCCATCCCAGGGGCAGCCAGGGGCATCCCACCTGGTATCCCTGCACCCCGGACGCCGCCGATCGCCAGGGGGCGCTTCGGCCGGGTCATTCGTCTGCCCCGCAAACTGGCCCTCCAGGTGCGCGGGAATTCTGGGGGGGCGCGTGTGGCGGACACAAAAGCCCACTGGCGTGGTGACATCATTCCACGCACCAAGTGGGTGGTGGCCACGCCCGAGGGGTAGGCGTGGCCTCATGATATACACCGGGCGTCCAGCCCGGAGGAGTTCAGTGTTACAGTGTAGTCTTACAATAAAGACGTTTATATGTTACCGCTTGTCCGCTTCCTCCTTGCTCACAAGCAGCGCGCGTAACGCCGCGCTTTAAGCTACCATTTAACGGTTTGTAGTGAGTGGAATCTGTAATCATCAACATCGCAAGGACTGCAGTGGAAAGTTCAAAAGTTGTGCATTTGCATTTTTTGCCCTGTAGTTCTCACAATTTTGGTCATTTTTTAAAAGTCTTTTCAACTTGGGAAGACTGTGTTGGATGTGTTTCTTCAATTTGAGTGTAGAGTGCTACAAGAGCCATAAATATCTAAATTGAGTGGTACCCTGCTTTATCCTCGAAGGAGACCGATTGGGGACATGTGCTGCTTTTCAGAGGTTTTCAAAACAGGTTACATTTATTTCCTTCCACTTGTAGACCAGTACAATAACGAGCTCAAATGTGCAAGCTTGCATCCATTTCTGAGACTGAGAAATCCACATTGGATTGGCTTATTAAAGTGTTCCTGTCACATTTTTGATGCAAATTACTCTCGGCCTTCTGCTAGTTAAAATAATTACTGGCTTATGAACCAAAACAAGAGTGCTACAAGGAGATCTCGCGAGATCTTGTCGGCGACGGCACGGTTTTTCGAAACTGTCCACGCTTTCATGCTTTCGAAGTTAAGTAATTATTGTTCACAACTGTATTTTTGTCGAAACTGTATTTATCTTTCGGTGTGTGTGCCTATAGTGTGTCCCTAGGAAGATTCTTGGTGTTAATTTTTCATACCTGAATAAAATGTCGTGGGTTATTTCGTGCCGCGTTTTTTGTGCGACCCAGTACTTTGTTTCCTACCTTGAGGCTTTTTTTCTCTCAGCGGTCGATTGCGGTCCATTTACTTTCCTTCTAAATTTTTCCCAGTCTTTTCACCCCACACTTCCTTGTTTAAAATCTTAACAACAACAACAAAAAAACATTTCCTTCTTTGTTCTTATTCGTTGTTCTTATTCGTTTATTCGTTCTTCTTATTCGTTCGTTCGTTCTTCGACCACGTGTTTTACCCCATATTTCCCCAGATAGTTTTCACTGCTCAATTTGAAAATGTTTAAACTTTCCCCTGAAGTACTGTATTCTGTCATATATTATAACACCTTTTTCTTCTTCTTCTTTTAAAGGATGCTTTCGACTTGCTCACCAAATCTATTCATTCCAAAAAAAAATTCCATCTCTTCCAGTTCCTCTTTTCTACATTCCCTAAACTCTCCTGCACTCCATCCCCCCTCCAGCGTCCTTAAACGTATCTTTGACTCGAAGGTCACAAGAAACTCATTTTGCAATAAATGTTCGTTTCCCATTAATCGTACAACACTTTCTAAATTCCAATCTCACCCCTCCCCTCCAAATCTTCCCCATCACCCATTTCTTTCAAATCTCCCACCTTGCCCCTCTCTTCCAAATCTTCCCCATCGCCCATCCCTTTCAAATCTCCCCCCTTGCCCCTCCCCTCCAAATCTTCCCCATCCCTTTCGAATCTCCTCCCTTGCCCCTTCCCTCCTAAACTCCCCCCACACCCCTTCCCTCTGAGACTCCCCCTCGCCCCTCCCCTCCTAAGCTCCCCCCTCACCCTCCCCTCCAAATCTCCCCCATCTCCCATCCCTTTCAAATCCCCCCCTTGCCCCTTCTCTCCTAAACTCCCCCCTAACCCCTACCCTCATAAACTCCCCCCTTGCCCCTCCCCTTCAAATCTCCCCACCCTCATTTTTTCTCCATTTCCCCCCTCTCACCCCTCCTCCTCAAAGCGTCCTCCCTGCTTCTTCCCCCTTCCAACTCTCACCTCCATTGCCCCCAACCCTCTGCCTCGCTCTGCCCCCCCCCCTCCCTCTCAAATAACACCTCACGGTTGCTGCATCGATTATTTATTTATTTTTCTCCTATGGATTTGAATGTTGGAGTCTATTCAATTCGTATGTTTGGTTTTGATGTTCACTCATTTGCATGTAAATTGGGTAAAATTATTGTCAATCCTTTTTATACGTTATTTATTGGATCTGGTGGGAATGTTTTTTATCATTCAGCTTAGTTTTTCTTTTTTAGAATTATCTAAGATGCACGAAGCTTGCACATGTATCACCACGCGTGATAAGGACGTTCGGTGACAGGTTAGTGTACTTCTGAAAAAGAAAAGAAAAAGAAAAGAAAAGGAAAGCCACGTGACTATAATGTAACATTTTATTATTTTCCTATTTAAACAAAGTTTCAAAATCCTTCAAATTGTTTGTAGCAGCATACCTTTTGTTCTAAATCAATCCAATCCAATGCGCAGTGGAGCATGTGCGTCAGTTTGTTAGTTTGGGTTCAAGTTACGTTCTTCAAATAAGGTCCAAAAAACAAAATAGAATGAACTCTCCATTTGCTCCAAATGGAATTCCTCAATTGTCAAGGGCCTGGTATGGTTGCCACTCGTGCTTTTTCTATTGCCTTCTTGTTCACGCTCATTACAACCAAACTGTTTCAACACTCATTCTCCGTTCTCGTGATGCCGCTCGATGGATTCGTTCTATTACCGGAACTTTTTGGGTGTTCCTCCAGTTTTCTCCAGTTTGATGCATTTCGACGAAACAAAAGAAAAAGCTACCTTGCTTAATGCGCCAAGGTTTTGATGCATGTGAAACGACACTAGGCCTGCCACCATGATTTGGACAATTTAACAAGACACTCGTGATGAATTGCGCTCTCATCTGTTGACTCTTTGCAAGGTCACTCATGAAGTTAGGCCAATTGTATTGGTTGCTTGTTAATGGGGACTTGATTATGTACTAATGTGGTTTATTCCCCCAAATGTTCCTGCTCTGAAAAGGATTCCGACAGTCATTGTGCTGTGATTGTAAATGGGTTTGCCATCCCTAATTGAGTGCGCCCAAACCGCTGAGTATTACGTTGCATTTTCACTGATTGTGTACAATCGAATACGGTGAGTTTGTGCCAGCATCGAGCCAAGAAACTTTGCTTGAGAATTAAATTTCCAACCGTGTTATGCAAGCGATATTTTACTGGCGTAAGGTGCACCGCTTGGTCGGGGAAGTGATTGGGGCCCCGGCCAGAGGGTTTCGGGGGTGGTAGGGGTTGAATTAAACATGAGTGTAATCATGAGAGCAGAGCCATGAATAATAATAAAAGAACGCACACACGCATATACACACACAAAGGTTTCATTATGAAAATAATGTCACTTCTCAACTCGACTTGTTTTCCTTGCATTGCGATAATCACAGTTTCCCGGCCATAGCGACATCATTCGCCGACAGCTGCCCACGAGCCTTTGAATGGCAGAGGAAATTGATGAAGAATCATGTGCCAAAGCAGTAGAAGTTGTAATAGAGGACACAAGGCCGTTCTGGGCCCACGGCCAGAATGAACATAGGCTATTGCCAGAGAAAACAAGGCTGTTCATCTCCCACTTTAGGCTCCTGCAGGATCAGTTGTCCTTGTGCAGATTTTTCCCGACTGAAGTTCGCTTGTCAATGAAGAGTGAAACGCGCACATAGGAAGGGGGTTGGAGGGTGGGAATAGGGGATGGGGGTTTGGTGGGTTTAATTCCGGGTGTGAAGGAAAAGAAGCGTTTTGTGCTCTCCATTAAAATGTTTCTCGCTATATTCTTGCTATTCAAGCTTTTGAGACTCTGTGTGTACAATGGTGCTCGCTCCAGTGTGTTCAATGAAAAAGTTGTGAAACTTTTCCCTCTTTTTTATCGTGCAAGGAATTGCCAGTGATGCGTGAGCATTAAAAATTGATTTCAAACGGTCACTGTAATTGGCCAGATGGCCTGTGTGTTTCAACTTAGCTATAGAAACGGTATGGAATAGTGTTCCGAGCTCCTGGTGTGGTTGATGCTTTGTGCTGTCTATTTGGATAAGAATGTGGCAGACGAGATGGCTTTGAATAAAGCGGACCTGAAACCCTTTCACTGGAAGTCCGTGAACTCTCGATTGCCCTTGGAGAAAATCATAACCTCCTAAAATTGCACATTCAGGGGCAATATTTTTATGCCGCGCTCTTTCCTTGACATTTTGCCCCGCCAATGGAATCAAATCTTGCCGTAGTTGGCCAGGGGAGAGAGACGGGCAAGAGGGGTCGGAGGGATGTTTCGAGCGGTTGCAGAGTTGACATAGGTGTCAGCCTGTTCATATTAACTTTTGCCGTCACAGCAGTTCACGGATTTGATACCGGCTTACCTGATATGTTACGACGTTGGTTTCTCTGTTATTAACAAAGGAAATTTTGTCTGCATCATTTGATGGACCCGTTTTACTTGTATTTGGTTTGCCCATCCTACTTTGTGTTTTGCATTTTATTATTCCCACACTTTTTGCAAAAAACGGGGGGATATTGTAATCGGCTCTGTCTGTCCGTCCACCACATTATCTCCGAAACAGTTGGGCATAAATTCACCAAAATTGGTAGTTATGGTCACCATGTGGCAAAACGGTGCAAAGCACAGTATCAATTTTAGCCCCAGCCCCTTGGGCAGGGTCGAAACATCAAATACCAAAAATGCAATTGCGGACACATTCTTCAAACAATTTTTAATGAAACTTTGTATATGCAATTGGCATTGGGGGCGCATTAAATATTTAACTGTTTTTTTAAAATTTGAGCCCCAGTTCATGCGCCAGAGTAACCAGACTTAGGGTAACTTCCCCATGCCATCAACTTCCCTCTAGTTTTATTATTTCAAGCATATGCAAAAGTTGTCAGATTGCATCTAGCTTTGTAACATCAGATACCCAGTATCAAATCCATACAAAGCAGTCAACCCGATCGCAGGCCTGTAATGGATGACATGAGAATATTTTGCTTCCTTTTGAAACGGGGCAGTGTGAGGGGAAATGCTGGATATTCTTCTTGCTATCACACAAATCATGACTGTAACCGAGCAAATGCGACTGGAGTATCACTAGCCTATGTTCCGAGAAGAATTCGCTGGTGCGCTTCCAGTAATATCCTCTTTCCACCATCACAGACAGGCTTCCTGTATTCCATATTAATATTGTAATCGTGTTCTTTCCACAGATGTATACAGGAGAGTCATTTATTTGTGGAGATCAAGATTATGATTTATTTTTTTTAATACAATAATTTTCTGGCGAAGAGGAAGTGGTGGACATAAACAGCATTACCAGCTATTAGGGCAGATGGATCAGAATGGTAAAACGTAATTAGGAAGTGTGTAGGGAGGGAGGAGATTTACAGGGAAAGCAGAGTGAAGTTGCCACTCCCTCTGCTCTAACAGGATAGTGACAAGAATCATCTCCTAATGAGGCGTAAAATAACGACCAGGGAATGTGTGACGGAAATAGCTGGGTGGTGCAATGCATTCCCTAGCATCGACTTGGCTGGGCCTCCCTCACTGGCGCCAGCAGTACCATGGATTGTTCACGGTGCACAGGGTGAAGCGCCTGCCAGCCAGTGACATCTGTTAGGACAACGAACGCAGGACTCACGACGCCGGCAGAGTCTGCAATCAATCTTGCTTACGTTTGTCTCGTTTTTCTGGTGCCCCTCAACCCCAAAACACCCTTCAGTTCCCCTATTCAATTGGTAACCTTTGCCCAATCTCATCTTGCCCTTTCCCATCCCTCAAATTCTGTTTCGCTCTAAAGGCAGTTGCCAAGCATGCTGCAGTTCTCTGTGCTGCGTAGGTTGTTTTATTCTTTTGATGACGCAGTCAGTTGTGACCTCCTTTAAAAGCGAGGCAAAGACAATATTGCTGTCTCTGCACTCGCAGCCTTTCGTCAAATGGCCTACGAGGACTCGGACTTCATCTGAGCCTCTGAAAGCCGATAGTCCCCTCGAAGTGTGTGCGAGTGTGAAACCTGTTATGAAGGTGGTGGTAAGGTCGACCTGATGTGGCCTGGTCAGCATCAAACATTATTAGAGCTGATGGAAGGTAACCTCAGCTGAGTTGCATGCATTGAACCCTGGAGCCAACTTTTTCACCTATTTGCTCTGTCAATGGAGAATTGCATCCGGCGTTAACGCATCACCTCCGGCGTAGCATGGGGCATCATGGGAAAGGGGTAATCCAAGCACAGCGGTGACAGGATGTGCTATTAATGACAATATATGTGGAGGTCAGTACTTTGAGTGCCGAATATAAAACGTGATTTTTATTCAATTCCTGCAACAGACTCTTCAGGCCTCAGAGCTGATCGCATGTTATGAGTTTGGAGTGAACCTTGTGCTGCTTCTGCAAGTTTCCGATACAAGAAATTGTCGAAGGCATTTTGATAATCTTACTTTAATTTCCCTTCTTTTTGTCCTTTTTCTTTGTCTTGTCTTTTTCCTCCTCTCCCATTACCAAAGGTCGACAGAGGTTGTTTTGTTGTTTTCACCCCTATTTGTCTGTTTGTCTGTCTGTGAGCAGGATATCTCCAAGTTATGAACGGATTCAGACAAAACTTGGCAGAACGGTTGGGTGTGTGACAATGACAAATTGATTAGGTTTTGGTGAAGATCTGGATCCGGATCCTAGAGATTTTTAAGTGATTCTTCACCATTCAGAGATATAGCCAAAAAATGGATTTCATGATATCATGATATTCATGATATTCATGATAAGCATCATATCTAACAAAAAGTGGTGAACTGAACTATGACCTAATGACATAAAACTGTTGCGTTGAATGTTTTCACATAGGGATCCAAAATTGGAGCAGCAATCCCATACTGGGTATGTCCACCTATGGCAGCAATCACTGTATTAGGCTATCGTCTCATTGACCATATGGGCACTCAAATCTGAGCCTAGCGAATAGCATTCCACAACTGAATCGGTTCTTGTTCAAGTTGATCGAGGGTCTGTGGCTGTCACGGCAAGATTCAAACGTGACGGTCACTGATATCACAGTGATGTTCAATTGCATTTAAATCTGGCGAGATGGCAGACCAAGGGTGCATTGGCAAGAATGTCCCATGTTCGGATGGCCCTGGGAGCAGGAGCATTTTCGTGCATAAAGATGAATCCCGGAACATGTTGAACCGTAGGCAACACGTTGCTGTAAGATCTCATCAGTGTATTTCTTTGCTCAGATTTCCATGGATACAGATCTGGTTGGTGCGAAAGGTTTCAGTAATACCACCCCACATCATGATGCTTCCACATCCAAAATTTGCCGCTTCCTGGACATAGACTGTGGCATATCGCTCATTGCGTCTTCTGTAGACCCATGCCTAGCGATCATGCTTTTCAGGGAGAAACTTGGATTCACTGAACGTAACACTTTCCCATAGCCTCCGTGTTCGTTGGACATGCTGATTTGACCAGTGCTAGTATGCTTGGATGCGTCTCAGTTAAAAGTCTTGCACGCTGAAAAGGATGACGACATGAATCCCTGCATCGTGGAGATGCCTTAAAACGGTGTTGCCACTTATCCTGCGCGGTCCAGGGAGTGTGCTTGCATTGTGTAGATTTGTTGAGCGAATGTATCGCGTCGGTCCTGGGTGGGAATCTTTATCCTGGACGTCCACTTTTTGGCATACCTCTTGTTGATCCAATAGCTTGATAACATCTTCTGAGGTCATAAGCATTTCCTCTCTTCTCGTTAGAGCCTCACCACGGCCAATGGATGACACTGCCCGAAGGTGTCCAAATGTTTAATTCTCTCATTTTCTGACAGATGTGGCATTGTAATGGATTGTTAATATAATCTGCGTGGTTTTTGAATGATCCAGGTGCATGGTCTCTCGTAAAGACTTTCTAATTTGCTCATAATGCTTCATGTCACCTCTAAAAACTGAAGTGTGCGGTGATGTGGAAACTTGCAATCAGGTGTTCTGCACATCCTTCATGCCAAAAAATCCATGGCATGAACGTTGGGACAGTCCTTCAACAATCGCATTATAAACTAGAACAGCACTCAGTAGAGAGCATACCTCCGCCAGGTGAACACCTTACGTTTTGTATCCCAGAGTAGACCCGAGAATCACAATACAAAATCACATTTAATCAAAATCATCTGTCCACAACTTTTTGAGATATCCTGCTATTGTGGCGGACACAAAAGCCCACTGGCGTGGTGACATCATTCCACGCACCAAGTGGGCGGTGGCCACGCCCGATGGGTAGGCGTGGCCTCATGATATACACCGGGCGACCAGCCCGGAGGAGTTCAGTGTTACAGTGTAGTCTTACAATAAAGACGTTTATATGTTACCGCTTGTCCGCTTCCTCCTTGCTCACAAGCAGCGCGCGTAACGCCGCGCTTTACTGGTGACCCTCGACTTTGGATCTGCCGTAGCGATCCTTCCGAACACGACGCCATTGCAATGGCCAACGACAAGTCAATGGCGATTAAACTTCCCGAATTTTGGGAGGCCCAGGCCGAGGTCTGGTTCGTTCAAGCCGAAGCCCAATTTCAGCTTCGGCGCCTCACCAACGACGACCTGCGCTACTGCCATGTCGTCGCCTCCCTCGGGCCCGGCACGGCCGCTCGAGTTGTGTCCGTCCTTCGCCACCCACCGGACGGCCACAAGTACGAGGCACTCAAGCGGCTACTCCTAGCCACGTTCAGCCTCACGGACGACGCACGGGCCGACCGCCTGCTGGATCTCCCCGAGCTCGGTGAGACGTGCCCGTCGGTCCGAATGGACCATATGCTGTCACTGTTGGGCGACGAAGCCCCCGGTTCGCTATTCCGGGCGCTTTTCCGTCGCCAACTTCCAGCGCAGGTTCGCCTCGCGTTGGCCGGGACCGGGCTAACGGAACCCCGAGCATTGGCGGCCGAGGCGGACAAGTACTTCGCCGCTTCGGACACGCGGGCGAGCGTTGGCGTGGCCGTCACGGCCTTCGACGCTGCTGTTCCACAGCATCATCTTCTACAGCACGCTGAGTTTCAGCAGCATGCTGATACGCACCTCGTGAACGCCACCACGCCCCGCCCACCGCCGCGGCGAAAACCGCCACCGCGGGGAAACCCGTCGACTCCACCGGCCTGGCGGAGCCAGCCGCGCTCCTCCAGCTCCACCACCTGGTGCTTGTTCCACGCCAAGTTCGGCCACGAAGCTCGGCGGTGTCATCCGCCGTGCTCCTTCAACGGGTCGGGAAACGCCCGGGCCGGCGCTCAATTGTGGCGATGAGCGCCGGCCGTTCGAGCAGCCTGCTGTTCATAACGGACACCTTCTCCGGGCGCCGTTACCTGTGCGACACGGGAGCACAGGTGAGTGTCATTCCCGCCGGCACGTCAGACAAGCACGCCGCGGGTGGGGGCCCCGCGCTGCTTGCCGCGAACGGGACGCCCATCCGTACGTACGGAAAACGCTGCCTCTCTCTGCGGTTTGGAGGGCAGGTTTTCCGATGGACGTTCGTCACCGCCGACGTGCCCATGGCACTGCTTGGCGCGGACTTCCTGTGCGCTAATGGGCTCCTGGTCGACGTCAAGCGCAGACGGCTTGTCCAGGCCGAGACGTTCAGCTCGCTCGCATGTGCGTCGCCCAGCTCAACGAGCGGCTTGCCAAGCGGCTTGCCGAACGATTCGGTTCCGGCCACGTTGGTCTGTACGCTTCCGGCAGCGGACGCATTCACCCGCCTCCTCGCCGGCTTCCCGGCCCTCACGCGGCCCACCTTCTCGGCGGGGGCCGTCAAGCACGGGGTGGCCCATCACATCCCCACCGTCGGGCCACCGGTCTACGCCCGGGCACGCCGCCTCGAGCCGACGAAGCTGGCGGTGGCAAAAGCGGGGTTCGCTACCCTGGAGCGACTCGGCATCGTTCGGCGCTCAGAGAGCGCTTGGGCGTCGCCGCTGCACATCGTGCCGAAGCCCGGCGAGGGATGGCGACCGTGCGGGGACTATCGCCGTCTCAATGACGCCACGACTCCCGACCGCTACCCCGTCCCCCACATTCAGGACTTTTCCGCCCGTTTAGCGGGCAGGTCCTTCTTCTCGAAGGTGGACCTCATACGCGGCTACCATCAGGTCCCCGTCAGGCCGGAGGACGTCCCGAAGACGGCGGTCATCACGCCATTCGGACTCATCGAGTTCCTGCGCATGCCCTTCGGTCTGAAGAATGCGGCTCAGGCGTTCCAGCGACTGATGGACAGCGTCCTGCGCGACTTGGATTTTGTCTACGTCTACCTGGACGATATCCTCGTCGCCAGCGCGTCCCGCGAAGAGCACCTACGCCACCTCCGCACGCTCTTCGAACGCCTGGGCCAGCATGGCCTGATTGTGAACCCCGCAAAGTGCCGGTTCGGCGCCGCCACAATCGATTTTCTGGGGCACCGTGTCACCAGGCACGGAGCCGTCCCCCTGCCGGCCAAGGTGGAGGCGGTGAAGGGGTTTCCGCGCCCCCGCACGATCAGAGGGCTGCAGGAGTTCCTGGGCATGGTGAACTTTTACCATCGGTTCCTGCCCCGTATCGCCCAGCTCCTGCGCCCCCTGCACGAAGCGCTCCGAGGTAAGCCGGGCAAAGGCAACGTTACCTGGACCGAGCAGATGGACACGGCGTTCACGGGCGCGAAGCTCGCCTTGGCTAACGCCACCATGCTCGCGCACCCGGCGCCCGATGCACCGATCGCCCTCACCACCGATGCCTCGGACTACGCGGTGGGCGCGGTGCACGAGCAATGGGTGCGTGGAGCTTGGCAACCGCTGGCGTTCTTTAGCCGGCAGCTTCGCCCGCCCGAACGCCGTTACAGTACCTTCGACCGCGAGTTGCTCGGACTTCACTTGGCGGTCAGGCACTTCCGCCATCTGCTCGAGGGCCGGGCGTTCACTGCCTTCGTCGACCACAAGCCGCTGATCTTCGCGATGGGCAAGGTCACCGAGCCGTGGTCGGCCCGGCAGCAGCGTCACCTCTCGGCCGTGTCCGAGTACACGACGGACATCCAGCACGTCGCGGGGAAGGACAACCCGGTGGCGGATTGCCTTTCCCGGGCCGTCGCCCACGCAGTCCACCTCGGCATCGACTATGCCCGGATGGCAGCGGACCAGGCCGCTGACCCCGACGTCCAGGCCTTGCGGACCGCCGTCACGGGCCTCCGCGTCACCGAGGTGCCGTTCGACGGCGCGGGCGCGGCCCTCTTGTGCGACGTCTCCCTCGGGCGTCCTCGCCCCATTGTGCCCGCGGGCTGGCAGCGCCAGGTGTTTGACGCCATCCACGGCCTGTCCCACCCGGGCGCGAGGGCCTCCCAAAGGCTGATCGCCGACAAGTTCGTCTGGCATGGCCTCCGGAAGGCCGTCCGCGGCTGGGCCAGGACATGCCTCGCGTGCCAGCGCGCCAAGGTGCACCGGCACACCCAGGCCCCGTTGGCCCCGTTCACGGTGCCGGAACGCCGGTTTGACCACGTCCACGTGGACCTGGTGGGACCTCTGCCCCCCTCGCGGGGTTTCACCCACGTCCTCACCATGGTGGACCGCACCACCCGGTGGCCGGAGGCCGTGCCCTTGGCGTCGACAACGGCGGCCGATGTCGCGCAGGCTTTCATCGCCACCTGGGTCGCCCGGTTCGGCGCCCCCTCAGACATCTCATCCGACCGCGGCCCCCAGTTCACCTCGGAGCTCTGGGGGGCGGTTGCGCAGGGGCTCGGGGTCCGGCTGCACCGAACCACGGCCTACCACCCCCAGGCTAACGGCCTGTGTGAGCGATTTCACCGCTCATTGAAGGCCGCGCTCCGGGCCACCCTCCGCGACGGCGGCTGGGTCGACAGGCTCCCCTGGGTCCTGCTGGGCCTCCGGACGGCGCCCAAGGAGGACCTGCGCGCATCCGCGGCGGAGTTGGTCTTCGGGCAACCGCTGCGGGTGCCGGGCGAGTTCCTCCCCGACTCCACGGCACCATGGTCCGCGGCACAGCAGCGCTCCGCTCTGCAAGAGACCGCCCAGAGGTTCGCCCCGGTGCCAACGGCATGCCACGGGCACCCACCGACGCACGTCGCCCCGGAGCTTCGCACGGCGGAGTACGTCTTCGTCCGCCACGATGCCCATCGGACACCACTGCGGCCCCCGTACGACGGGCCTTTCCGCGTGCTGGAGACCGGGGCGAAGCACTTCACCCTGGACATCGGCGGTACTCCTGACCGCGTTTCGGTAGACCGCCTCAAGCCGGCCCACCTCGATGTGGACCATCCACCGCCAGTGGCCCGACCCCCACGTCGGGGCCGCCCTCCTGCGGGCGGACCCCCGGCACCGCCCAGCCCCGCCGCCACGGCGCCCCCCGGTCCTGCACCCATCCCAGGGGCAGCCAGGGGCATCCCACCTGGTATCCCTGCACCCCGGACGCCGCCGATCGCCAGGGGGCGCTTCGGCCGGGTCATTCGTCTGCCCCACAAACTGGCCCTCCAGGTGCGCGGGAATTCTGGGGGGGCGCGTGTGGCGGACACAAAAGCCCACTGGCGTGGTGACATCATTCCACGCACCAAGTGGGCGGTGGCCACGCCCGAGGGGTAGGCGTGGCCTCATGATATACACCGGGCGACCAGCCCGGAGGAGTTCAGTGTTACAGTGTAGTCTTACAATAAAGACGTTTATATGTTACCGCTTGTCCGCTTCCTCCTTGCTCACAAGCAGCGCGCGTAACGCCGCGCTTTACTATATTTATAAGTATATATACCGGTATATATATATATATATTTATATACACACTGAACAGCAAAAGAAACGTCAGTCAGAATCAATATTTTGGAGTCTTTATTTTCAAGTCATGATAAACACGAATTGAGATTTAGGATCAACATGAAACATTACAGGTATGGTCACCACAGTTCAAACAATAATGTGAAATGTTCAGAATAAGAAAAACACAAGACCAGGTGAGAACAAGGGAGGTCAAAATCAGTATCTTGTGTGACCCCCGTGAGCGTTGATGACAGCCATACATCGTCTGTACATGGAGTGGATTAATCGGTTGATGAAGGCATTTGTCACTTGGGCCCACACTCTGAGAAACGCCGGACTGAGTTGAGCTGCAGTTGTCGGCCTTGGTCGAACGTCATTCAGTCTTCTTTGAACCTCGTCCCACAAGTGCTCTATCGGGTTTAAATCGGGGCTGAGCGCAGGCCAGTGCATGGTTTGGATGCCATTCTGTTGCAGGAAGTCCCTTGTTGCTCTGGCAGTGTGGGCACGGGCGTTGTCCTGCTGGGAGACATGATTTCCATGACGTCCAAAATGTGGCACAACGTGAGGTCTGAGGACTTGATCGATGTAGCGAGCAGCTGTGACACCATTGCCTCTTCCTGGACCAATATTCTGGAACACCACAGGACCGACTTTGTGATTGAGAGCAATAGCACCCCATACCATGATGTTTGGACCACCCCACGAGTCTCTTTCCATCACACAGTCATCTGAGTAGCGTTCCCCACGTCTACGCCAAACTCTCACTCTGCCATCTGCCATGGAAACACAGTATCGGCTTTCGTCTGAGAAAAGAACGGTTCTCCACTGCTGGCAACGCCAATTTTGATGCTGTGTGGCCCACTGTAGTCGGTCAGGGCAGTGTCGAGCTGTAAGAATGGGGCCACGATACGGCCTGTGACAACGGACATCCCTGTTCTTCAAACATCGACGGACTGTATCACCACTAATGTGTCTCTGGTGGGTTCCAACTGTTTGTCTTGCAGTTTCTGTAGCCCTGGTAAAGCGATATTGGATGTGATGACGCACAATCTGTCGATCCTGTCGTGGTGTTGTTACACTCGGTCTGCCACTGCGTGGGCGGTCATCGGTGCTGTTGGTGGCCTAGTATCGTTCCTGTAACCTGTAGATGGTTCTCACGTTGACATGGAAAGCATTGGCAACCATTCGTGCAGTCTGACCAGCATGCAATCCTCCAATAGCCTGGTCTCTCTGAATTCTCGTAAGTCTGGGCATGGCGCTGGCATCGAAACACGAATGATGAACACACGTTTTGGGGTGCCTTTTATAGGGAAAGTCACAAGGAGATGCACGTGCATTTTGATTTCCATGGGAATCATGCACGACTTTGTACCATGGTCGTTTTTTTGCCTGCGTTTTGGTGACCTGTTTTTATCCACGTGTGCACCACTGTCAGTAGTTAGGATTAAATTTAGATACAGACTAATGTAAATAACGAGATATCTAAACGAAATGCATTGATATTTCTATGGGAAATGTTCAGGGATTATTTTTATGAGGTGACGTTTCTATTGCTGTTCAGTATATATATATATATATATATATATATATATATATATATATATATATATATATATACTGTGTATATATATATATATATATATATATATATATATATATATATTGTTACGGATCTCACCGTCGGCCCATTTTCCCCTTACCAAGGGGGAATTAATCCCCTTGTCTGCGACTGACCGACGTGAATCCTGAAGCTGCCCAGCTCCCTCCAGAGAGGCAGGTGAGCAACCTCGTTCGAGACCGCGGAAAAGATGTTAATTTGCCGAGCGGATTAGCAGGCGCGGCTCGAACCATTAACAGAAACTAGACCCGATTCTTAGTCGTTGGCCAAATCGTGCCACAGGTATTCAATGATGGAAAAGACAAGGATGATCGGATGTGAAGGAAAGAAGGCAAGGTAGGAAGAACAGGATTTATTATTATTTACACCAGAATGAAAGAAGAAAAGCACTCAAAGTAATATACAGGAAAATGGAAGGATCAGAAGGACACAGAGCAATACTAGCTTATCTATACAGGCTTAACTTATACCCAGGACAATACAGACAGAACGAACTCACTCACACGAATGGGGAATTGCAGATTGGATTGGCTGGAGGGAGAGGAAGGTGGTACCACAAGGCTGGAAGGTTTGGCAGGGCGCACAGCAAGCAGGTCCTCTCCGGGCTGGAAGCGAGCAAGGCGGCGGTAGGCACACGTATTCTCGTTGCACGCGGCAGGGGCTGGTCATCGCTGCACACCTCGGGCTCTCTCGGTCATCTGCTGCGGTCATCTGCTCTTGCGCGATTCTCGCACGCATATATCAAGCAGGGTCGTGACATGCCCTCGGCCGTTTGGGTACTGCCCCCGTGCTCTGTTTTGGTGGCCTGAAATGGCAATGCCACGGTCTTGTTACCTTATTTGGGTATGGAGCTGAACAGCCCCCCCCCCCCATGGTGAGCCACGGGCTTGTAGCCTTACTTGGGCATGGAGGTGAACAGCCCCGCCCCCCGTGGCGAGCCACGGGCTTGTAGCCTTACTTGGGCATGGAGCTGAACAGCCCCGCCCTTCTTGTCCAAACAGAGCACGGAGCACATATTCACTATGACAGCGAAAGCTGCTTCCAAACCAGGGCCAGTTGAGAGGGCGCGCACCCCACGCTTGTCCAGTGGTTTTGCACAGAGAGGGAGAGTTTGGCTGGGAAATGCAATCCTTGAAGGGGACCTATCTTATGTCATTTGGTGCAATGCAGTCAATTAATGGGAAACACAGCCTTAAACTGATACACATAAGAAGGAAATAACTATTTAGAAGGGTATATGGTGGCCTCCGTGCTTGTACATGGACTAGCTATGGTGCACTCATTTCAATTAACAGCCAATTAAAGGGGAAATGTACATAGGAAATTTTAATACTAAATTTACAAAGTGAAGGTTCTAAAAACCGTAACACAGCACCCTCATTCCTCACGGCACTCCTCGGGCCGACAAAACTTTAACTTAGTGTGGCACGCAGGTGTAGTTCCCTCTACAATTAACCTGACCCTGAGTGTGACAGTTTTAAAACACAAATAAGTATGTCCCTCTGCTGCATTGCACCCTGCCTAACAGATTCACGCCCACAGGATAACCGAATTGCGGAATGGTTTTCAAACTAAACATGTACGGTGGGGAGAATTATTTACAAGTGACGCTATTTCATTATTTACACAACGCAACCCAGGACCTGTGATTTTTTCTTTTGGGGGAACAAAAAGAAAATCCTGTGGGAGGGGAGGAGACAGCATGCACTGCATCGACGCACCAGCACCAATTATCATCAAAGCACCATAAAGCACCAAAACGCACCGGAGTGCACAGTCACCATAGTTCCATAAAAATAGAAATAAACTGATGCTGGTCTTCCTCTTCGGCTCCCTCTGCTGGCCGTTGTTCTTCCAGATGTTGTCAACTTGTTCTTCTTACTGGCGGCCTATTTGGTGGATATAAAAAGCACAGGACGTGTCCATTTTTATTGATGGCCCACAGGGGCCGACTATGGGTGGTTCACCTGTGGGCTTGGTGCCACCTCACCGGGTCCACAAGCAAGATCTTGGGCCATCGTGGCCGGTCCCAGCAGAGGGGCCATGCCCCAACCCGTGGGGTCCATGAGTGGTGCTCAGCCACAGACATGTGGTCCATAAGTGGTGCATCAATGCAGGCAGCTGGTTGCGAGGATTCGGGCACACCGATGCGGCCCCTCGCACGCTCCCCTCAGTGCCCAGAGAGCACAATCCATTGGTCGGGGAAGGAAGACAGAGAAGACAGGTGAGTGAGGGGTAAGGTCACAAGGGGACACATCAATGAAGGCAATGCAGAGTGAGGTGCATCTGGAGACTGAGCGGAGAAAAGCTCGTCCCTACCGTACATCACCCCCCCTGTTACCTACTCTACCCTTGCCCTTACCCCATATTTACAACAATTTACAATTCGTCTCTACCATCACGTCTTCCCCATATTTCCCCTATACCAAATTCATCCACAATCCCAATCTCTAACCAAATTTGCCATCACCCAATTCATCATCAATCCTCATAAGGAGGGAGAGATGGAACATCAGCACAATGTCACACCCACGTCATGATGCGTCTCACATTCCAAACATTTGCACAAAAATAACAATAACATGGCATGGTGTGGCGTTCTGTCACCTCAGGTGAGTGGATGTAGATGGTGCGAGGAGATTTCAATCCTAACTACTTCCTAAATGACATTAACACACTTTACACTACCCGGGGTCTTCCCCTGCCAATTCATTGGCCATCTTACTCTATGTGGTTTTAAGAACCAAATTCCCATTGACCAAACTGTGGTGCTTCATCAATTTGGGGTCTCACTCCCCCGATTCAACTCCCTGTGCCTTTGCACAATTTCCGGGCTGAGTCGTGTGGCTCTCCCAGCAGGTCTACCCACCTGCACACCTCCACCACTGCAGTTGCCTCCGAGCTTACCTGCTCCTTACCCTACCCTATCTACCTGGGGAAGGCCCTCTGGCGCTCTCCCCACTCGGTGCCCTCTCTGGCACTGGGCGACCCGGGTCCGTCCTTTGGATCCTCGGGCCCCATCCACAACAACTCTAACGGCTCCCAGAGCCCACCTGCGGCCTCACCTGGCCGACATCCTCACACTGGCGGAGTGCCCATTTAACTACACACACTAACAGGCCACACGCCCAGCCATTTCCACGACACTAATGCACCCATCCAAACACCATTCTTCCACACGCACCACAGATGCCAATATCCAACCACAATTTACCTACTCCCTCTACCTAACTCTTAAACTACCCTCCCCGGGTATTCGTGATAGGGGTCCACTTTTCCCCCATTCACACCTTCGCACCATCCACTCCACTCCACAGTTTCCACCATACTCCCTCCACACCATCCATTCCATACTCCATGTATTCCATACTCCATGTATTCCACACACCTGTTCATTTGCACACCTGTGCAATCACACCTGGTGCCACCTGCACCCTCCTTCCTCCAGGACCATTCGGTCAACACAACACACAATCACAATTATTCCTCATACACTGCTCCATACACTTCCACGCTCAATACAATCACAATCACCTCACACTTTTCACAATACACTTCTAAATACACTCTTACAACACTCACACGGCATCATCTGACCTACCTGGTGCCCTGCTAACTTGGTGCTCCCCGTATTCCTTTTAAACTAAGCACATACCACGTCATTATCATCCATTCTAACCGCTACGTACGTCCCCACTACAGGTGTAATGTCGCTACTTAAATATCCAGTTACCTATGGTCAATCTTCTCTAGATCCCTATCATTTTATCCTAACCCTCCAGGCTAGTTTTCACTGCCATAACCCCATAGCTAGCGCTCATGTGCCCCGTATGTGAGGGATGGCAGAGTTGCCATCCCACCACATCGGGCATGTCCCACTATCAAGTTTTGCCATCAAATTCCAACCAATCTAAAATTTGCCAATCATCTGCCAATCAGTTTACCAATCAGTTGCCAATCAAATTTTTGCCAATCGTATTCACTATTCCAAAATATCGAATCCAAAACACTATCATCATCACAGTCCACTATATCTGAGCCTTGGTGCGTCGTTGCATCATTAAAACTCGGCTTCGCAAAGCCAAGCAATGAATTCGGGTGGTTTGGTCGCCTGCAGGTTGAATCTGTCCGGCATTCGGTTCAGGGGAGGCGGTTTGGTCGGGCCGAGATTCCATGCACCATCTCAGCGCGGATCCTTGCGGCCTCCGGCCCGATGGCTCAATCTCGCCCGGTCGGAACCCCGTCCCTGCCACAATGGGGCACCGTACCGCTTCCTCCTACCGGCCCTTGAACCGGACCGGTCGCCTTGCCCGGCTAGGCCCAGACTCGACCGTGCGGGGTGGGGCCAGGCCCGAATCGGCAACGACGCTTTGAAGAGAAGCGACGCAGCACCGACCCGCGCCGGGCCTCGCATCCAACAAAGCGCACCGCGCCCCGAGTGTTCGCGTCGGCTATCCGTCGCTCTAAACGCTGCTCCGGTCCACGTCGATGCTTTACTTGCATGCTCACACCACTCGTTCCGTTTGTTGCTCATACATCCCATGCACTTCGTCAATTCTACCACCGCACTCCCTGTTACACACCACACCTCTCGCGCACCCTCTTGCGCACACATTGTTCGCACACTTCGTTCCACACCTCTCCTCCGTTACGTCCTCCGTAACACTCATCATGGGCGTGCACTCTTGCATCCACCCACTCACGCGCTTCAATGGGCTCTCCCGCACCCGTGCCACAACCAACTCAGGTGTGCTTCCTCACACACTCATCCCAAGCGTGCATCCTCGCACCCGCTCCTCCACAAACTCACTCTCCGGGTCACTCTCACCCTCGCACGTACACTCCGTATCGCTCTCACTCTCTGTGTCACACTCCGTACACTCCGACGTGCATTCCCGCTCGCACTCGGTTTTACTCCCACACTTTATAACACACCCACTCGCCGACGCACACTTTTTCCTCACACGAGTGCCATTCTCTCTCACACCACGCCCCTCGGAACTGCCACAAACGCCCGGGTGCCATATCGACCCCAATCGCGCGACAATTCTCTTCGCGCCAAACACCCTGCCGAAAAACCTCTTAGCACCATATACAGCGCGACTCACCTTTGGGATCCTCTTCTACACGCGCACCTGCAAATCTTTATAAGGATTAGCAAGTACGGCATCAGGATGTGAACATGGACTTTGTACAATATTCATTCCTTCCTCCAACTGTTGCTCTTCTACGTCTGTCGTCTCTACAATTTCAATTCCCACCACTACTTTTTCTTTATTCACCTCGACGACCGCTGGCTTTATTAAAATTCCCTCTTCTACCTCAGCGGTCGCCGGCTTTTCCATACCCCGGGTCGCGATGTCTACCCCGGTCCAGTTACCCATGCTTTGCTCCGACTCGCTCAACCAGCGCTTCTCGAGTCGCTTTACCTCGTCATGCACCCCTGGGACGTGCTCGCCCAACCTGCGGTCTCTGTCCCTCTCCGCTTCCCTTACCTCATATACGGCTTGCCCCCTCGCCAACCCCTCATTAATTTCTTTGGCTTGGCCAATTATTTCCCTCAATTTGTCCCCTAATCTGCTTCCGGCTCCCTCCAATTTGCTTTCTAAGTTATTGGTGTTGGCCCTTACTTCTTCTCTCATTGGCATTGCATCCATCTTTTCCACCTCCTTACTCAATCCCCCGAATTTGGTTTTCCCATTATTTCCCATTTGCTCTCCATCAGCCCTCATTTCTGCCCTTGATTTGTCCCCCTTTATTCTATTACAACACCCTTCAATTAGATTTCCCAATTGCTCACTATTCCTTTCCATCATTTGTTCCATTTCTCTACTGGATTTTACAGCCATTTTTGCCATATACCCCATCATCTGCGCCATGAAGAGGGTCAATTTCACCAGTGCCGCGGGCTCGGCTGCCGCAGCGCCACCATTTTGTGCCTCTGCAACCACGTGCGTGAGGGCGCCATCTTGTGCACCTGATACCCCCGCAACCACATCCTCATTGCTCTCCTCTTCTCTCTCCCCCATATACATTTCCCTGGGGTCCTGGGTCGACTCTAACCCCTCTTCGAACTCCCCTCCCGGCACCCAATCGCCTTGACTATCAATGGCACGATTTTAAAATTTAGTGGTGTTAAATAAAAAAAATTTTACCACTCGTAATTTGAGTGCGCTAAGCGCATTTCAGGTCCGAATCTCGCTCCTGACACCAATTGTTGCGGCCAATAGCACAAATGGTGTCCAAAATTTGGGCTAAATTAATTTAGTCCCAGGTTCCAGATCCCAACTCCTGACACCAATTGTTGCGGATCTCACCGTCGGCCCCTTTTCCCCTTACCAAGGGGGAATTAATCCCCTTGTCTGCAACTGACCGACGTGAGTCCTGAAGCTGCCCAGCTCCCTCCAGAGAGGCGGGTGAGCAACCTCGTTCGAGACCGCGGACAAGATGTTAATTTGCCCAGCGGATTAGCAGCCGCGGCTCGAACCATTAACAGAAACTAGACCCGATTCTTAGTCGTTGGCCAAATCGTGCCACAGGTATTCAATGATGGAAAAGACAAGGACGAACGGATGTGAAGGAAAGAAGGCAAGGTAGGAAGAACAGGATTTATTATTATTTACACCAGACTGAAAGAAGAAAAGCACTCAAAGTAATATACAGGAAAATGGAAGGATCAGAAGGACACAGAGCAATACTAGCTTATCTATACAGGCTTAACTTATACCCAGGACAATACAGACAGAACGAACTCACTCACACGAATGGGGAATTGCAGATTGGATTGGCTGGAGGGAGAGGAAGGTGGGACCACAAGGCTGGAAGGTTTGGCAGGGCGCACAGCAAGCAGGTCCTCTCCGGGCTGGAAGCGAGCAAGGCGGCGGTAGGCACACGTATTCTCGTTGCACGCGGCAGGGGCTGGTTGTCGCTGCACGCCTCGGGCTCTCTCGGTCATCTGCTCTGTCATCTGCTGCGGTCATCTGCTCTTGCACGATTCTCGCACGCATATATCAAGCGGGGTCGTGACACGCCCTCGGCCGTTTGGGTACCGCCCCCGTGCTCTGTTTTGGTGGCCTTATATGGCAATGCCACGGTCTTGTTACCTTATTTGGGTATGGAGCTGAACAGCCCCGCCCCCCCCGTGGCGAGCCACGGGCTTGTAGCCTTACTTGGGCATGGAGGTGAACAGCCCCGCCCCCCCGTGGCGAGCCATGGGCTTGTAGCCTTACTTGGGCATGGAGGTGAACAGCCCCGCCCCCCCCTTTGGCGAGCCACGGCCTTGTAGCCTTACTTGGGCATGGAGGTGAACAGCCCCGCCCCCCCCCCCCCCCCGTGGCGAGCCACGGGCTTGTAGCCTTACTTGGGCATGGAGGTGAACAGCCCCGCCCCCCGTGGCAAGCCACGGGCTTGTAGCCTTACTTGGGCATGGAGCTGAACAGCCCCGCCATTCTTGTCCAAACAGAGCACGGAGCACATATTCACTATGACGGCGAAAGCTGCTTCCAAACCAGGGCCAGTTGAGAGGGCGCACACCCCACGCTTGTCCAGCGGTTTTGCACAGAGAGGGAGAGTTTGGCTGGGAAATGCAATCCTTGAAGGGGACCTATCTTATGTCATTTGGTGCAATGCAGTCAATTAATGGGAAACACAGCCTTAAACTAATACACATAATAAGGAAGTAACTATTTAGAAGGGTATATGGTGGCCTATGTGCTTGTACATGGACTAGCTACGGTGCACTCATTTCAATTAACAGCCAATTAAAGGGGAAATGTACATAGGAAATTTTAATACTAAATTTACAAAGTGAAGGTTCTAAAAACCGTAACAATATAATTATATATCTGTGCAGTCTTGTCTTGTCCTACTCCCTCAAACTTTTGTGAAATCGTACCAAACTTCTGGTATGCACCCATCTCTCCCGTGTGCATGTCTTAAGGGTCTTTATTTTTAATTTTTTTTTGAAAACAATTAATTTATTTATTATTGAAAATTTAATTTTTTTTATATATTTTTTTCAACTTAAATCTTAAACTTCAATTGTTGATAAAATTTAATATCACGTATATTACAAATACATTTGTGCAAAATAATTGTTTGTGGTATGATTGGTGTAAACCATGACAACGCAGCAACTCAGGTACAGTCATCTATTTATATATCTACATATCTGGGCAGTGTCTGTGTTGTCACTGAACTACTCCCTCAAACTTTTTTTCCCGTGGTTGTGAAGTGTTTTTAATCACATGGTGGTGAGGTGTTTTGAATTTTGTGGTGGTGAGGTGTAATCATCCGAAACGTCCAGTCTGCAACTACCCCTCCCTCGTGCATGTGCTGAGGGGTTCTTGGTTCTTTTTTGAATATTTTATATATTTTTTCAACCTAAATCTTCAACCTAAATTGCTTATAAAAATTTAATATCACAAATACTAAAAATAAATTTGTGCAAAATAATTGTTTGTATTGTGATTGGTGTGAATCATGACAACACAGCAACTCAGGTACAGTCATTATCCTCAGCTAAAACAAGCCCGTTCCTCTGCCGCAATGCATGGTGAGGCGAGCATCGCGAGCCAAGCCATGGTAGTCTGTGTATATATATATATATATATGTATGTATGTATGTATGTATGAATGTATGTACACACACACACACACACACACACACACACACAAAATGTCAGTCAGTCATACTTGGAATTTTGTCATCTTTCCAGCTATGATATTGTTACAGACGTGGCTTAGATGTTATTTACCGAGCGGTTTTGGTATGACCACGTCTGCACAAGTTACCCGATTATACCCGAACGTTGACTAATCGCGCTACGCTAGGTCAATGAAGGAAAAGACACACGGCTGGGATTAAATTGACGCGACACCAGGGATACGGTTCTCAAGACCTCCGGAGGAGATTATATTAGGGCGGAAGGTCAGATTACAGGGACGAGAGGTACAGCATAGAAAGACAAGCACTTAGACACAATCTTATATTAACCCCAACAGACGACAGATAAACGGGACAAAAGGCTGACTCACACGGGGATTGATGGCCAGGAAAGGCAGAATCGATGGCTCAAGGTGCACCTGGGCTCAAAGGTCAGAATCGACTCGGTCCGGTCCAGAGATGCGGGGAGGTATTCAGCGCTCGTACGTGGCGTCTTGTCGTCTCAAGCTGGGGGCGCATCTGACGTCACGTCCGGTACGTGGCCGCGTATATCCGGCGGGGAGTGACACGCCCTCGGCTCGTTAGCTCCGCCCCAGATGGAATCGGCTCGTTGCTTCTCATTGGGTGCGTGCGGGGGGGTTACCGGCTCCGCCCTTGATGAGGAGCTGACAGCCAGCCCCTTCGTGGTAACCCCGTGGAGCACATGGTCCGGCGCGCATTGTCAATGGCGGCTAACCGAGCCGGTGTGATGACGCACACTCCCCCGGTGCAGCGTCGTTGTTGTTGTAATTGTTGTTGTAGTTGTAGTTGTAGTTGTTGTTTGGGGAAGAAGATGGAAGGAGGTATGGGAAAGGTCCTAAACTCACTACTGGTGCCATATAATCACATTCTGGTGCAACGAAGAGTCAGAATTAATGGAAAGGAGTCCTTAACTGACATAGACTAAGAATAACTAGCAAGATGTCCGAAAGTTGTCTACGTGAGATGCGGTGGACCTGGGCACGACATTTAATGGGGGAAAAAGGGGAAGGTCGGCTCTACTGATTGTTGTTTACAGACAATGGGACTAGGGAATGGGGGATTGGGGATAGTTGGGGAGTATTGGGGAAATAGGGGAATATTTACAAGCAGATATGGAGGCCAAATTCCATATTCGCAACATATGTATATGTATGTATGTATGTATGTATGAATGTATGTACACACACACACACACACACACACACACACACACACACAAAATGTCAGTCAGTCATACTTGGAATTTTGTCATCTTTCCAGCTATGATATTAATCCGCAATGCATGGTGAGGCGAGCATCGCGAGCCAAGCCATGGTAGTCTGTGTATATATATATATATATATGTATGTATGTATGTATGTATGAATGTATGTACACACACACACACACACACACACACACACACACACACAAAATGTCAGTCAGTCATACTTGGAATTTTGTCATCTTTCCAGCTATGATATTAATCAAAACTGATAAAATTCGGGTCAAAACTGATCAATGTACTATTCGTGATTGACAAAGTGGGATCATTAATGTCCACCAATGCCTGCAGTGCGACAGACAGGTCCTGAGGATTAACGTCCTTCCAATGTATGGCACACACACTGATGCCTTGGCTTGCCTTCAACACACCAGGATAACTGTTTCTAGATGGGTCAAGATTTTAACACAGGCTGCACAGCTCAGTGATGGGTTTCATACATCTATGCTATTCTGTATGTGAGTGTGTATATGGTGTGTGTATGTGTGTGTGTGCATTGACGCATGGACACAACATATGATATCATGCAAAACAAAACAAAACATGCCAAAGCAAAACCACAAGCAAAGCCAAACATGTGTATAAACCATAATCGTGCATGTGTACGTGCAGATCACAACGTGTGGTGTGTGTGTGTGGTGTGTTTGGGTGTGTGTGTTTGGGTGTGTGTGTGCATGCGTGCATCATTGTCACTATTCCTCATCTTTCTCAGGCCCTCCTTCCACTCGAGTCTGCCAAATCTCAGGCCCCCCTCCCACTCGGGTCCTCTAAATCTTAGGTCCCCCTACCACTCGGGTTAGCCAAATTCGGCCCGCCAACTCTGAGCCCCCCCTCTCCCTTTCCACTGAAGTCCACCAAATCTTATGCCCTCCTTCCACTCGGGTCCGGTAAATCTCAGGCCCCCCTTCCATTCAGATCCGCCAAATCTCAGGTGCCCTTTTCACTGGGATCCACCAAATCACAAGCCCTCTTCCACTTGGCTATGCCAAATCTTAGCCGCCTCCCCCCCCCCCTCCACTCGCTCGGGTCCACCAAATCCCAGACCCCCCTTCCACTCAGGTCTGCCAAATCTCAGGCACCTCGGGTTAGTCTTTACTGTGTTTGAAACTGATTTATTCAAACTGCTCCAGATCCTAACTGTCCCAGGTGAGAGGGAGGTGGTATGACCGGCAAGTCAGGCCGCCTCCCATCTTGTGTGTGTGTGTGTGTGTGTGTGTGTGTGTGTTTAAATCAATTTCCAATGTTTCGTTGCTAGAAAAGGTACAATTGCTCCAGGAATTATCTTAGCTGTTCAGAATCATTTCTCTTCCTCATGGGGCTTAAAAATCCTTTGATAATAATAATAATAATAATAATGCATTTATTTTATATAGCGCTTTTCAGGAAGCCCAAAGATGCTTTGACAGAGTGCAAAACATAATGCATAGCAAAACATAAAAACAATTGCAAAAAAAGAAGAATCAATAGGGAAATATTCAAAGCACAAAGGAGGGAGAAGGAGAGGAGATAGTCAGGGGTTAGATGCTGTGGGTTAAATGTTGAATGCAGTGTTGAACAGGTGGGTCTTGAGTGATGTTTTGAATGTGGTGAGTGAGGAGGAGTCTCTGATGGTGTGAGGTAGCGAGTTCCAGAGGGTGGGAGCAGCGATGGAGAAGGCCCTGTCCCCCCAGGATCTAAATTTGGTCCGGATGGGGGGGGGGGTCAGGAGGTTGGTACCAGCAGAGCGGAGGTTGCGGGTGGGAGTGTGTCTGGAGAGGAGGTCAGCCAGGTAGGATGGGGCCAGGTTATGGAGGGCTTTGTAGGTCAAGAGGAGGATTTTGTACTGGATTCTCTGGGAGATGGGGAGCCAGTGAAGCTTGTAAAGGACGGGGGTGATGTGGTCACGGGTCCGGGAATGGGTGAGTAGACGGGCAGCGGAGTTCTGAATGTATTGGAGTTTATTGGTGATTGTTGAGGGTGAACCATAAAGGAGGCTATTGCAGTAGTCCAGACGGGAAGTGATGAAGGCGTGGATGAGGGTTTCTGCAGCCACGGAGGAGAGGGATGGACGGAGACGGGCGATGTTTTTCAGGTGAAAGAAGGCTGTCTTTGTGATCTGTTTAGTGTATTTGTCGAAGGAGAGGGTTTGGTCAAAGATGATGCCAAGATTCCGGATGTGAGGGGAGGTGGATACTGGGAAACCGTCGATGTTGAGGGCAAAGTTATGGGTGGACTTGGTGAGCGTTTTTGGGCCAATGATGATTATTTCAGATTTATCACAGTTAAGTTTGAGGAAGTTGATTTGAAGCCAGGATTTTATTTCAGTGATGCAGTTTGTCAGGATAGAGTGGGTGGCGGTGGAGATGGACTTGGTGGAGATGAAAAGCTGGATGTCATCGGCGAAGCAGTGGAATTGGAGACCATGACGGCGGATTAAGTGACCGAGGGGGGACAGGTAAAGGATGAAGAGGAGGGGGCCAAGAACTGAACCTTGGGGGACACCTTGGGGGAGGGGAGCAGTGGGGGATTTGCAGTTATTGATGGAGATGAACTGACGTCTGTCAGAGAGGTATGATTTAATCCAAGAGAGGGCAGTGCCGGTAATGTTAAAGGTGGTTTCAAGTCGGGTGAGGAGGATGGTGTGATCGATGGTGTCAAAGGCGGTGCTGAGGTCGAGGAGGATGAGAATGTTGAGGTTGCCAGCGTCCGAGGAGAGGAGAAGGTCGTTGGTGATTTTGAGGAGAGCAGTTTCAGTACTGTGGTTGGAGCGGAATCCGGATTGGAATGTTTCATACAGGTTATTGGCAGAGAGGTGATGTTTGAGTTGAGTGGCTACAGCGTGTTCCAAAACCTTTGACAGAAAGGGTAGGTTGGAGATGGGTCTGAAGTTATTTAGGGTGTCAGGGTTTAGTCCAGGTTTTTTCAGAATGGGGGTAACAGCAGCAATTTTGAGGGATGGTGGGACGATGCCTGTAGACAGGGAGGAGTTTATTGTTGCAATGATAAGTGGAGAGAGAGCAGGAAGGGAGGCCTTGACAAAGCTGGAGGGGATGGGGTCAAGAGTGCAGGTGGCAGTTTTCATTCCGATGAGGAGTTCAGAGAGGTCAGTAGGGGAGACTGGGGAGAATTGAGACAAGGGATGGCAGGATAAGGGGGGGCAGGTGGTTTGAGGGGGAGCGGGTGCGGCGGTGGTCAAGCTGTTGTAGATGTTTTCAATTTTGCGTTGGAAGAATGAAAGGAAGGAGATGCAGTTGTCTATTGTGAATGACTGGGTGGTGGTGTTCAGGGGGCTGAGGAGTTTGTTTATTGTAGAGAAGAGTGCTTTTGGGTTTCCGGAGCCAGAGTGGATAATTTGAGAGTAGTAGGCGGAGCGGGCGCAGGAGAGGGCATCTTTATAGTGTTGTATGTGGTCCTTGTAGGCCTGGGAGTGAACTGTGAGACCTGTTTTATTGCGGAGTCTTTCAAGTTGGCGAGCACGAGTTTTCATCAGGCGGAGTTCAGGGGTAAACCAGGGAGCAGAATGGGTGAAAGAAACTGTTTTGGTTTTTATAGGCGCAAGTTGGTCAAGGCAGGAGGAGAGAGTGTGGTTGTAGTAGTCAGTGAGGTCAGAAGGGGTGTGGAGGTCAACGAAGGGAGAAGTGGACATTTTTTCAGAGAGGGTCGATGAGAATGAGGTAGGTGAAAGAGCGTTTAGCTTACGGAAGTTGATAGTGCGATAATGCCTTGGTGCTGGGGTGGGGATGTTGATGGTCAGAGTGATGGCTAGGTGGTCAGAGAGAGTGAGGTCGGAGCCAGAGAGATGGTGCAAAATTAGTCCAGTAGAGCAGACAAGGTCCAAAATGTGACCACGGTTATGGGTAGGAAAGTTGACATGTTGAGTGAGGTTAAGGCAGGTGAGTAAATCAGTGAAGTCAGTGGTTAGCGTGGAGTCAGTGGAGTCCATGTGGATATTGAAATCACCAAGGAGGAGGATTGAGGGGGAGAGGGAACATAGCTGGGTCAGAAAGTAGGAGAAGTCAGACAGGAATGATGGGTGTGGTTTGGGAGGGCGGTAGACAACAGCCATGACTGACTGTGTGTGACCAGAGAGTTTAAAAGCCAGGTGTTCAAATGATGGAGCAGATGAGATGGAGATGAGGTTGGTCTTGATGTCTTGTCGGTGAATAACGGCAATTCCACCACCTCGGCCCTCCGAGCGTGGTTTATTGATGTAAGAATATCCATTGGGTGTGGTGAGGTTGAGCGTGTAGTAGTCCAGTGGTTGATGCCAGGTCTCAGTGAGACAGAGAAAGTCCAGTTTATTTTCCAGGATGTAGTCGTTCAGGATGAGGCATTTGTTGTTGAGGGACCGGGTATTGAACAGGGTGAGCTTGATGTTGTTTTGTACGGCGGGTATGAATCCAGGTGATTTGGCCAGGGTTCGCAGACAGGAGGTGCGATTTTGTGCGTTGTTGTGACCAGGTGTGTTGGGACGATGAGTGGGAGTGCGCTGAGCCGACCAAAGGATGGGGATGGAGTGGATAAACCTTTTTTCTCAAGGCTATGCTGGTTTTACCAACACTCTGGGCAATTTCTAATGCTTGTCCACATCTGTAATATGCTCAGCTGGATTTTCACCCATCGCCACAATACAGCACTTGTTTTCATTGTGGGGCTTGGCCTCGTCCCAGTTTGCTGCCGAGTTACTTCATTTTCTGTTTTTCTTTATCTCTGTCAGTATGATCTATTTATGTTACCCTGTTTTAATTTGAACATTATATTGTCAATATGGTTCTGTTGCTACAAATGCACACAGCTAAATCTGTTTTGCTTGTAAACTGTGTACTGCCTCTGGAGACGTCATTCATCCTCATCTGAATTGTGTGGGACAATGAACAAATGCTTTGGAACACGACAGCAATAGAGTTTCATGAACGCTGCCAAGAGTACAGATTGCCATGAATGAGGATGTCAAAATTACAACTCCAGGAGAGAAATTATAGAAGGGACTCTGCTTTGTCTAGACCTGCTTGTAGTAAGCAACTTATTCAGAAATAATTGTTTTGTGAAGCTCTTTAAGGTCCCTTGAGAAATGCTTTCAAAAGTTGGGGGAGCTAGCCATCTGCGCCCGCTTTACAGATGGTAAAAATAATCCCAGCACAACAGATGAAGCCATTTTTCAACTGCTTTGACTCCTGTCCTGGAACTAGACACTGCAGCACTCTGTGGCAACCAGGAATCCTGCCAGTGTGGTAGAGGTGGTTCCGCACATGCAAGCATAAAATTTTTCACTTTATATTGGCTATGACTGAGTAAGCAACCAATGTTGTGCAGTGCGGCCTCCCACCATCGACGGTTAATTTCCAGCTGGGCCGAAAACGACTTTCACGAGAGACAAATGAAGTGTCTACATTAGCTTAATTCAGACAGACCGAGGTGGTCTCACGGGGCAGTGCAAAGTTTGAAAGCGACGGGCCATCTGCAGCGTCAAAACGGATCAAGTACCAACTATTAAAGGATTCCTTCCTGTGAGCCTGTTGAAGGACATCACACATTACACTCTTTCCGACTAAGTGGTGCTACTCACAGTTCCACGTTTCTCAGGTCCCAACTGCTTTCCTTCCATGTCAAGACATAATATGGAAGCTCGACAGGCCTCATCACAAACGATTATGCTTGATGCAACATGCCTCGTTGCCTGACCAGGCATCTAAAGCTTCTCTATCGCTCCGTACTTACCGGGAACAAGATGTTATTTTCAACCTCGATAATTCTTTATAACACATCACTGTCTGCGAGGGAATTGCAATGTATTTTTGTAATTGTTACATTTGTAGTGCACAATTTAAAATGGTTTTGTATTTCTTTCAATCAAATTGCAAAATCCTTCAGTGGCGTCACATGTTCAAGAAGTTTTGCAATAATTGTTGTCGTTTTGCATTTCCCTTCTAATGTTTATCGTCGTATGTCACGTATCAGAATTAGAGATGTAAACTGAGAAAGATCTGAATGAGAAGACAAGGGGAGGATAGAGGTGAAGAGGTAACTTTGCTGAGTTTAGGGATGGGTGCAAGTGGTGGTTGGGGAAGGAAACAAGTTGAGATTTGGGAAATGAAATGAATGAATGAATGATCGTTTTAAGGCCATTTTCCCCGCTGGAGCAGGGGTTGGCCTTGCGGGCCCCATGAATATCATGGTTCCCTGTTTGAGGCAATGTTTTTATGGCCGGATGCCCTTCCTGACGCCAACCCTTGGTCGCCTCTTACGATGCGCAGGGATACGGTGTACCTATTCTAAATCGGGGTACACACCGTGATCATTCATCCCAGTAAGCTGGTACTCAATTTGCCGACTTCGGAAGGATGACCTGCTGAGTCAACCCCCCTGGCGTGAATTCAGCGATCGACCGGGATTCGAACCCAGGATCCTAGGATCCCAAGCCGGCACCCTAACCGCTAAGCCAACACTGGGCTTGGGAGTAAGGTGATATTTCTGTCGTATGGGAGGGAGAGGTTTGAGAATTCTTCAATTTTGCCTTAATAATAGGGAGATAACTCCTTAGCCAATAGATAAGGTTTTTTTTGTCCCCTGCCCCTCCGACAAGGTTGAAGACGGGGACGTTAACATGAGCTCGGTTCATGCAGACATTCGGAGCATTCAGCTTTCATATTGCAGACACTTATTCCTCATGGCATTATATCACAGCTGTGATTGGCTTGATTATGTTGGCATGGCAACTATCTCAGTAACTTGGCTTGCGTATGCGATATTTGAAAAACTGTTGAACATTTATCTTTCACATTACGCAGATCTATTCCTCATACCACCCAAAGGCGGGGATCCTATAGTATCAGCTCCTTGCTTTTTTTTCGGATTATGATTCCCTTGGAGTAATTTGCTCTAAAATAGCCTGATTATTGTGTGCAGCAGAAAGAGAGTGTCCTCGTTCTGTTTAAACCCGTGGCATGCACACAAAAATGCTTGTGGCCTAGTTTCCGAGTTCAAGCAGAGTTACAAGGTGACCATGCAATACCACTACCGAAGGTGGGATGATGGTTATGTTTTCACCCCCCGTTCGTCTGTGTCTGTCTGTTTGTTTGACTGTGAGCAGAATATCTCAAATTCGTGGATGGATTTGGACTAAACTTGGTGACAGGTTGGGTGTGTGACATTTACTAATTGGTGAGATGTTGGTGAAGATCTAGATGCAGATCCGGCCTATCAGTGGGATACAAAATGTAAACTGTTCAGCCAGGTGGAGGTAGGCGCTGATTGCTGTTCTAGTTACCCTCGCCAGAGGAGAGGAGAGAGTATTGCATTTGAGTCCATTTGTCTCTGTTTGTCTGTCTGTTTGTTTATCCGCATAGAATAAATATGATTTTCTCTGCAACCATTGGTCCGATTGAAAGGGTCATCATCGGTGCGCCTCCTCTTGTATAATTTTTAATGATAATTATGACATCATAGGTCACGTGGTACGGGCACCATCTTGGAAAAACCGAAAAACTTTTCACCTCTATAATCTGAAAGTTCTGAATAGAAAATATTGAGACATGGCTCATTGTAAAGAACTCTCCATGGGGAATAACACATGTTAATGATTGTCATAGGTGCCTCCATTATGACGTCGTAATTCGACAAGTACAAAACATCATCCAATAAAGATGAAATTTCTTGAGCGTCATCGAGGGATAAATTGGTGGAGAAAAAAATGATGAGGTCATCAATCACGTGGTTCGGTCGCCATCTTGGAAAAACCGAAACACTTTGCACCTCTATATCTCCGAAAGCGCTGAATAGAAAAAATTGAGACAAGGCTCATTGTAAAGAACTCTCCATGGGGAATAAAATATGTTAGTGATGATGTCATAGGTGCCTCCATTATGACGTCGTAATTCGACAAGTACAAAACATCATCCAATCAAGATGAAATTTCTTGAGCATAATCTCGGAATAAATTCGTTTAGAAAAAAAATAATGACGTCATCGGTCACGTGGTTCGGCCTCCATATTTGTTTTAACACAAAAGCCTTTAAAAAAACACTTAAGAACACATCCTGGCGAGGGTCTGCAATCTCTGATTGCTCTTTCTTATTTATATATTGTAATTGTGAAAGTCATCTCACTGAGTAATAATTTGTTCCTATATAAATAAGGATGTCAAATGGATGAAATGAGTAAAAGCAAAAGAGGTGTGTTCCGTGAGCATTGTTGACATTTTCCCACGTTGAGTTGTGGAGCACTCACCTTTCGTTATCATCATTATTAATATGCATCACCTCGCTGCTGGTCTATTACTTATGGAGATGCAGCTACGCTGCTAATATAATGCTTCCCATATATTAGGAACAAGAAGTTTGACATGGTTTCTGGCACGCAATGATCTGCTCTTTTTGAAAGGTACCTCATGGGATTTCTGACACCCACAGGCAAATGCAGGCAAACAAGACAGCCCACTTAATGCCATCGCTGAGGGACATCTGGCCGACACAACACCATTCCTGCGAAGCACGAGGTTGACAGTTTACAGACAGGTTGGGAAGTGGACACAGAGTTAAATCAAACGGTCTCTGGGCGAATGCGCTCCCACTGAGCTGCCCGATCAGGCCATTTGTTAGTGATGTGTTATAAAAGCTCTGCCACTGCAATGCTGTGAAACGAATTCCCAGCACGCAATTAGGCCGCAGACGTGTTCGCGAGTAATTTACTTGGCAACATTATTTTTCACCCATCTGCAAATTAGTCTTTTTGCCTCGCTCGCAGTTACATTTTTAGACCTTATTCATTTTATCCCTAATTAAGAAGTCGCAGTTACATTTTTAAACCTTATTTATTTTATCCTTAATTAAGGCGTGCATATTTTGTTGACAAAAAAAAATGTTTTTGCCAACAAAAATAGGCAGCTTTGAATTTAAAGGTGAAGTTTAGTGGCTGCTAAACTATGTTTTGAATGGAGAAGGATAATGACGGTTCCTGTTAAATGTCGCATTCTCAACTGCCTTACTTACTTAGGATGCATCTGTGTGCTTTTTCCTTTATATCCTGAACTTGTAATTTCAGTTAAAGTCGATATTGTGCATAACAAATGACTCGGATGACTTTGTTTGCTCCGACGAAGGGTTTGCACCCAAAACATCGGCTTCTCCTTGCTTCCAACGGTGGTTACCATACATCAATCATCCTGTTGATTTCATCTCTTATTATTGCAATTTTGGAAGATCGGGAAGAAAACAAGCCATCATTATTGGTTTATTTTAAAGTTATTTTTAAACCCTAGATATATCTTGGGAGTTTACTTGAGGAAAATGAACTATTCTCAGACCGGTTCAATTTTACTCGAGCCTTGGTCGAAAGGCCTTCCTCGAGTAGATACCCTGATATCACAATGTTTACATCCAGATGATTGTCATTGAAGTGGTGAGGTAAATAATTCCTTCATAAATGATGTTGCATTTCCTCTCCATTATATATATATATATATATACAGACACACACTAGCAGATAACCCGGTTCCACTGGACTGTTGCAAGGGAATTAGTTTGCAATAGAGTGGGGAATATATGGTTAGTTTGACAGGAATGTCCTTGACAGCATAATAGCAGGGGCCCGTGAAAATTCCGCAGGGTATTTTGGGTATTTGTTGACTATAGGGTATTTGTGGTATTTAAGGATCTTTGGGTTCTTCTGGATCTTCTGGGTGTTTGGGGTCTATTGAGTCTTCATGATATTTTGGGTCTTTTTGGGTCTTCAGGGTCTTTTGAGTCTTCATGGTTTTTGGGTATTTGGGGTCTTTAAATATCTTCCTGGTATTTTTGGTCTTCTTGGTCTTTTGTGTCTTTAAGGTTCTCAGGGTATTTTGGGTCTTTTGGATCCTCCAGGTATTTTGGGTCTTCATGGTCTTTGGGGTCTTTTGGATGCTAGGAGTCTTTAAGGTATTTTGGATCTTCTCAGTATTTAAGGGTCTTCATGGTCTTTTGAGTATTCTGGATGTTTTAGGTCCTCTGGGTCTATTGGGGAATATTCAGAATTTGTCATCAAAATTGGAAATTGTGAGCAAGAAGCTAATGCAGAAAATATACAGTTCACCATTCCTGAAGAATTGGGTACGGTTACTACAGTAAACGAAGAGCTCAAAACACACTGTTTACCCACATCTTGAAAACAACATCAATCAACACTGGTTTGGTTCCAATGGCACCAAACTCCTGCCCTGCCTTGACCACGATACTCCTCCACTCCCTCTGTCCTCAGCCAACCCTCTCCACCCTCCAACCACCCCCACCTTTCTGATATCCCTCTTCACACAATCCTCCCCTCTCAGTCGGTGGTCTACCCCTTTTCCTTCTACCTTGTTCCCTCAACTTACCCGCTCTCTTTTCCATTCTCTCTTCCCCCATCCGCACCAGGTGTCCAGCCCATCTCAGCCGGGATTTCACGAATCTCCCTGTCAAGCTCATCTGCACACCAATCTTCTCCCTCAGTTCATCCATTCTCCTTCTATCCACCCTCTTTACTCCCACAATCCTCCTCACCCAGTTGCTCTGTGGCTCTCAACAGAATCCTTCCATCTCCTTTCCCTGTCAAGGCCGAGTGCAACAAGGCAGTGTTCTGGGCCCAGTCCTATTCCAAATCTTCATGAACGATCTCTGACTCTGCAAAATCTCCTTTATATATTTTCTGACGACTCCACCCTGTGCCGTGACATCCCTTGTCCTTCAGACAGGCAAGCAGCAGACAAAATCACAAGCTTGTCAAACACTTTGAATACATCTTTCAATCCTGACAAATCTCACACACTCACTATCTTTCTCCAAAAGGACCATCTAGCAAACCCTCTCATCATGACAATCCTCATAAAGAAGTTTAGTCATTCAAACACCTGGATCTCACTATCAGCCATGATCTTTCTTGTGCAAACCACATTTCAAAGTTGGCCTCCAAAGCCAGACACCAACTGGGCATCCTACATCATACAGAGTCCTTCATCCTCAGTTTGATGGAGTACCATCATGATTATTGAAATGTCCCACTGAAGTATATGGCCCTATCAATCCCCCCTCCCCCAACCCCCCTTCCGCCCTCAGGTAGCTGCAGGGCGCATATATTCCACCATCCAGTGAAACTCCCAAAATCCAGAACCACTGCTCACCTTCGCACCTTCACACCTTTGTTCCTCTTTCTCCCCACCTGTTGAACCAACTTCCACATTCTCTTCAATCTCATTCTTCCCTCCAAGTCTTCAAGACAGCTGTTCACCACAATCTCAGATAAGCCCATCCAAAACCATGAACTATTCTACCCCCGTTAACCCCCCCCCCCCCCCTCTCCCCACCTTCAAGCCTTCCTCCTTCCAAATTTCCAGTTCTTCCTTTCTGAGAGTTTGCTGCTGTATCCATTTTGTCCTCTGCATGCATCCTACCCTACCCATCATGACATCCTCATCCTCAGCTTTTGATGTTTCTGCCCTCTCTCTGCTGTTGCTTTTGTTCCATTGTATCCTGATCCTGTATACAAAAAAGACCAAACTGTAACCAATGCCTGTTGTTTTCCCAAAATTAAAAAAATCTAATACAGATAGATAATCCAGTTCATCAATCTCCTACAGTCCAACGAGTCAGAGAATTATGTGTTCATTGCTCAACTGACAATAATGTGATGAATCATCCATGGTTGACTGCTCTGACCTTGAATTGAAGCATCAATCAATGAAGTGACATCGCTTAGAATATGCAGCGTTATTTTTGAAACACACCTTCAGCTGGTAACATACTGCAGACTGGTTTCTGAAGCATACAAGGCTATCAACTCGCTGCTCAGTGAAGGTTGCACCAAAAACCTGAAGATGTGCTTCAGGAGAACTCACACCAAGACCAAAATTGCAGTAATCCTCTTTCTATTATGCAAAACTTCCCATAATCTGAAGGATATCTGAAATAATTGCAAACACTGGAAAAAAGAAGAGAGAGAGAGAGACAGAGAGAGAAATATATATATATATATATATATATATATATATATATATATATATATATATATATATATATATATATATATATATATATATATATTGTTACTGATCGCGGTTTAGGATGTTGTTTGCCGAGCGAAGGCTCCGCGACCGAACAGTTGTTCCCCGACTCACCCGATTCACCCAGAACTTTGGCCGTATCGCACCGCAGCTGCCCAATCTGGAAAAGACTAAAACGACGAAATGCAAAGAGGAAAAGGAATAAGACGAGAAGACGGACAGAAGAGTAATTGGATTTATTATACACACAAGCAAAAAGAAAGCAGTCACGTTTATTTACAACACATAAGACGCAGGTGACACAGTGCAAATACTAGCTTATACAGACTTAATTAAATACCCAGGGACAAGACACACAGAACAAACTCACGTACACAAGAAGGGTGGAAAGGCAGGAGGTGGATGGCTGGAGGGAGAGGAAGGTCCAAGGGGGTCCTGCAGCACGATCGGCGCGTTTAGCAGCCGCCGTGCCTTCGCGGCCCTGCTCAAAACCACCGTCCAGGCCCCAAGCGGCTGTTGGGTGTTGTTGCTGCTGTGGCCGCCGCTTGCTTTGCCAGGACTCGTCTGACTCGTCTGGTCCAAACCCTCAACTCAACAACACTCTTGCACGTCTCCCTGTCCAACCACTCTTTCTCTCTTGGTCCAACCACTCTTTCTCTTTCTTGGTCCAACCACTCTTTCTCTCTCTTGGTCCACTCACTCCTCACCACCGACTCCTCACCACCGACTTGCGCGCGCACCTTTATAGCGCCTCCGGCGATCAAGCCGCCGGCCTTCAGGACACGCCCATCGGTGTGCTCACCTCGGCCCTGGTTGGTCACGCGACCCTCTGGCTCCGCCCTTGATGACGACGGGCGGGCACGCCCCTCTTCCCCGACCCGAGCACATGTTCAATGGTGGTTTTGGAGGGGATGTAATTGGCAGTCGAGGCTTGGCAATGACGAAAGGGGATGTGAAAGGAAATGGAGATTTTGGGGATGGGAATGAAAGGGGATCTATTCTCTTTCACTGGTGCAATGGAGTACTTCAATTAATGGGAGACACAGCCTTACCCTAAAACACAGAATAAGATATAACTATCGAACAGGGGTATTCTATTATTGGCTGACGTGTATGCTTGTGGACTAATTATGGGATGCGCTTTCACCTTTACACAGCTCCGGAGGCAGGGGGCGCAGAATAAACAATAATAATAATTCACACAATCAAAAAAATATACAGTCCTCATATCCGCAACACTGCACCCTCCTCCTCTTAGGCACGTCCCGGGCCTACAACTTTTATTTAGTGTGACAATTAGGTGTAGTTCCCTCTACTTTTAACCTGACCCTGAGTGCGACAGTTTTAAAACATAAATAAAGGTGTCCCGCTGCTCCATTGCACCCTGCCTAACAGACTTACGCCCACAGTTAACCGAATTGCGGAATGGTCTTCAAACTACACACTGACGGTGGGAAGCATTATTTACAATGACGCTATTTTTATTTACAAAACTAACCCAGGACCTGTGATTGTTATTTCTGGGGGGGAGACAGTCTGCTCTGCATCAATGCACCATTAAAACACCTAAAAACACACCAATACACACCCAAGCACCAATCGGTGCAGTCACCATTGTTCATCAATGTTCAATCAAAATAAAATCAACAACCCCTAACCCTGCAGGTGGTCTCTTGCTCTTCGGCTCCCTCTGCTGGTTATTATTATTGTCTTCCAGTTGTTGTCATTCTTTCATTTTCTTACTGGCGGCCTATTTGCAATAAAGTGTGCCCAATGTGTCCTTTTTATTTTCTTTTATTTATGGCCCACAGGGCCGACTACGTGTGCTTCACCTGTGTGGCATCGGTGCCCTGTGGCCAAGGTCCGCCAGCAAGATTTCGGGCCCTCATGGCCGGTTCCAGCAGAGGGGCCATGCCCCAACCCATGGGGTCCATAGGTGGTGCTCGGCCACAGACATGTGGTCCATAATGTGGTGCATCGATGCAGACAGCTGGTTCTGAGAGTTCCGGGCGCACAATGGAGGACTCACGCACGCTCCCCTCGGCACCCAATGGCGCACAGGTCATGTGGGAAACAAAAGAGACAATTGAGCGAGGGGTAAGGTCACAAGGGTACACATCAATAAGGCAATGCAAGGCGAAATGCGTACGGAGGGCGAAGTGGGAAAGCTCGTCCCTACCGTACGTCACCCCGCTGTCACCTACACTACCCTTGCCCTTACCCCATATTTACA
The DNA here is from genome assembly GCF_964187855.1 of Myxine glutinosa. Lineage (NCBI taxonomy): Eukaryota > Metazoa > Chordata > Myxini > Myxiniformes > Myxinidae > Myxine > Myxine glutinosa. Next base: position 243,632,574 of record NC_136262.1, on the reverse strand, counting down.
AAATCTACCCATTTACAAATTCGTCACTACTGTCACGTCTTCCCCATATTTCTCCTATACCAAATTCGTCTCCACAATCCCTCTACTTCAAAATTTGCCATCACCAAATTCATCATCAATCCTCATAAGGAGGAAGAGATGGAACATCAAAGCACAATGTCACACCCACGTCATGATGCGTCTCACAATCCAAACATTTGCATCATAAAAAATAATCAAAACATGGCATGGTGTGGAGTACCTGTCACCTCAGGTGAGTGGATGCAGATGGTGCGAGGAGACTCCAATCCTAACTATCCTCTAAATGACCTTAACACACTTTACACTACCCGGGGTCTCTCCCTGCCAATCCATTGGCCAACTTACACTATGGGTTCCAAAAAACCAATTTCCCATTGACCAAACTGTGGTGCTTCTCAATTTGGGGTCTCACTCCCCCGATTCATCTCCCGGTGCCCTCGCACAATTTCTGGGCTGTGACGTGTAGCTCTCCCAGCAGGTCTACCCACCTGCACACCTCCACCACTGTAGTTGCCACCCGAGCTTACCTAGCTCCTCACCCTAACCTAACTAACTGGGGAAGACCCCTCCTGGTTCTGTCACCCCTTGGTGCCCTCTGGCACTGGGCTACCCGGGTCCGTCCTCCGGATCCTCGGGCCCCATCCACAACAACTACCGGCTCCCAGAGCCCACCTGCGGCCTCACCTGGCCGACATCCTCACAGTGGTGGAGTGCCCAAACCAACTACACACACTAACAGGCTACACGCCCAGCCATTTTCACAACACTAATGCACCCATCCAAAGACCATTCTTTCACCCGCACCACAGATGCCAATGTCCAACCACAATTTACCTGTACCCTCTACCTAACACTTACACTACCCGCCCCGGGTATCCGTGATGGGGGTCCACTCTTCCCCCATTCACACCTTCGCACCATCCACTCCACTCCACAATTTCCACCATACTCACTCCACGACCATCCATTCCAATACTCCAGATATTCCACACTACCATTTATTCCACACAGCCACATACACCTGTTGTTGCACACCTGTGCAATCACCTGGTGCCACCTGCACCCTCCTCCTCTTCCTGGACCATTGGGTCAGCACAATACACAATCACCTTCACTCACTCATACACTGCTCCACACACCTGTTCAGTTGCACACCTGTGCAATCACACCTGTTCAATCCTCAAACACACGGCATCATCTCATCTAACCACTCCCCTCTGAAACTTGCGCTTCCCAGTCGTCCCTTTAACTATTGCGCTCCCTCGTCATTATAATCCACACTAATCTACCTGCGTCCCCACTACAGGTATCCTTGTCACTAACTAACCTTAACGTTACCTAATGTCATCTTCGCTAGATCCCTACACACAATATCCTAACCCACCCGGGCTAGTTTTCACTGCCATCAACCCCATAAGCTAGTGCTCCTTTGCCCCCCCCCCCCCCCCCCCGTCTGTGAGGGATGGTGGATTTGCCATCCCACCACATCGGGGAGGTCCTACTATCAATTTCGCTCGTCCAAATCCAACAAATCAAAAATTTGCCATTTACTGCTAATCACCGTACCAATCATCAAATTTTGCCTTTTTCTAATTTTGGGTCCAAAACACTAACCTCATCACCCGTCTACTTATTAGATCCTCTCGGCGCGCCAATTCACGTCTACAGCCCGGCTTCGTACAGCCGAGCAATGAACGCGGGTTGTTTTGTGCCAGCGGCTGGATACGTCCCGCATTCGGGGCAGGGATGGGGGCTTACCCGGGCCGAGATCCCACGCACCACCTCGGCGTGGAGCCATCCAATGTCCCGATCTCGACCTGCCGGCACGTCTCAACAAAAAGTGGTCGCCATGACGACCCTTCCTATCGAGCTGCCCGCTCCGCCTAGTGGAGCATGGACGCGGCCGTTCCAAGCGAGGCCCAGCGTGGATCGCGTACGGCGGTCCTTTCGAAACCGCCGTGGCTCGGATCCCCGCTGGTTCTCGCGGCACGCGAAGCCCGGCATGCACCGAGGGCCCGATTCGGCTATAAGTCGCTCTAACCGCTAACCCGGTTACCGTCGATGCCTCACCTGGATGCTTACACGCATACGCTACCCCTTTCTTGCTCATACCTCCAGCTGTTCTCATGCTCCTCGTACCTTTCCTTACACACCTCGGTACACTCATTCCGCTCACAGACTTGGTCACACACCTGACCACCGAGCACCTTGGCACACATTCGTCGCTCGCACACCTCACCAACACACCTCTTCGCGCCCCCTCCTCGGTCACCTCCTCTGTGACAATCACAGGTGTGCTTTCACTCGCACACCCAACCACGTGCCTCACGACCAACTCAAGTGTGCATTCCCACACACGCTCTACCATTCCAGGTGTGCATCCTTCCATTCCAGGTGTACATCCTCGCTCACCTGTCACAACCAACTCACGCTCCGTGCCACTCTCACTACTTTCACCTCCACTCTCGGTCGCGCACTCACCCTTACTCTCGACAGCGCACTCTTTCCTCATGCCCCTGTCCGTTACACACCTTTCTCGCGCACACTCTTGCGCACACTCTCCCGTTACACCCTCTGTAACACTCACCACAGGCGTGCATTCCCCCTTACTCTTGACAGCGCACTCTTTCCCCATGCACCTGTCCGTTACACACCTTTCTCGCGCATCCTCTTGCGCACACTCTTTCGTTACTTCCTCCGTAACACTTACCACACCGCGCTTCCATGTACCCCCTCGCACACGCGCTTCGACCAACTCACTCTTGACGGCACACTCACTCCTTGGCGTGCACTTTTTCCTCACACACCCCATGGTCGGACATTCTCGCACACCTCTTTTTTCGCACACCAGACCTGTCGCACACTTCACCAACGGCCTTTCACGAACACCCGGATCCAAACCAATCCCCAAGCCGACTGAAGCTTTCCTCACATCATATACATTGCCGAATATTTCGCCACTCACCTTGGCACCTCGTCTCCGCACCTCTTTTGCCACCTGCAAACTCTTTATTTGGTTAGTGAGCATCACATTATGAGTTGAGCACCGACCTTGTACCAATTCCATTACCTCCTCCCTTATTTCTCTCTTAGTTTCTGTCCGTCTCTTCTTAATTTCACTCACCTCTTCTTCCACTTCCTCTAATTTTTGCTTCACCTCTTTTATTCCCCGGTGCGTCTCCTCAAGTTCGTCCTCTAAGGCTACCGTGACCGTCTCTATGTGCATCCTCACCTCTCGGTCCTTTGTCTCCATTATCTCTGTCACCTCGTCCACCCTCATTGTCAGTCCCTCACGTACCATCTGACATTGCCTCTGTGTCGCTATTAATTCGTTTTTAATTTCTTTTTGTGTCGCCTTTAACCCTCCGAGTACTGCAGTGTTCCTTTGAACCTGCTCCACTAACTCCGTTTGTCCCTCCGTCAGCTGTTCCACCTCCTCTGTCAGACCCTCTATGCCCCCCTGTAACCTAGCCGTATTATTCCTCACCTCTTTCTCCATACGCTTCTCACCTCGCTTTACCTCCTTGCGTAGCCCCGAAACCTCCTCACCTACACCTCGTCGTATCCCCTCTTTCATCTCCTCCATCTCTTTTGTAGATGTCACCCTCATCTGTCCCAATTCATCCCTCTGAGCATCCAGTTTACTTTCTAACCCGATTTGCACCTCCTCTATCTGGTTCCCCATTCGTTTGATTTCTCTGGCAGATTGTTCCCCTATTTCCCACAATTTGTCCTCCATCCTATTTTCTAACCCCATTAACCCATTTTTCCTAAGCGCCTTTGGGCTTCTGGAAAAGCGCTATACAAAATAAATGAATTATTATTATTATTATTATTTATCCCGTTGTCTAACCCCTCAAAATTATTGTCTAACTTCCCAAATTTCTTGTCTAACCCCTCACTGGTACTCCTCGCTTCGTCCCTCATTGCCCCCATTTGGCCCTCTAATCGCTCACTATCAGCCCTCAATCCCACAATTTGGTTTCCCAATTGCTGACTATTAGCCCTCATCTCGTCCTTCATTTCTTCACCCGACTTAACCATAAAGGCCTTTATTTGTTCCATAAATAGGCCCCAATCCATCGGCGGCGCTGCTACGGTCACGGGCGTGGCTAAATTTGGCGCCACAATAACCATGTGCGCGAGGCCGCCATTTTGTGCACCTGATACCCCCTCAACCACATTGCCAATGTTCTCCTCCTCTCTTTCATCCACATACATTTCCCCGAGGTCCTGGGTCGATTCTACCCCGTCTATCTCTCCCACCGGCATCCCGTCGCCTTGACCAGCCATGGCGCGATTTCAAAATTCGGGTTTTGTAAAACAAAAGCAATTTCGGTACTTTGTAATTTTGAGCGCGTTAAGCGCGCTTCGGGTCCAATCTCACTTCCCGACACCAATTGTTACTGATCGCGGTTTAGGATGTTGTTTGCCGAGCGAAGGCTCCGCGACCGAACAGTTGTTCCCCGACTCACCCGATTCACCCAGAACTTTGGCCGTATCGCACCGCAGCTGCCCAATCTGGAAAAGACTAAAACGACGAAATGCAAAGAGGAAAAGGAATAAGACGAGAAGACGGACAGAAGAGTAATTGGATTTATTATACACACAAGCAAAAAGAAAGCAGTCACGTTTATTTACAACACATAAGACGCAGGTGACACAGTGCAAATACTAGCTTATACAGACTTAATTAAATACCCAGGGACAAGACACACAGAACAAACTCACGTACACAAGAAGGGTGGAAAGGCAGGAGGTGGATGGCTGGAGGGAGAGGAAGGTCCAAGGGGGTCCTGCAGCACGATCGGCGCGTTTAGCAGCCGCCGTTCCTTCGCGGCCCTGCTCAAAACCGCCGTCCAGGCCCCAAGCGGCTGTTGGGTGTTGTTGCTGCTGTGGCCGCCGCTTGCTTTGCCAGGACTCGTCTGACTCGTCTGGTCCAAACCCTCAACTCAACAACACTCTTGCACGTCTCCCTGTCCAACCACTCTTTCTCTCTTGGTCCAACCACTCTTTCTCTTTCTTGGTCCAACCACTCTTTCTCTCTCTTGGTCCACTCACTCCTCACCACCGACTCCTCACCACCGACTTGCGCGCGCGCCTTTATAGCGCCTCCGGCGATCAAGCCGCCGGCCTTCAGGACACGCCCATCGGTGTGCTCACCTCGGCCCTGGTTGGTCACGCGACCCTCTGGCTCCGCCCTTGATGACGACGGGCGGGCACGCCCCTCTTCCCCGACCCGAGCACATGTTCAATGGTGGTTTTGGAGGGGATGTAATTGGCAGTCGAGGCTTGGCAATGACGAAAGGGGATGTGAAAGGAAATGGAGATTTTGGGGATGGGAATGAAAGGGGATCTATTCTCTTTCACTGGTGCAATGGAGTACTTCAATTAATGGGAGACACAGCCTTACCCTAAAACACAGAATAAGATATAACTATCGAACAGGGGTATTCTATTATTGGCTGACGTGTATGCTTGTGGACTAATTATGGGATGCCCTTTCACCTTTACACAGCTCCGGAGGCAGGGGGCGCAGAATAAACAATAATAATAATTCACACAATCAAAAAAATATACAGTCCTCATATCCGCAACAATATATATATATATATATATATATATATATATATATATATAATATATATATATATATATATATATATATATATATATATATATATATATATATATATATAGAGAGAGAGAGAGAGAGAGAGAGAGAGAGAGAGAGAGACTTTTTTAGACTTTTTATTACAAAAATATAAAAATACATGCCAGTCGGTGAAGATACTATTCAATACAAGCGTCAAGCACAATAATCAAAATCACAGAAAAGAAGAAAGAAGATAACAGGAAAGGAAAGGAATTTAAAACCGTACAATGAACTAGAAAAGAAAAACCGACCACACACTGATTCAATCCAAACAAACCTACAAAGATATCATTAATTCATTCTCCTGCACCATGCAGATCCCATAAAAACACCAAATGTTCATAAACTCATCAATACATTTCTTTCTTTCAGAAACACAAAATTCAAGTTTGAGTCTTGCAGATATCAAGGCATTAAAAAAGAACAAGACATCACATTGCCCAATCGGCTTTCCTTTCAGTTTCTCCTTCCTCGATAATTAAATTGCCATTTTCGCTGTGGCCACTAAAAACAAAAACAACATATGCACATGTTCTTTCATATCGTTGAAACCAAAAATAAACGATCGCAGAGAGAAAGTGATATTCATTTTTCCAGCCATGTAATGAAGCCATTGAAATAAAGGCACAAGCCTTGCACAATCAATGTACGCATGGAACACATCCTCTGTGCAAACACAGAACAGGCAACACGTAGATGTGGGCGCGAAATGACTCACTAATTTATTGGACGGAATGATCCAGTGTATCATTCGCCACTGGAGATCACCTGTCCTTTTGCTTACCACCTTACTGTATATTGATTCCCATGCAGGCTCAGATGGGAGTCCTTCCGGCATTAGCCCTTTCCACCTGGCCACTCCATTTAACGGTGAGTTCCCAAGCAGAACTGCAGTGCATAACCGATACAGGTCTTTACTACTGCATTTCTGAAAAATGTTTTGTCCCTCACTAATTGGGGGCAAGTCTCCCTGACAAAGCTGTACCAATAAACCAGGAAATTGCCAGTCATTGGATGTCACCAAAACTTCCTGGGTCCATCTTAGTCCAAGTTGAAAGTTTTTCTGTATTATTTCCTTTATGACTCTTCCAATTATTCTATTTGACCATATTCCAGTCATATCAGCTATCTCCTGCACCACCTTCCACCCCCAACCAGAATCATGGCGGAGGTCCAACACTTTGATTATGCCTGCTGTAATAAAGTGTTGATAAAGGTCTCGGCTTCTTGGAATTGCAGGAAAAAGCGGGTTGTAAAAAAGTGGGTTCTTCCACAAACATGTTTGTAGCATAGGTTTCCTGCTGGTGACTAGTCGAAAGGCTTTGCCAGGCATTCAGAAGGCTCTGATAGAATGATGGTAGATGAGATGTGTCAACATGTTGGAGTTGGATTAAGAAAAGTTCAAGGTCGTATCCGAGCCCGCTTGCGTTTCGCAACATGACAGGCCAGAAGTCGGCTTGGCAGTCGTTCTTTGTACAGCAACTGCTGTATGGTGCACGGCCAAAAAGCCATGATACGACTTTTTATGTCGATCAGTCCCTGGCCACCTTCAGACAAGGGGATACATATAACATTTGGAAGTAACCAATGGTGACCACTCCAAAAGAAAATCCACCAGTAGCCTCTGCACTGCCTTTAGTAGTGCCTCCGGCGGCTGAAGGCAGATAAACCTATGCCACAGGGAAGAAGCCACCAAATTATTAACCACTAGAACCCTGCCTTTGTAGGAAAGGTGGGGCAGACCTCGTTTCCACAGTCCCAATCTTATTTTAACATATTCAACATTCCCGTCCCAAATTTTTGAGGACGTAATGTGGAGATCCCAGGAAAACCCCAAGGTGTTTGACTCCGTCTTCCACCCATTTTAACTTTGTTGGTAGATGCACAGGTGGTACCAGCACTGTTCCAGGTGGATTGTTCTTGAGACAGGGAATCCATAAGGCTTTACTCTTGTCCCAGTACACTTCAAAGAAGAAGCGAGGCAAAAAAGATTTAAAGGAAGACTTCAGACCCAAAAATTTTTTTAATTATTTAAATCTTTAGAATTAGGTAATGTTTAATTTTTAAAAAGAAAAAAAAATTCGATGCTAAATTAGTCGTAAAATGCGTTTTTAAAAAGGCACGATTTAAAAAAAAGAAGCTGGTTCTGGAATCCTTGTGACGTCACTGTGACGTCACACGAGGTATAGATCTCAGCTGATCGCGGTGCACACAGTGCATAAACATGGCAGACATGGCAGAGGAAGAAGTTTCTGACTCCGAATCACTCGATATTTCCTCTGATCTGTCGGACTTTTCAGCCGATGAAAACGTATCAGAGGCTGAGGAAAGCATTGTAGAAGAATTTGATATAGAACGGATAGAATTTGGTGTTCAACCATATCAGTTTGAGCCGGAATACGCCGATGAAGATCCAGAGGCCAATATGGAGGTCGAAGTGGAAAACGACGAAGATGATGCTGAACGGCTCGCAGATTTAGATTACTGGTACGTGTTGGGCTAGCCTACTTGTTGATAGTTTCGGTTAAATATGCGAGGAATATTTATATTATATCAAGCGAGTGTTATTGCAGTAGTAACTTTGTTTGATCGATAAAACGGTAAAACCCCGATCGCCTTGTGCCTGTATCATGGCGTAGCCACAGACACGCAGACCCCGAAGACCAACAATACCCCCAAAGACCCAAAAGACACCGAAGACCCTTAAGACCCAAAACCCTCTGAAGACACCAAAGACCCAAAACACCCTGAAGACCCAAAAAACCCCAAAGACCCAAAATACCCTTCAAGGCCCTGAGGTTCAAAAAGACCCTAAATACCCAAAACCCAAAAGATCCCGAAGACCCAAAACACCCCGAATACCCAAAACACCCCGAAGACCCAAAACACCCCGAAGACCCAAAACACCCCGAAGACCCAAAACACCCCGAAGACCCAAAACACCCCGAAGACCCAAAACACCCCGAAGACCCAAAACACCCCGAAGACCCAAAACACCCCGAAGACCCAAAACACCCCGAAGACCCAAAACACCCCGAAGACCCAAAACACCCCGAAGACCCAAAACACCCCGAAGACCCAAAACACCACGAAGACCCAAAACAACCCGAAGACCCAAAACAACCCGAAGACCCAAAACACCACGAAGACCCAAACACCCCGAAGACCCAAAACACCTCAAAGACCCAAAAGACCCCAAAGACCAAAAATATCCCGAAGACCCAAAAGACCCCGATGACACAAAAGACTAAAAATACCCCGAAGACCCAAAAGACCCAAAGACCCTTAAAGACCAAGAAGAACCAAAAGAACCTTAAGAACCTTAAGACCCAAAAGACACTGAAGACTCTTCAGACGCAAAAGCCTCTGAAGACACCAAAGACCCAAAATACCCTGAAGACCCAAAACACCTCAAAGACCCAAAATACCCTTAAAGCCCCAGATGATCTAAAAGACCCTGAAGACCCAAATGGCCCTGAAGACCCAAAACACCATGAAACCCAAAAGACACCGAAATGGTCAAAGATGCCTCCCCCTCTGAAACGACGTGTGGTGAGGCGCGCGGAGCGCGCCGAGTCACGCTAGTATATATAATAATAATGTAATAATATAATAATAATATTATAATCTAATATTATAATATAATTTAATTTTTTTATATAATACATAATCTAATTTATATAATATAATTTTATATTATTTTTAATTTAATTATAATTATATTATAATTAAAATTTAATTATTATAATTATAAATTTAAATTCAAGTAAGGTATATAACTTATATAGTGTATAAATGTATATTTATAGAGTTGTGTTTTATAATATATAGTTGAGGATATCCTCATACCTTGAGGATATGTGGTGAAGTGGTGTTGAGTTCTACCATTGCGTGGGCGCACTAACTATTAAAGGAGTCTGTCACTGTTGGAGATTGATGCACCATTGAAGGGCATTACACACATGTGCCTTTGAGTAGAATCCCATTGCAGGTATAAACAGAAGCATAAACAGTGAATGTTCTTTGTTTTTATGTTATGGAGATTCTGTTTAGCTCTCCATAGTTATCCCGAGGAGACCACGGCTTTACCGCAAGTTCGTCCTTTTGATAATACCATCTGCAAACGTTGCTGCAATGGGATGATTATGTTGGCAAAGGTGGATAAAGGCCACAGATTCTGCATTTCTTGTGTTGGTTCTTCCCAGAAAATGGAAGAAAATGTAATGAAATTTATAACACTTCCAGAAGTAAGTATCCTGTACATTAAATGTGGAATGAAGAACTAGTCTTAAGCTGGTGAAGGCTCGTGTGGATGTGCATCAGCAGACAGGTAGAGCAATTAATTAATGAAATCAACAGGACATTGAGGTATGCAAACTGTTCCTTGCTTCCCACGACGGTTAACATTCCTCAATTACCGTCTTGCTGATTCCATCCATTTTAATTTCAAAACCTGCTTTTATATTCCAAATAAAACTGAAGTTGGATCTCTGGCAGACAACAGCTCCCTCCAAGGACACGCATTTGTTCTTTGAGCACAATATGGCAATGCTCAATGCCCATTCACTATCTCGATATAGATAATAACAAACTGGAGTCCTTCGGCTCACTTTTCATATGGCAAAGTATAAAACATAATGTACTTTCCAGTATTCACTTTTACATAATTATCATTAGGTGAGTGAAAAGCACTAAGGATGAGAATGTAATTGCTCCTACATATTAAGAACAAATGGGCTCTGCTTTGCTGATTCGGTCCATTTACATGTCTCCAACAGACTAGATTTAAAATATTTGATTTTACCTTCAATTAATTTTGCTTTGGAGTGCAATGATACAGTTCAGCCACTCGCGCTAGTTGTTGGATTTGCAAAAATTGATTTGGGCCACATACGAGTATATATCGAATATATAAAGCTCTTTCTTACCACTGACTCATTCACTGACTGACTAATATTAATATTCGGTACCTGTCGTAGAAAGCTGAACTTTGGCGTGCCGACGGACATCGAAGCCGGTACACCGGGGGAAAATCACAGAACCGTCTGAATGCGTCCGTAAATGAAAATTTACATTACAAAACCAGAAATGCATATATGTTAAAAAAAAACCCAAAAACCAATCACAAAACCAAAAAGCATTAGAAAATTGTAATTTCTATAAATGTACACTGTGAAATAAACACAACAATAATGTCTGTAAATTAAAAATGAAAAAGCGTCCGTAAATGAAATTTACATAAAAAACCATAAACGCATCTGTAAAGAAAAAAATTAACCTCAATCGATATCTCGCACGTTATTCAAAATACCTCACCACCACGTGATTCAAAACACCTCACCACCACGTGATTCAAAACACCTCACCACCACGTGATTCAAAACACCTCACCACCACGTGATTCAAAACACCTCACCGCCACGTGATTCAAAACACCTCACCGCCACGTGATTCAAAACACCTCACCACCACGTGATTAAAAACACATCACCACCACGTGATTCAAAACACGTCACCACCACGTGATTAAAAAGACATCACCACCACGTGATTCAAAACACGTCACCACCACGTGATTCAAAACACCCTCACCACCACATAATTCAAAACACCTCACCAGCATGTGATTCAAAACACCTCACCACCACGTGATTCAAAACACCTCACCGCCACGTGATTCAAAACACCTCACCACCACGTGATTAAAAACACATCACCACCACGTGATTCAAAACACGTCACTACCACGTGATTAAAAACACATCACCACCACGTGATTCAAAACACGTCACCACCATGTGATTCAAAACACCCTCACCACCACATAATTCAAAACACCTCACCAGCATGTGATTCAAAACACCTCACCACCACGTGATTAAAAACACATCACCACCAAGTGATTCAAAACACCTCACCACCACGTGATTCAAAACACCTCACCACCACATAATTCAAAATACCTCACAACCACGTGATTCAAAACACCTCACCAGCATGTGATTCAAAACACCTCACCAGCATGTGATTCAAAACACCTCACCACCACGTGATTCAAAACACCTCACCACCACGTGATTCAAAACACCTCACCACCACATAATTCAAAATACCTCACAACCACGTGATTCAAAACACCTCAACTCCATGTGATTAAAAACACATCACCACCACGTGATTCAAAACACCTCACCACCACGTGATTCAAAACACCTCACCACCACATAATTCAAAACACCTCACCACCACGTGATTCAAAATACCTCACCACCACGTGATTCAAAATACCTCACCACCACGTGATTCAAAACACCTCACCACCACGTGATTCAAAACACCTCACCACCACGTGATTCAAAACACCTCACCACCACATAATTCAAAACACCTCACCAGCATGTGATTCAAAACACCTCACCACCACGTGATTCAAAATACCTCACCACCACATAATTCAAAATACCTCACCACCACGTGATTCAAAACACCTCACCACCATGTGATTCAAAACACCTCACCACCATGTGATTCCAAACACCTCACCACCACGTGATTCAAAACACCTCACCACCACATAATTCAAAATACCTCACCACCACATAATTCAAAATACCTCAGCACCACATAATTCAAAATACCTCACCACCACGTGATTCAAAACACCTCACCACCACGTGATTCAAAACACCTCACCACCACGTGATTAAAAACACCTCACCACCACGTGATTGAAAACACGTCACCACCACGTGATTCAAAACACCTCACCACCACGTGATTCAAAACACCTCACCACCACGTGATTCAAAACACCACCACCACGTGATTCAAAACACCTCAACACCACGTGATTCAAAACACCTCACCACCACGTAATTCAAAACACCTCAGCACCATGTGATTCAAAACACCTCAACACCACGTGATTCAAAACACCTCACCACCACGTGATTAAAAACACCTCACCACCACGTGATTAAAAACACATCACCACGTGATTCAAAACACCTCACCACCACGTGATTCAAAACACCTCAACACCACGTGATTCAAAACACATCACCACCACGTGATTCGAAAAACCTCACCACCACGTGATTCGAAAAACCTCACCACCACGTGATTCAAAACACCTCACCACCACGTGATTCAAAACACCTCACCACCATGTGATTCAAAACACCTCACAACCACGAAATTAAAAACACCTCACAGCCATAAAACACGTAATAAAAACACCTCACAGCCATAAAACACGTAATAAAAACACCTCACAGCCATAAAACACGTAATAAAAACACCTCACCACCACGAAAGTAAAAACACCTCCCAGCCATAAAACACGTAATAAAAACACCTCACAGCCATAAAACACGTAATAAAAACACCTCACAGCCACGAAATTAAAAACACCTCACCACCACGTCATTTAAAAACACCTCACCACCAAGTAATTCAAAACACCTCGCCACCACATAATTCAAAACACCTCATCACCAACTAATTCTAAAGACCTCACCACCACATAATTAAAAACACCTCACCACCACGTAATTATAAATACCTCACCACCAATTAATTCAAAACACCTCACCACCATGTGATTTAAAAACACCTCACCACCATGTGATTTAAAAACACCTCACCACCACGTCATTTAAAAACACCTCACCACCACATAATTCAAAATACCTCACCACCACGTGATTCAAAACCACCACAACGTTATTAAAAACACTTCACAACCACGGAAACAAAAGTTTGAGGGAGTCGTTAAGTGAGAACACAGACACTGCCCAGATGTGTAGATATATAGATAAATGACTGTACCCGAGTTGCTATTTTGTCATGGTTTAAACCAATCATAATTCAAACAATTATTTTGCACAAATGTATTTGTAATATACGTGATATCACATTTTATAAACAATTGAAGTTGAAAAAAAAAAATTCCCCAAAAAAATCCCCCCCCCCCCAAAAAAAAACAATTGGAAAATTTTTCAAAAAAAATACCCTTAGGACATACCGACGGGAGAGATATGTGCATACCAGAAGTTTGGTACGATTTCACAAAAGTTTGAGATAGTAGTTCAGTGACAACACAGGACAACACAACACAAGACAGGACAGACGCTGCACAGATATATATATATATATATATATATATATATATATATATATATATATATATATATATATATATATATACCAACTGGAATTGTAAATTGTACATTTTCTTGCTATGAGGGATGAGGTGTTAATAGACCATCACCTTGTATGTTGGGAAGAAAGGACAAGGCTTGGTTGGTTCAAGAAGTGTGTTCTCCAGACGATAAAGGGGTGATGATGAAATGGTCAGTGGGTATTTATTTTTCAGCTCAGTTTTAGGGATGTCAACACAGTGCTGCAGGGATCCCAGGTTCATATCTCAAGTACTTTGCTGATTTATTTGCGTCATGTTTGCTTTGTAAAGTTTTGTTTTGTTTTCCAAAGTTTCTTTCTTTATGAAAAGTATAATGATTCCTCCTAACATTGTTCTGTTCCTAATACATGTTCGACTTCTTTAAAAGGTCTTAGACACTGCAGAAACTAATACACTAAGAAAAGGTATGTGGGTTTCTCCAATACCAAGGTATGGAACACAAAACCATATAAAGAACAAAACCCAAGAAAATGTGGATGAAAACTAAATCTGCTTATCTACTTTATTTACAGATGAATGAAATGAGTACTTTGTATCTCTGCATTGAAATTGTCCAATAAATGTGACTTTTCCGAGTGTTTATTGCAAATCATTGCTTGATCTTACTTACCTATACACCTTATACACCTGTTATAGCAAATCATTGTTCACCTACATCCATCCTAGATCCATTATCTCCCATCCAAAACCATTATCTTTTCTACCCCTATTAACTCCCCCACACCCAAGCGCACCTCCTTCCAAATTTCCAGTTTTTCCTTCTAAAGAGATTCCTTTTGTACACATCTTGACTATCCTGTAAATCCTTCCCTACTCCTCTTTCCTTTTCACCTCCCTTGTTTGTCGAAGTTTCTCTATTTTTCTCATTCAACCCTGTTGTTTCTCATTCAACCCTGTTGTTTTGTTGATGCCAATGGAGGAGCCTTCTTCAAAGAAAATATCAAAGATTTTTGCTTTTAAGTACTGTAATACGATATACATTTGTTTTCCAAATTATCAAAACTAGCAACGGTACCTGCCCTACGGGCGGGGCTTCAATTGGGAGGCCCAAATGAAAAGACAAAATATCAGAAATCGAAGGCTTTTTTTTTTATTTTAAACGATTCATATAAACATCCGTTGAATATCACACGCAAATCTTCAAAATCTAAACAGTATTTGTAGAATTTCAATAAAAGCCACATCACTGTTCATATCGGTAAATATTATTCCATCGTGTTTGGAAAAACTGGAAAATTGGAAAATTGGAAAAAAAAATTGGAAAAACAATATAGCCTACTTTACTCCAGGGGGTCCCAGGATTACCCACACAAAATTTCGTTGCGATCGGTTCAGCCGTTTTTGCGGTACCTGGGAACAGATGGACAGACAGACAGACAGACAGACGGACAGACATTTGGTGAATTATAGTAAGATTCGTAGAGGAGCTTGTCAGTCACTTGGAAAACCTCACCTCACTTGTCAGTGTCAGAAAACCTCACTTGTCAGTCGGTTGGAAAAGTCCGTGCAGGACTGAAATATCAGGAGACATGGGAGTAACTAAGAGGTACTGGCCTCAGCTTTGCGTTGTTGGTCTTGCCCCAAAAGTGTGTGTGTGTCATTGGTTGTTATCTCCATATGTGGGTTTCAGTAGGTGGAACAGAGTCCTCCAAGGTCTACAACTATTCCCCTCCATTTAAGTAAGGAATCATGATTCATGGACCAGTTTCTGAAGTGTTCTTATTATCAAAATTTTGTTCCAAGAGCTCTTTTGAGGATCATCACCGAGCCTCGCACAGCTTCCAGCTGCCGTTCATTTGTCGTAATATTCCCCAGGGATGGTTTTTAAGATCTCTGTAATATTCTTTTTATCATTCCCGTTGCTACAATAATCACTGGTACAATTTCGGTGCTCTTCAGCTTCCAGAGTCTTTTCACTTCATTTGTGAGGTATTGGGCCCAGTTGCATAAAACTCCCTTCTCCTTAAGGAAAGATTTACCTCAAGGTAGACTGTGATTCCTCAGCTAAGGATTTCCTTAAGGTTGATGATCACTCAAAGGTTCTACAGCTGCTCTGACATGAGCTTGTTACATTCCGGTAGGAGATGGCTCATACTTTCTGTTTCTACCTTGCAGCATCTGCACTTGTCCGATTGACTCAGTCCCACCATTTTATATAACCTTTGGTGTAGTGTCCTTGGTCTTGGGCATTTATAAAGACTTGTTCTCCATCCCTGTTGAGCTGGACCTCTTATTTGCCATTCCAAAGAGCCTTCATTGACTACTCCCATTCTGGTCAACTCATTTTTTATACCTTCCTGCTCTTTTGTCGTTTTCCCAGTTGTCAGTGTACATTTGTTGATATTTAGTTTTATATTTTTCTTTATTCTTTTTTGCAATTACTGGGGCTGTATTCATTGTTGTTTTGCTTTCTTGTGTAACATCTCCATTCGCACATGTCTTTGGAAATGTTTTGCTAGGTGGGTTCGGGATACTTTCTCTGGTTTGTTGTCTTCGTTTGCTTACAAATTGGATTCGGTATTCTGTTGCACTTTTTATCTATTCAGCCAAATCTAAAGTTGTCATTCCGTGGACTGGGTTGAGCTCCATCAGGCCGCTACGTCCTCCTCCAATTGCTCGCACAAGGCTCGAAACGATACGGCTCCACAATTCCCCCAAAAGGGTTTCCATCACTATCATCTTTATCACATCACGTTTCCATATATATATATATATATATATATATATATATATATATATATATATATATATATATATATAATATTATAAAATAAAACTAGAACGGCACTCTTCAACGTCACGACGTCGACTGATGTGCTTCCACCCACATTGTTACATCATTACAATATTTGTACCAAGTTTTAATCAGAGTTTCACAAGTTATCACATTCTACCTGACATGACCTCTGTCTGACCTTTGGCCTTTGATCCTGAGGCCCCAAAATCTAATCATTTAATCTCTACATCATTATACATATCTGTACCAAGTTTGAATTAGATCACTTCAGCTGTTCTCAAGTTATAGACCTATAACATACTTTGACCTTTGACCTATGGCCCCAAAATCTAATCAATTCATCTTTACATCATTATACATACCTGTACCATTGTTTGAATGAGATCACTTCATCCGTTCTCAAGTTATAGACCTATAACATACTTTGACCTTTGACCTATGGCCCCAAAATCTAATCAATTCATCTTTACATCATTATACATACCTGTATCATTGTTTGAATGAGATCACTTCATCCATTCTCAAGTTATAGACCTATAACATACTTTGACCTTTGACCTTTGACCTATGGCCCCAAAATCTAATCAATTCATCTTTACATTGGCCCCATCCCATCCTACCTGGCTGACCTCCTCTCCAGACACACTCCCACCCGCAACCTCCGCTCTGCTGGTACCAACCTCCTGACCCCCTCCATCCGGACCAAATTCAGATCCTGGGGGGACAGGGCCTTCTCCATCGCTGCTCCCACCCTCTGGAACTCACTACCTCACACCATCAGAGACTCCTCCTCACTCACCACATTCAAAACATCACTAAAGACCCACCTGTTCAACACTGCATTCAACATTCAACCCACAGCATTTAACCCCTGACTATCTCTTCTCCTTCTCCCTCCTTTTGCTTTAAATATTTCCCTATTGATTCTTGTCTTTTTGCAATTGTTGTTTTCATGTATTGTTATGCATTATGTTTTCCACTCTGTCAAAGCGCCTTTGGGCTTCTGGAAAAGCGCTATACAAAATAAATGAATTATTATTATTATTATTATTACATCATTATACATACCTGTACCATTGTTTGAATGAGATCACTTCATCCATTCTCAAGTTATAGACCTATAACAGAGTTTGACTGTTGACATATGGCCCCAAAATCTAATCGATTCATCTTTACATCATTATACATTATTGTACCAAAGTTGGTCAGACTCCCATCACTAGTTCACAAGTTATCGCGGTAACAGGATTTTTACCTAACATGACTTCTGACCTTCGGTATTTGACCTTGTGACCCCAAAATCTAATCAGTTCATCTTCACCTCATTATACATACCTGCCCCAAGTTTGACTAAGATCCCTTCAGCCATTCTCAAGTTATCGCGGTAACGAAAACCTATCACGGACGGACAGACAGCCGGACGGACAACCCGAAAACATAACGCCTCCGGCGACTTCGTTGGCGGAGGCAAAATAAAAACATTCATTGCAGCTTCTTGATTTTTCTCTTCCCAGTCATGTTTTTGAGACACTTCTCCACAATTGTCTGAAATTAATATGGAGCAAAAGCATCTGCCGCATCAATTGTTGACCCTCCAACGCATCGGCGATGCGACGTTGGGGCCTCCAGATGCCACGTGCTTCATATAGTCAGCCAATCGTGGATCCACAAAGGCAGGACAAGGCTGCCCCCTCATAAATTACTGAATAATTCGCTAAGTTTTCAGTGTGTTCTCCCAAACCAGGTCACTCAGTTTGGGCAGCAGAACGATTCGGGTAAATTCATTCCATAATATAAATTAACCGGAGTTTAATATTTCAGGTACAATTGAAGTTGTTCTTGAATGCAACCATGTCGCAATTTATTGTGTCCTGTTGAGAGGAGACTCTATCCTACCTTTCAGGTTTACCCCTTCACCCTCTCCCAAAGTCTGTTCATCTCATTTTACATATCGCATCCTGGTCACGTTGCTTTATTTGCCTTATTGACGACATAAAGGGAGGGGGGAGTAGGGAAGGTGGTATTGGACGATTATTTCCCCAACAAACAGGAGTTGAGGATTTGAGAGCTTTTCTTCTCGCTTTGGGCTGGATTGAACCCAGAACATACGTGTCTATTACAGATTTTTTTTTTTTTTTTTTGTATACAAGATCGAGGCTCGTGAAAGAGCTAACATTAATCACACAAAAAGTCAAACCGACTTATATGTTTTATACCTCTCCCACCTCCCCCCAAGCCCTCTCCCTCCCACAGTTCTCTCGATGTCCCTGCTCTCAAATGTTGTGTTTGTGTCCTTCCCCCTCTCTCCCAATCTTGTCGACCGCTCCCCTTATTTTGTGTTTTATGTGTCGAAATTGACATATGTACACGCACACCTGTATTTTTAATGTTAATTTATTCTCTCCCTTATAAAATACTAGCAGGGGCTACCCAGCGCTGCTAAGGGGGTCGGGAGCGTTTGGGAAGCGGAAGGAGTTAGAGTCAGCTTTTCCCAGTGGTGGTTTCTTGGACGTATAGACTGGTGGAAAAATGTTCAAATTCCACTTCAGGGGGTACGGAATGTTAGGAGCAGGCATCCATGTCAGCTAGTTAATATGACCCATACTGAACATATTTCAGGTGGATGCCCATTGATTTGGGCCTTTTTAATTTTTTTATACCAAAAACAAAATGGCCGGACAAATAGAAAATGTATAACTTAGAAAATGTCTGATAACTTCAGTTGTACTGAAGCTGTGGTTCTGAAATTTGACATATATCATCGCAGCAATACCAGTAAAGTGTCCAAGAAGTATTAGGCCATTCCATAACGAATTGATAAAGTTATATACAGATCAGTCACAAAAATGTACAAAAAATCTCAAAGCTGAACTCTGTTAATTTTCAAATCACGCGACTTATCTTGACTTTTACTGTGGGTATGTTTGTGTAGTTTGGTATATTTTACTCCAGTGATACCAGTAAGATGTCCTGCAAATATCATGCCAAACTATACATATTTGATAAAGTTATGTGCATATTTATATACAATAGTCAGATTTGACTATTAAGAAAAATATGTTAACCTTTACCAAAAATATGGTTCTGAAATGTTGCATTTGTATCTCATTGATACCTATGAATTGTTCTAAATATATGAATTGTCCTAAATATATTGATGCAAAGATATTATGTTTTAATCACATGTTAAAATCATTTATTATATAATAAATTATTTTAGCATAATGTGATTTTAGCATATGTGTTTAAAACATAATTTCACCAAATCATTAGGCGTTAAACCTCTCACACACTTGAAACTCATTATGGAAAGATTCACGTATTTTCTGTTCGTATCCACCATGTTGGGCGCGGCCGGAAGTGCCTCGTTATCAGGTCAGCTTCACTTCCGGTGTTTCCGCTTCCGTTCAGCGTCAGTGTTGCCTGATGTTCAGACCGATGACCGATGTTTGAGATGAACTTCAGCTTTTCACCAGCTATACAGGTGCAGCATTGATCTTTTTTGGCTTGAACACGGACATCTTTGCGACGGGAAAACGCTGATTGAAAAGTTTGATACCTACAGCCCGCAGTCCGGCTATCGTGAAGTCGGGCTGCACAAATTTCAATTTTTTATAGGATTCGACATTACGGCAGTAATGGGACGGCACGGTCGGGACGCCACGTAAAAATGCCGGCAGAAACTGGCTATCATATTATGCAATTTCTGATGTTTGCAGGATGTGGTGAACTGAGTTGAGCTTCAACATGGAATCCAAGGTAAAATGCCAGAGCCAAAAGCGGAGTTCTGACACAAGTACTGACTGGACCCTCTGCATCTTCTGTCAAAACAGAGACCCAAAGAAACCAACGAGAAACCTCGGAGACGCCGGAATTCAAAGAGTCCGTGAAGCCGCTGCAGAGCGCAAGAAGTACAATGACTCTGAGAACTGGCACACTGTTGAAAGAATTCAAAACATTGACTTTAAGGAAATCACAAAACAGACTGAAGTCCTGAATCACAAAGACTGCTATTCGACGTTTACAAGTTCGTTCAAAATAACTCGACTCAGGAAAAAATATGAAAGCACTCTTGCCACCTCAAGCAGTGCACCTGAGACAAGTTCACCACCGAGACCATCTCTACGCAGTAAACTGTCCATTATGGACACTGATTTGTGCTTTTTCTGCCAAGAGAAAAGTTGCAAACAAACGTATTTGGTCGCTACCTTTGATGTTTCTGACAAAATTCTCCAAGGAGCTCAAACAGACCCTGTGTTGCGGTGTCGCCTGGCAGGAGTAAGTGATCTCGTGGCTGCTGATGCCAGGTATCATCTTAAGTGTTATGTACAGTTCAATAGAAAAGCATCGAAATCTAGTACAAGCACAACTCAAACGTCCAGAGATATCTGCTTTGAGAAAGTCGCATCTGAAGTATCGACTGGACTGGCCCGAGGTGAAATCTATACGCTTCTAGACGTTTGGGAAAGGTACAGGTCTTTGCTCAGCGAATTCGGCATTGACGCTGGACCATACCGGGACAATAAATCCCGCCTCAAAGAGAAACTACACCGACTTCTTCCAGGACAGATCAACTTTGTACCTCAACTCGATCCACATCAACCACAATTGTTGTTTTCCACACTGTCACCTAAGATCACTGTTCAGACACAGAAAAGGCGTTCGGATGAAATGGAGACAAAGAGAAATATGGATGATCTTAGGCCAACCCAGTTCTCGCGCTCAGAGACAGAAGAGTTGTTGACCTTGCATCACTGCGCGTTACGCATTAGAGGTGACATCAGTTCTCGTCCAGGCCTAAATAATTGCACGTCAGTTAGTAAGGAGAGTGCCGAAAAGATTGTACCGGAGAGCTTGTTTCTATTCCTCAGTATTTTGCTGTCTGGGGAAGTGGACGGACAGGCTGACGATAAATTTGTGAAGCAAGCAAGACCTGGAACACTTTTTGAGCATGGAGCTCATTCGTCAAGCAAGGTCGACTCAACCGAATCGTGAAGTCGTGACATCTGGCGGATTCCATGACCGAACGGCGGTTGAGTCATCCCGTGGAACGGACGTCAACTCCCTCAAATCAAACCACGATGAAGCTGATACCAGAATATTGTTACACGCCAAGTCTGTGACAGATCTTGGGTTTGAGCGTCTGATCATTTGTTCCAGGGACACAGACGTCCTTGTTCTCCTCGTTCACTTTGCCAGTGACTTATCTGGATAGCTTTGGTTGCAAACGGGAACAGCGAAGCAACGGAGCTTTGTTGCTGTGCACGCTGTAGACCTTGATCCAGCTCCCCGCCACAATCTTCCAGCATTCCATGCCCTCTCGGGCTGCGACACAGTCAGTCAATTTTGTGGCATTGGCAAAACAATAGCATGGAAAACGTTCATCAAGAACTGTCCCTTATTGGACGGGCTCGGACGCGGCACACTTACTGAAAGAACACTGACAGATGTAGAGAGCTTCATCTGCAGACTGTATTCAAACAATGATAACAACACAAACATCAATGACGTGCGTTTCAAAATGTTCCTCAAAGGTCACAAAGAACCAGAGAAGTTGCCACCAACCCGATCTTCTCTGAAGCTGCATATCAAGCGAGCACACCATCAGTGTACAATTTGGCTCTCTTCACTGATCGCACAACCAGATATATCTTCCCCGGTGGGAAATGGATGGAACAAGGACGGTACAACTGGAAATATACTTCCTCATTTGATGAGTGATAAACCATTTCCAGAGGTTTACCTCAAGCTTACACAATGCCAGTGTAAGAATTGCGAATCTCACAGATGCAGTTGTCGTCTTAAGGAGCTAAGATGTACCGCTGGTTGTGGTTGCGCTGACGGAACGTGTCGGAATCCTTTGAACAGTGCCCAAGATGACTCGGACTACACCACCGAAGACTGATGTTAATATTATCCCAACACAGTTTTTTTTTGAAATCAAACGAACTTCATCAAAGTATGTCCGTACATTTGTACAAGCTCAATATAATGCATCAAGATGTAATTTTCTTAGATTTTCAGAGCATTTTTTCATGTTCGTCTCTCCATAGGGAAAGAAATAGATAAAATATCACTTAGATCGTTTGAGGAAGATGTGTGTATTATTATAATATGTCCAAATACAGCAAATTTCATTGTTATCCTGTATAAATACAAAGTTGTGTAATTTTATTACAATCCGGAGTTTTCGGAGTTTTCGATAATGGCGGCCACTTTGTTTTGGCTGTATAATATTTAAAAAGGCCAAATTTGATGGGCATCCACTTGAAATATGTTCACTATGAACCACTTTAACAGTCTGACATGGATGCCAGCTCCTAACATTCCGTACTCCCTAAAGTGATTTCTAGGCCCCTTTTCAGATTTTGCCTCTAGTCTAGTATTGGACGTTGAAAAGTTATGGAGTTATTGGCCTCATAGTCAGGTTCAGTATGTTAACAAATATAATTTCGTTCAAAATTTTGGGAGATTAGCAAACCTGTACATTTTTGGAATCAACAGAGCATGGAGAATCCGAAAATCAATGTTGGCATTTGCAGACACCTGCATGGCCGCCATTTTGGATTTTCAAAATGGCCGCCATGAAATACATATTTTGCGCTATCTCGGCTTCGAGTCAACCTAGAAACTAAATTAAATATGCTAATCCTATGTTTTCTGGGTCAAGGAATCCAACAAAGGCCTCAAAATAGTGCTCAGGATTATAGAAAAGCAACAAACAAATAATTGAAAACCATTGTCTTTATATTTGTGATATAACTGTATTACATAATACATGATATTGCAAGTCCTTTGAAGTTATAGGTATGGGTTTATAACGCAAGGAAGCAGCCTTGTTAGTATCAGATTGAACTATAAGTCCTATACACAGGATCTACGAGGTCTATACCGTTCAGGAATATGCTTTTACAGATCTTCATCACTGTCCTGAGTGTCATTTTCGCAAAGGTGTCTACGCAAATGCGAACATTAATTTTTGGATTCCTCATGCTCTGAATATTCCAAAAATGTATAGTTTTGCTAATCTACCAAAATTTTGAACGAAAAAATATAGTGAACCTGACTATCATGGTGGTTAACCTTTGATTGCGGGCCGACGGCAGCACCACCTGACCCCACATCTCAATATACACTATACAGCGGCCTTTGGTGGCCTCAAAACGGACATCGGCCAAGGTGCAGCAGCTTAAAACAATGTACAGATTCTGAAATGCATACATCCAAAATTTTGGGGCCTCTGGATGCTACGGTTCGGCCATGAAAGACTAACGTACAAAAGTACAAACAAACAAACAAACACTTGAAAATATTTATAAGATTTATGAAACACGACATTTCAACAAATGCATCCACATTTTACTGTTCAGTCCTTTTTTTTTTCATTGCTTTTGTTTTTATCAAAGCAAGACTTGTACTAGTCACATAATTTACACCCCTCTTGCTTTGAATAAATACAATATAGGGATTCATCCAAATAGAGTGTATGCATGCTTACGGTTACTGCAGCAACCGACTCTTGTTTGTGTGTTTTATAATGGCTTTGTGTGGAGTTGCTTGTCTTGCTGTCTGTCGAAGTCCGTTGCATGTTTGCTCAGTCGAGGTAAAACAGGCAGTGATGGCAGCTTTGTGCCTTTTGGAGAGGTGTCGTGTGGGATTGCAGCGTGCTTGAATGATGGCCACGTACAGGTGCTGCTGCCTGATTCTGTGGGACATCCTGCTTTGACTGAGCGTAGGCGTGGAGTATTCGTGCAGTCGTGCATACAATTTAAGACATCAGATTTGTTAATACATTTAGAGTTTCTTGTCTTGAGGATCGAAGTTATGAGCATCTCACAAAGAGCTTGATATCAGACCAAATGCTCTCCATGTCGGCTTGTTGTTCGATAATGGTGATTGCTGATTGCGGAGAATGTGATGAGTATCGGATAATCTCTCATCTCAGAATACCTGAATAAGTCCGGCAATAAATAACACCACAGGTGCTTATTGTTTCTTTTTATAATCACATTTTATGTCTGTTCAGGTACACTCAAAAAGATATGACGACAATCATAATCCATGGTTGGAGTCATGCATATTTTTCGGAATTGTCGAATTGTTTTCATACTGATAGTTGCACAACATCTATCTATAATTCCAGTAATCTCTGTGTGTATGTGTGTGTGTATGTGTGTATGTGTGTGTGTCTGTGACCGCTGTTTCTCGACAACCACGGGTCCGATATACTTGAAACTTGCCAGGTATATTGCTGGGGACCTGAGGATGTGCCTTTTCAAGGTTTCATATTAATCGGAGAAGTAGTTACCGAGCTATGGCGATTTCTTTACCAAACTCCGCAAGCCGTTCGCTTTGGACCAAACCATTTCATGTAAATAGAGGGGGGGGATTGTCACCGTACTCGCAAGCCGTTCGCTTTGGCTTTGCGAATGGACCAAACCATTTCATGTAAATAGAGGGGGGGGATTGTCACCGTACTCGCAAGCCGTTCGCTTTGGCTTTGCGAATGGACCAAACCATTTCATGTAAATAGAGGGGGGGGGGATATAATTTTAGATATATATATAGTACGGGCATGCCCTAGTTAACACAATGGAGATTATATATATATATATATATATATATATATATATATATATATATATATATATATATATATATATATATATATATATATATATATATATATATATATACAGTCACGTGAAAAAGTAAGTACACCCCATGTAAAGTTTTGACTTTTTCAACATATTTCAACATACAGCTATTTGATCTTCATTTCAACAATATTGATAGTTAAAGGTGATATAATATAACAAATATCATGAAACATTTACATTTTGTATTCCATTGTATAATTTAAATAAACATAAATGCAAATTTGGCATGTGGAAAAAGTAAGTACACCCCTACATTTATCACTACTTCAAATACCTAAAATTAGAATCAGGTGCACCAGCTCAGGTGCAAATGATTAGAACATCGTTAGAGAGGATCTTGGAGGAACCTGTCTTATTTAAACCTCAGACATTTAGTTTGGTTTCCTCTTTGTTGTTGAAGTGTGCGGCGTCACCATTCCTAGATCAAAAGAGCTCTCTGAGGCCTTCAGAAAGAAGGTTATAGATGCCTACGAGTCTGGGAAGGGATTTAAAAAGATCTCCAAACAATTTGAAATCAATCATTCGACTGTCCGGAAGATCATCTACAAGTGGACAAGATTCCAAACAACTGCCAACTTGTTCAGGCCAGGCCGCCCCAGCAAGTTCAGCCTGAGAGCAGACCGCAAGATGCTGAAAGAAGTCTCTAAGAACCCCAGAATGTCATCACGGGACCTACACGTAGCTCTTGCCACTGTTGATGTCAAAGTGCACGAGTCTACACAAATTTGATCTACATGGCAGGTGTGCCAGGAGGAAACCTTTGCTGTCCAGAAAGAACATCAGGGCAAGACTAAAGTCTGCCAATGAACACAGACGCAAAGACCAGCACTTCTGGAACAATGTGCTCTGAACAGATGAGTCAAAGGTAGAGCTATTTGGCCACAGTACCAGAAGACATGTTTGGCGAAAACCAAAGACAGCATTTGACCACAAGAACCTGATACCAACTGTAAAGCATGGTGGTGGAAATATTATGGTTTGGGGCAGCTTTGCTGCATCAGGGCCTGGGCAGCTCACCATCATAGAATCCACTATGAATTCTTCATTGTACCAGAGGGTGCTTGAGGATAATGTGAGGCCATCTGTCGGAAAGTTGAAGCTCAACCGAAGGTGGACCTTGCAACATGACAATGACCCTAAACATACCAGTAAATCCACCAAGGAATGGCTGAAAAGAAAGAAATGGAGGGTTCTGGAATGGCCAAGTCAAAGCCCGGATCTAAATCCCATCGAGATGTTGTGGGGGGATTTGAAACGAGCTGTGCATGCAAGAAACCCCTCAAACATCGCAAAGCTGAAAAAATTCTGCATGGAGGAGTGGGAAAAAATTTCTCCGTCGATGTCAGAGACTGGTAGAGTGGTAGACATTCATAAGAAACACCTACTTGAGGTTGTTTCTGCCAAAGTGGGCAATACCACCTATTAAAGCCAAGGGTGTACTTACTTTGCTATTTTTGCTACTCCTCCCTTCGTAACCTGGCTGATTGTTCTGCAACTTAACAAATGAATACAAGACAGTGTCCCGCACAATCGCTCAGGCTTCAATTTTTTGATTTCCTATCAGGGGGCCTCCCAGGTGATCATGGGTGCTCCCTACAACCTCAAGAGATGACTGTTAGCCCACTCGGGGCTATTGTTACCCTCGCCAGAGGACAGGGTATTGCATTTGAGTCCGTTTGTCTGTTCGCACAGAATAAATATGATTTTCTGTGCATCCGTTGGTCTGATTGACAGGAAATTTTCACCATAGGCACACCTCCACCTGTATAATTTTTTAATCATAATTATGATGTCATAGGTCACGTGGTTCGGCCGCCATCTTGGAAAAACTTTGCACCTCTATCTCCGAAAGAGCCGAATAGAAAAAATTGAGACATGGCTCATTGTAAATAACTCTCCATGTGGAATAAAATATGTTCATGATGATGTCATAGGTGCCTCCATTATGACGTCATAATTCGGCAAGTACAAAACTTCATCCGATCAAGATGAAATTTGTTGAGTATAATCTAGGAATAAATTAGTTTAGAAAAAAAAAAAATGATGACCATCAGTCACGTGGTTCGGCCGCCATATTTGTTTTAACACAAAAGCCTTAAAAACCACTGAAAATACATCCTGATGAGGGTTTGCAATCTCTGATTGCTCTTTCTTGTTTTGTTTGTTTTACATCTGCCATCGAAGGTGGATGGAGGTTATGTTTCCACCCATGTCTGTCTGTCTCTGTTTGTCTATGAGCAAGATATCTGAAAAAGTTAGACTGATTTGGATGATATTTGGTGGACAGGTTGGATGTGTGACAAGGGCGAATTGTTTCGATTTTGGTAAAGATCCAGATCTGGATACTAGAATATTTTAAGTAATTCTTCACCATTGAGAGATTGTAAGCCTGGCATTCGCTTAACAGTCAAGGCATACGTCATGCGTATTAGATGCAACCAGCACAGCCTCAGTCTTCAGTTTGAGCCCCTGTCGTTCCGTTGAAATAACACCGGGTGGGTTGATTCAGCCTGTCATCCTTCCAAGGTTGGCAAAATGACACCACCTTACCGGTAACATGGGCACCACACCACATCAGTGGCACAGCCGCACTTCCAGAAATGATGCAAACAGCAGCCATTGGGAGATGGGGCCACAGTAACGATATATAGCACGATATCTCAAAAAGCCATAATTATGACTGCATGAAGCACACACAAGGAGACATAACAAGTTGACACTGTGATGTAAACATGATGAAATTCTAAACAAATCCATCATGGGAACCCTTCCTGCAGGCTCTGAGAGTCTTTTAATGATGCACTTGTATCCTAATAAGTTGATGCTTGTTTAGTGTGCATTTTACCTTTTTGTGTCTATTGGCACAAGTAGAGGCTCATGGGAGAGCTCAGACGGAGATGGCGGTCGGAGGTCAAAAGGTTTCCCCATTAAAAAATGGTTTCAACGCCAAAAACATCACTTCTATTCCATAGGAATCGAGATAATTACCCCATGTTGAGAAAACCTGCAACACTGACTGGAAACTACATCAGCAAAGGACCAACATCTGTGCCAAATTTAGCTTCACGTGGTTCATGGTTCGCGGATCAATTTTTTGACTCCCGTCATGATGGATGGTTAGCGGGTGGACAAAAACACACTGCAGACACCGTACTCGTAGGTGGTTGAAACACCACATGAGATGTTTGCATGAATTGCAGGTGCAATTGTCGTATTCGATGCAAAACTCAGTGTTGGAAGATTAGAGAGAATTTCGTTTATGATGCTGCTGTTACGGATTCGTCACTTCCGTTGTTGTGGTTTTCATCCACTGTAAACATTTTTGATTCCATGTACTATTATTGTTGTCGTTTGAGGGAAATAGAGATTACTATTTTCAAAAGGTAAAAAAGTTAATGTTTTAAATGAAACTGGAACCGGACGACGACGAAGAGGAAGAGGAGGAAGAAAAGGCAGAGCGAGTGAGTCGGACAAGAAGCCTAGCTGCTTTGAAGTCTGGAGCGAACGATTGGTGAACGAGGGTCACAAGTGAACTTTGGGTTTCCCAGGAAAGGGATTCCTGCGACAGAGTTGTTATCGCTGTGACAGATCAACCTGCGTGTCAGGTTTTGCGGTTGATTCCGGGAAGAATCATCGTAGTGCCGTTACGCCTCAAGAACGGGCCGTCGGCCATTTTGACTCGCGCGCTTTGCGCATCACTCAAGGTTTTTCACTTCGCTTCAACCATTCTCACCGCATCAAGACGTTGATTTGGTGTGTGTGTGTGTAACGTGGCTTTTGAGTGGGAAAGCTGCGGTTCGCCAATTGAGAGCCGTCAAACGTCCATACCCGAAGGTGTGATTTCCCCGTCGCTTCTCGAGGACACCGTCGTCCATCTTTGGCAGTGTAACTGCCAACCCAACGGGATTCTGGTCTCGATACGACATCGTACGGACGATCACTGGAGTGGATCGACTTTGGCTTGAAGCCGGAATCAACTTTGGCTTGAAGCCGGGAAAGAGACATTGGGGATGTTCTTTTCGCTCACTTGGAGCACAGTGAGTTATATATTACGAAACTGATGGTACCATCATAGGAAATATATATTGGTTGTACAATTGATTACTATTGTTGTTGTACTGTTATTCTTGTGTGATCTTAATACAATACTTGTTTGTTGGTAACAATTGGTGTGGTTTCACCATTGATCTTTGACATACGGAATAACACATCTTTCTGCCGTGACTCCTCTCGGGGCTCGGAGGTACACCGTGACCGGGGTTTGGGGAGGAGCACGTAACAGCTGCCATGGTTCTGATTCTGATGTACCATACTCTACTACAGAGTATTGGTGCTGCCAAAGCAGTTTCTTGGCAAGGGAAACAGGGTGGTTTGCCATTGCCTTCCTGTCACTAGTCAGGGCAGGAATTTGTAATTTGTTCAGGATGCCAGCGATATCTCACTTTCTCTTAGTGAAGGACACCGTGGGATCTTTATCGTCTACCAACTAATATCAGCAGATGGGATTCCCAGTTTAATATCCATCAGACGACTCACCCATTGATGGTTAATCCTGCCTGTGAAACACCGGGATGACAGTTTGCAGCTGCGTCAGGATTCGAACCCAGGCTTGACAGCTTGGAGGTGAGTCATGAAAGCATCCGATTTGCTTTTGTAATGAAAGATGGATTTTTTACCACTGCATGTGCCCGCATTCATCAAGGCCAATGTTGACCGTGAAGATGTATGGATTAAAACTGGGGAGAGGTTGCCACCATAAATACATCAATGGGCATCCATCAACCATGCTGCTTGCGTTTCCAAAAAGCGCCAAGGATTGATGTCTGGCCGAGGCTGCCCTCTGTTGGGATTGGGTGAAAATCTACCTCGTGGACTACGGTGATAAAAAATTTCACGTGCTTCAATATAGTGTGTGTAGATACATTATATACTTTTGCAATTGATATGATACTCACCTTGCTCATTTTCGCTTCGGATAAGCAGTTGCTCGTGATATTCCTATTATAAGGGGCAATATAAAGAATCACCTGTTAACTCGCAAAATTTCTGACCCCACCTCAGACCCATGATGCCTGTGCTTTATCAACACCGCTTGAAATCAATCATCAGTTTGTATATTTAGTTTCACTGGTGGTGTCGAAGGGGTGGGAGGTGGCGGATGAGGTGAAAAGATCATTGGGTCATCACCATGATGCTTGACTTGTATATTTATTAATTTATTTACTTTATGTATTTACAAATTTAAGCACCACACATTTTTGTATTTATTTATTTTGGGAGTGGGTTTATGGAGAGGCTTGTGGAGTTGTGGAATGAACAAAAAGTGACAGCACATTCACTTTTTGAGGAGACTTTCTCATAGACATCACAATCACCCGCCATCCCTACCCAAGGTATTCAGTCTTGCCAATATCCAAGTACCCCTCTACTCCCAATGCTTCTAGGTACCTATCTAATTTCAATTTACACCTAACTACAGTTTCTGTGCCACTATCTTTCCAGGGCAACCATTCAATGCATTAACTGCACTCTGAGAGTAAAAGACCCTGCCTTGTATGATGATGATGGTGATGAGGACCAGTCTTTTTGCATCTTCAGATGCATATGGCTGCCGAAGCAGTTTCTTGGCTATTGGACACAATCCGGGACGGGTCGCCACTCCTACGTAGGATATCCGAATGTCTCATTCATCTCTCATTTCTCTCATAAGCTGGTCCTCAT
Organism: Myxine glutinosa; assembly: GCF_964187855.1. NCBI lineage: Eukaryota > Metazoa > Chordata > Myxini > Myxiniformes > Myxinidae > Myxine > Myxine glutinosa. The sequence goes on along the minus strand of NC_136262.1, from coordinate 243,601,576 downwards.
TTTGCCGACCTCGGAAGGATGACAGGCTGAGTCAACCCACCTGGTGTTAATTCAACACCATGACGAGGACTTGAACTCAAGACCCTGAGATCTCAAGCAAGCCACCTTAACCGTTAAGCCAACACCAAGCTCCTGCCTTATATACTACAGTCCTAACTCTGCGCTTCGTTACCTACTTTCTTCATGCATTCCCTCATATCCTTCCCTCTCTGTCTATACTCCGACCTTCTCTTTTATGTCTCAATTTTACCCCCCTTGCTTTATAATACACCGACACATAGACCCCTCATAAGTGCATTTTTATTGTTTTCTGATGTTGTGAGGTGATGAAAAGAGGCTTGAAGAGGATCTGACTTGACATGATTATGGGGAGGTAGGAGTTTGCAAACATCCAGCACATCCTTCTGTTTAGCTCTGCAGACAGTTCATCCGGCCTACGCAGGTCTTGCCATTAACCAAGTAAGTTTGAGGTTTTCATTTTGCAGGCTACATTATTTCGAACTTTACAACTGTGAAGAAAGTACCGACATTTCTGATTGAAACTCTTTGAAAACATCATCCTCGTCAGTGTAACAGCCATCTTGCGAACAACCGACTGCCATCAGCCCTATTCTTGCACATCGGAGAAGGAATTTTAAGTGGCGGAGTTTCAGGGCCAGCTTTTTCAGGGTAACCGCATATGTAATGTAGGAAAATGTCATGTTACCGAATGCTCATGTGGAAGTGGTTACGTCTGAGGCACAAATGCACCAGCTAAGAGCTACGTTTCTGGCGTTTCCTTTCAAAAGACTGTCCGGAGGGTGTAAGGTGAGATTCAGATGTTTGGAGCAAACTTGTGGCACCACACAATGAAATGTTGTTTTTCTTTTTTGGTAGGGGTAAGGGGGTTCGTGGGGGGAGTTGTCTGCAAAAAGAATGGGCATTTTTACCTCCGCCACCAAAGGTGGATGGATGTCATGTTTACACCCCTCTCTGTTTCCTTGCTTGTTACTTGCCGGAATAGATTCTGGCAAGTATGTTGGTTGGTTGGTTTGTCTGTCTGTCTGTCTGTCTGTCTGTTTGTCTGTTTGTGCGCAGTACTACATCTACATCGTTGCACATAGCATCGCCATACTTTACACACATATTTTCCTTGCCCTGGAATAGACTGTACCTTTATTTGAATACTTACCTTGATTGATTACAACATCAATATTAATAAAAACGTATTATAATTAGAAACTCGCTGCTGGGTTTGCCTAGTCACCGCGCCCTCTACTGGCAAAAATATATCAAAATGGCGCGGGTGAACTAAACTGTCAATAAATTTAATGATTTTGTCCGATATTGTTGAAATACTGCTTGTGATACCTCACAGGGGAAGAATGAGAATAAGGAAGAATAAGTTCATAAGATTTTAAAAAGTGCATTCCGGAAAGTCCTCGGTCTCTGACCGATGATTTTTCATCTGTTTGTCTGTCTGTGAGCAGGGTATCTGAAAAAGTTATTGATGGATTCAGATGTTATTTGGTGGACAGGTTGGGGGTGTGACAAGGCCGAATTGATTCAATTTTTGTGAAGTTCTAGACCCAGATACTACATATTTTTAAAAGTGATTCTTCACCATTGAGAGATAGGGATAAAAGCAATATATACAGGAGGACAATATCTCCAAACGTTAAGGACGGATTTGGATGAAACTTGGTGGATAAGTTGGGAAGGCGACAAGAACAAGCCGATTCGATTTTGGTTCAGGCCCGATCAAGATTTGGCCTGGCAGTGGGACCCAAAATGTAAACTGTTGAGCCTGGCGAAGGTACATATATGTGCTCTACCAAGTACCGTTCTAGTATATGTACAGTCACGTGAAAAAGAAAGTACACCCCATGTAAAGTTTTGACTTTTTCAACATATTTCAACATACAGCTATTTGATCTTCATTTCAACAATATTGATAGATAAAGGTGATATAATATAACAAATATCATGAAACATTTACATTTTGTAGTCCATTGTATAATTTAAATAAACATAAATGCAAATTTCGCATGTGGATAAAGTAAGTACACCCCTACATTTATCACTACTTCAAATACCTAAAATTAGAATCAGGTTACCGCCCCGCCCAAAATTAGAATACCTAAAACAAAGAGCAAACCAAACTAAATGTCTGAGGTTGAAATAAGACAGGTTCCTCCAAGATCCTCTCCAACGATGTTCTAATCATTTGCACCTGAGCTGGTGCACCTGATTCTAATTATAGGTATTTGAAAGAGTGATAAAAAATGTAGGGGTGTACTTACTTTTTCCACATGCGAAATTTGCATTTATGTTTATTTAAATTATACAATGGACTACAAAATGTAAATGTTTCATGATATTTGTTATATTATATCACCTTTATCTATCAATATTGTTGAAATGAAGATCAAATAGCTGTATGTTGAAATATGTTGAAAAAGTCAAAACTTTACATGGGGTGTACTTACTTTTTCACGTGACTGTATATGAGCAGAGAGCTCACATTTATACTCTTTCTTGTGTGATATGTAGATGACTGAATGCTGTACATTGAGCAGACGGATGATTAAGATGTCCATACGATGAATGCTGACTCATCAAAATATTTTAACTTGTTCTTCTAATCCCACATTCACCAAATGTACAAATCTGTACCATTCGTCTGACAGCTCAGTTATGTTTGCCCAGTTGTGTTAGTGGTTCGTAGAAAACTCGTGCTTTAAGCCTAGATTATGTGGAGGTGTTCTCTGGCCACACACACCACGGGTCTGCTGTTGTCAAATCGATTAGGCAAACATGTCAAATCTAGTAAGCGATGAATTGCATTTATTGCAGAGCATTGCAAAGGTACCGTGAGACATTTTGACCATTGTGGCTCATTTAATAATTATCTTTCCTGCAGATGTAATCTCCAGTGCTGACAATGCTGTTCGGCATCTATATCATGTTGTTGCGGTGGAAAGTGAAGGAAAGATTTCCTGAGTTTTCCAGCTTCATGTGTTGTAGATTGTGCTAGCTTTTATTATATTTATCCCTGGCTTCCATTTGACCTCAAGTGTAAACGAGGAACATTTTATGAGATGGTGGTGTTGTATTTCTTTCACAAATCCTTATCAGAAAGTGATGGCATCGACAGTACAGCTGGTACATGTTTTGAAGGTCTTAAACTCTTTTCAGCATTTATCTATATATAAAAAAGAAAGTTTTTGTTTGTTTGTTTGTCTGTCTGCACAAGCTAATCTCTTGAACGGTGAAAGATAGGAAGAAACCTCCAATACAAAAAATGTCGGGACGGGCCCCGGGAAGGTTTTAGGCTAGGCGGCGAGGCCGCTTCGGCCGGGCTGGGCCCATTTCGCAATTAAAAGCTGAGCTGAATTATTGTAGTCAATCTTCTACGGCCGCGAGTAAAAGTTGAATTATTGTAGTAAATTCATTCAAAAAGAACCCGGGCAACGCCGGGTGCTTTCAGCTAGTCTTCTAACTTCTTCTTCTTCTTCTTCTTCTTCTATATTATATTATATTATATTTATATATTATATTTATATATTATTTATTATATTATATTATTTTATTTTATTTTATTATATTATTATTATATATTATATTATTATTACATATATAAAAGAAAGTTTTTGTTTGTTTGTCTGCACGCGCTAATCTCCTGAACGGTGAAAGATAGGAGGAAACCTCTGAAACAAAAAATGTCGGGACGGGCCCCAGGAAGGTTTTAGGCTAGGTGGTGAGGCTTGTCAAGGCCGCCTCGGCCGGGCTGGGCCCATTTCGCAATTAAAAGCTGAGCTGAATTATATTAGTCAATCTTCTACGGCCGCGAGTAAAAGCTGAATTATAGTAGTAAATTCATTCAAAAAGAACTAAAAATTTCGGGACGGGCCCCGGGAACGTTATAGGCTAGGTGGCGAGGCCGGTCGAGGCTGCTTCGGCCGGGTTGGGCCCATTTTGCAATTAAAAGCTGAGCTGAATTATAGTAGTCAATCTTCTACAGCCGCGAGTAAAAGCTGAATTATAGTAGTTCATTCAAAAATCCCTGGTGATTTTTCCCTGGTGTTGGTTGGATCCCTGGTTGATCCCTGGTGTTGGGCTAGCGGCTAGGGTGCCGGCTTAGGATACCTAGGATCCTGGGTTCGAATCCCGGTCAATCGCTGAATTAACGCCAGGGGGGTTGACTCAGCCTGTCATCCTTCCGAGGTCGGCAAATTGAGTACCAGTTCACTGGTAATTCCCTGCTTGTCGTTAAAGGCGGCAAAAAGGGTTGGCGTCAGGAAGGGCATCCGGCCGTAAAACATTGCTTCAAAAAGGGGACCGAAAAACAACAACAACCACAGTTCCCGAAAAAGGCCAACCCCCGCTTGCGGGGAAAAATGGCCTCTAAAGGTGTTTTTTTTTATTTTTTATTCAAAAAGAACCTGGGCAACGCCAGGTGCTTTCGGCTAGTTTGTGATAAAAATGCTCTTATGTTCCTCAAACAAAGTGTGTGTATTTTTTGTATTTTTTTGTTATTTTGGCCTTGTGTTTATTGTGTGACTGTGAGTTAAATTATTCAAGCCACTCTTTAAAAAGACTCTTTCTCTCCATCAGTTTCTTTCTCTCAATCGGTCTCTTTCTCATCCTCTCTTGGTCTCTTTCTCTCTTGGTCTCTTTCTCTTTCTTTCTTGGTCTCTTTCTCTTTCTTTCTTGGTCTCTTTCTCTACATCAGTTTCTTTCTCTCCATCGGTCTCTTTCTCTCCATCGGTCTCTTTCTCTCCATCGGTCTCTTTCTCTCCTGGTCTCTTTCTCTCCATTGGTCCCTTTCTCTCTCGGTCTCTTTCTCTCCATCGGTCCCTTTCTCTCCATCGGTCCCTTTCTCTCCATCGGTCCCTTTCTCTCCATCGGTCCCCTTTCTCTCCATCGGTCCCTTTCTCTCCATCGGTCCCTTTCTCTCCATCGGTCCCTTTCCCTCCAACGGTCCCTTTCTCTACATCGGTCCATTTCTCTCCATCGGTCTCTTTCTCTCCATCTGTCTCTTTCTCTCCATCGGTCTCTTTCTCTCCATCGGTCCCTTTCTCTCCATCGGTCCATTTCTCTCCACCGGTCCCTTTCTCTCCATCGGTCCCTTTTTCTCTATCGGTCTCTTTCTCTCCATCGGTCTCTTTCTCTCCATCGGTCCCTTTCTCTCCATCAGTCCCTTTCTCTCCATCGGTCCCTTTCTCTCCATCGGTCTCTTTCTCTCCATCGGTCTTTTTCTCTCCATCGGTCCCTTTCTCTCCATCGGTCCCTTTCTCTCCATCGGTCCCTTTCTCTCCATCGGTCCCTTTCTCTCCATCGGTCCCTTTCTCTCCATCGGTCCCTTTCTCTCCCTCGGTCTCTTTCTCTCCATCGGTCTCTTTCTCTCCATCGGTCCCTTTCTCTCCATCGGTCCCTTTCTCTCCATCGGTCTCTTTCTCTCCATCGGCCTCTTTTTCTGTATCGATGTCTCCCCCCCCCCCCCTCTCTCCCTCTCTCTAGGTCTCTTTCTCTCTCTATCGATCTCTTTCCCTCTCTCTCTCTCTCTCTTGGTCTCTTTCTCTGTCCGTCTCTTTCTCTCTCTATCGATCTCTTTCCCTCTCTCTCTCTCTCTTGGTCTCTTTCTCTGTCCGTCTCTTTCCCTCTCTATCAATCTCTTTCCCTCTCTCTCTCTCTATCTCTTTCTCCCTCTGTTGGTTTCTTTCTCTTTCTGTCTATTTTGCTCTATTCATCTGAATCACATCATGTATTTGTGCAGAAGGGATGCTGCTTCTAGGGTGTTTGACTCTCTGACCAGATAAATTAACCAAACATAAACTTATAGGCTTCCCATGTGCGATGATTGATAAGAAGTAGCATAGTCAGTCAAAACAGCTGAACATGACATTACTAATTGCTATGTCATTTGGGGAGCATATCATCGATAACGCACATACATACAATGAAGGTCTGTCCAGAATGTTCCATTCCATAAATTGAATCTGGATGAATGGGAAGGAAAAGGTGCATTTACTTTAAAAAAATTTTTTTTAACTTTCCTGAAGGCAACCTAAATTTATTGTATAAAACATTTGGAACACCTGCTCTTTCCATGAAATAGACTGATCAGGTGAATCCAGGTGAAAGCTCTGAATCCTTATTGATTGCACCTGTTAAGTCCACTTCAATCAGATGAAGGGGAGGAGACAGGTTAAAGAAGGACACTGGAGGATTGGAAAAACACTGCCTGGTCTGATGAATCCCGGTTCCTGCTGTTTCACGCTGATGGGAGGATTAGGTTATGGAGAAAATCACATGAGCACATGCATCCATCATGCCATGTGTCAACATTGCAGGCTGGTGGTGGTGGTGTGATGGTTTTGGATGTGTTTTCATGGCACACATTGGGCCCCTTGATAAAAGTGGAGCAACGTTTGAATGTCACAGGATATCTGAACATCATTGCCAATCAGGTGCACCCCTTCATGGCAGCAGTGTATCCATCTGTGAATGTATTTCTTCAGCAGGATAATGCCACAAAGATAAGATTGTCCAGGAATGGTTCCACGAACATGACAGTGAATTCAGCTTACTGCAGAATGCCCAGTCACCAGATCTCAATCCAATTGAGCATCTGTGGGATGAGATGGAACGAGCTATTCGGAGTAGAGATCCACTACCAGCCAACTTGACAAAACTGTGGAAAGCATTGGAGTCAACATAGGCCAACATCCTCGTGGAACGCTTTTGATACCTTACAGAGTCCATGCCCCAACGAATTGAGGCTGTTTTGAGGGCAAAAGGGGGTGCAACTCAATATTAGGAAGGTGTTCCTAATGTTTTGTACACTGAGTGTACATCCAGAGTAGAACAGACAGTCAAATTAATGCAAGACGAAAGGGTCGACTTCCGCAAACTGGCAAAGAGTATGGTGATGGAATGGAATTGTAGTTACGCAACGTGCAATCTGCGACTGAATGTCATCTGTTGTTTTTTTTACCTCCGCCACGGAAGGTGGACAGAGGTTACGTTTTCACTTCTGTCTGTCTGTGGGTAGAATATCTCAAAACGTTGTGGACGGATTCAGACGAAACTTGGTGGACAAGTTGCATGTGTGACAAGGATGAATGTATTCGATTTTGGTGAAGATCTGGATCTGGATACGAGAATTCTTAAAGTGATTCTTCACCATTGAGAGATATGGCTAAAAGCAATATATACAACAAGAACAACAACAACAGGCATTTTAAGGCCATTTTCCTTGCAAGAGCGGGGGTTAGCCTTGCGGGCCCCATGACAATCTTCTCCACTTGCCCTATTTTCTGCATCTCTCCTTGTTAACCCCCTTGCCCGCATTACTTCTTCCATCATCTTTAGCCAAGTCTTTATCGGTCTTCCCCGTCCTCTACTTCCTTCTACATTCATTTCCATCACTCTTCTCAACCAGTCACTTTCATCCTTCCTCAACACATGACCAAACCATTTCAACCTGTTCCTCTTCACAGCATCAATCACGGGCTCTATTCCCATCATCTTTCGCAATTCATCATTTGTCTTCCTCTCTCTCAACGATTGGTCTGTGCTATCGAAATATGGTTTGGTCATGTGTTGAGGAAGGATGAAAGTGACTGGTTGAGAAGAGTATACACACACACAACATGCATTTTAAGGCCATTTTCCCTGCTAGAGCGGGGATTAGCCCAGTTGAGAAGAGTGATGGAAATAAATGTAGAAGGAAGTAGAGGATGGGGAAGACTGAGAAAGACTTGGCTAAAGATGGTGGAAGAAGAAATGCAGGCAAGGGGGTTAACAAGGGGAGATGCAGAAAATAGGGCAAAATGGAGAAGATTGTCATGGGGACTGCAAGGCTAAACCCCGCTCTTGCAGGGAAAATGGCCTTAAAATGCATGTTGTTTTTGTTGTGTCTCTCAACGATACTCCGCACATCCGTCGAACCATTCGCATTTCCACCCTTTCCAGCCTTCGTTGCTGCTCTACGTTCATTACCCATGTCTCGCTCCCATAAATCATAACACTTCTCACACATGCAGCATACACCTTTCCCTTCAGCTTCAACGACACTCCCCTCCTGGTCAGCACGCCACTCAGTTCCCGAAACTTCTTCAGCAATATATACAGTAGCACAATATCTCAAAACGTTCAGGATGGATTTGAATGAAACTTGGTGGATAAGTTGGGTCGGCGACAAGAACAAGCCAATTCGATTTTGGTTCAGGTGCAGATGCAGATCTGGCCTATCAGTGGGACACAAAAGGTAAACTATTCAGCCTAACGGATGTATACACTCCATCGAGTGCCGTTGTAGTTCTTAAATGTACTTTGTTAGATTGCACCAGAAATTAAAAAGCAAATTACTAGATGAAAGTGTCTCATACCAGGGGAAGTGGGGGTGCATCCGGTGTGTACACACCTCCCCCCCCCCCCCCCGCCCACTCCCCGGACCCCAAAAAATCACAACGGTCCACATTTCTTGGAAACATTATTTTTAGACAGGTGAAATGCAAGAAAGCAACAACAACAAAAAAAAACCCGCAAATGTAGGCCTTCCTTACTCAAGTCTGACTTGTAACCTACACAGTCAGTCGACGTAATCTTGTTTTAACTTGACCCCATCTCCTTCCTGGTTATTTGGCACCGACAACACTTGTGATCACTAGCACCCGGAAGAGGTTAAAGAGGCATGCAATTCGGCCAACCTGCATCTGCATATCTACCACACACACATGTCCACCATCCTGCACACATGTCACACTATGACTATAGTATCCCCCACTCCCCTCCCGACCCCCTATCCCCCCCGCCCCCACCCACCTTTCCCCCATCCATTTTCTCATCTCATATTAAATCTAATTAATGCGATCTCCTGTTAACTCCAGACAACCAACCATTGACCTCCAATCATGCTTCATTTACTCATCAAATCCTCTTTAATTTTACACCTATAGAAACACAAAGAATCCATACATCTTAACCCTGCTGATTGATGAGCTTTTGCAAATCAAAACACTCATTTGTTCTTGAGAATACTGCAGGTGATATTCTATTTTCAGAGTTATTTGAATCCGATTGCCGATCTTTTCTCTGTATCATCAGTGATCAAGCAGTTCTTATTGCTCTTGGATATTTTATTAGTGTCTCTTATAAACCTGCTATCTACACTCAGATGGTCTTTGCATTAGCTTTGCATAAGACATGGTACATTCAGCATGTTCCATGAGACTGAAGACAGGTCTCTTTGTATAGCATTATCTCTACGATCGATGACAAGGCTGCACCTGTTCCATCATAATGCTGAGCTTTATCAGGGTAAATTGTGTCATCTTTCATCATTACAAAAAGGTAATGATACATTATTACCTGCGTTCAACAAAACGCTGATATCACTGAGAGCAACTTCAACAAATCATCTATTTTAATTGAGTCTTTGAAGCTGATTCTTCAAAAGATTTATAATCTTCCTGGCCAGATTTCCAGTATGAATGATAATTATTTTAACACATAATCGAGGCTCCTTGAAGAGCAAGCTGTCTGGAGCATTGTTCGGATTGTGGAACAGCAACAGCATGATGAAATAGACAGAGTTTTACCAAGTACAGGTACTTTAATTATTTATATATATATATATATATATATATATATATATATATATATATATATATATATATATATATATATATATATATATATAGATATATATATATATACAGACTTGGCATTTAATATGGAATTGTTTTTTTTCTTGACTTGGGTTTACTTTCTGAACTCAGTATATCAATCTGGTGAGTTTCTTTTAACCTTCGGTGATGTCTTTGTTGAAAGAACCATGTCACTGATTGTCTTTCGCAGCAAGAAGTCAATAACAGGATTATATCACAGGTGGCGTGACAAAATGTAAGGACAGGTACATTTGACGATTGGCTTCACAATCGGGTATATAAGGGTTGTTGCGTTCTGTATTAGTGGAAAACAACTGCTGCACGTCTACAAAAGTTATTGCCGCTTCCTCTGGAGATGGTCCGTCAACTTGACAATGCTGTTTGTCATGGAGTGGTGGCTTTACGAAATTCTGGCATGAAACAGCGTGCTATTGCTCGGCAGTATGGCATCACTCAAGGTCAGGTGTCATAGATCCTGAAACGAAATGCTCAGAGGGGTGTCCCTACTCCAATACCGAGGCCAGGACGTCCACGCAGAACCACAAGGAGAGATGATCGCCAGCTGCACCGGTTAGTCTGCAATGGCCGTACCAAGTCAGCTAATCGGCTTAGGGCTGAGTGGCAGCAACTGACAAATGTGCCTGTATCCAGAAGGCTAGTCAACCAACGACTGGTTCAAGCAGGCTATCGTGCCAGGCGTCCCCTGAGAAAGCCACGCCTGACCAGACAACACAGCCAGCGCCGATTACAGTGGGCCAGAGAGCACCGTCAATGGCAGCCAGGACACTGGAATCACGTGACCTTCAGTGACGAGTCTAGATTTCTGGTCTATCGTCAAGATGGCTGCGTCTGAGTGCGCAAACAAGTGCATGAAGCCCACAACGAAGATTGTATAGTGCCAAGAGTCCAAGCGGGAGGTGGTGGGGTGACCGTTTGGGCTGCTTTTCATGCAGGGGGCAAACCTGACCTGGTTGTTCTGAATGGAAACCTGAACCAGTTCAAGTACAGGGTCATTCTGGAAGAAACATTGCTTCCATTTGCCCGTGCAGCCTTTTGAGGAAACTTTGTCTTCCAAGATGACAATGCACGGCCTCATTGTGCTCGCATGATCCAACACTTTCTTGCTGACCGTGGTGTAGAGCATATGGAGTGGCCTGCCATGTCCCCAGATATGAATTCGATAGAGAATGTGGGCAGAATTAACAAGTCAAATCGACAACTTGGACCAGCAGCCGACCTCTGTGCGTAAATTGCAGCAGACTTTTGTCACTGCATCGCAAGCGATTCCTGTCCAAACCTTGGCAAATCTCGTGAACAGCATGCCTCGACGTGTACGTGCTCTCCTGAATGCTCGTGGGGGTTACACAAAGTACTGAACTGTCATTTTACTGTCCGTAATCCCAGTCATAATTTAGCTTTTGTTTTTGTTGAAATTTGTTTTGGCTAATGTGCAAAATAAAGAGATACTTCTGGAAAACGTACAGAAGTTTAACACAGTACTGTCCGTGAATTGAGTTCGATAGCAGTTTACATCACTTTCAAGGATCAATTTATTTGCTTTGAAATGTCAAATGTGGTTTTTGTTTCTTTTAAAGGTCACATTAACAAAATCTAGAATAATTTCAACATAATTCCAATGAACTTTTGGTTCCAAGTCATCTTGAAAAGTAAGTTCACCCCCACCAAAAAAATATTCCATATTAAATGCCAAGTCTGTTTATATATATATAGTATATACATATATACATACATATACATACTGTGGCGGGCGCAAGGGGCAATAATCCCGCGCACCAGTGGGTGGCGCGAGCGTCCAGGCAGGGAACTAAAATGCATGCCCCGCCTTTCGACCGATAGGCCACGCCCGGGGGCAAGGCGTGGCCTCGGGACATATATGCGGGCTCTAAGCTCGAGCCCGCCGCCCCGCCCAGTGCTGAAGTGCGAGCTCTGAATAAAGACTCTTGTTGTATCAACGCGTTGTGGCCTACCTCTCTGGCAATCGAGTCGTGTGTGCGCAGCACCACAATACTATACATACATATACACATACATATTATACATACATACATATTATACATACATATATGCATACATATTATACATACATATTATACATACATATACACATACATATACACATACGTATTATACATACATACATATTATACATACATATATACATACATATATACATACATATATACATACATATTATACATACATATATACATACATATATACATACATATATACATACATATATACATACATATTATACATACATATTATACATACATATATACAATACATACATATTATACATACATATTGTTACAGACACGACTTTGATGTTATGGTGGGCCGAGCGGAATGGCCGCCGTGTCCGCACGTTTACCCGATTATACTCGAACGTTGCCGAGTCGCGCTACGCTAAATCAATTGAGGAAAAGGACACAACGGCTGGGATTAAAATGACACGACACCAGGGATACGGTTCTCAAGACCTCCGGAGGAGGTTATAATATGGCGGAAGGTTAGATTACAGGAATGAGAGGGACAGCATAGAAAGATAGGCACTTAGACACACTTATCTTATTCCCGACAGACCACAGATAAACAGGACAAAACTGACTCACACGGGGATTGATGGCAAGGAAAGCGGGCAGTCGATGGCTCAAGGTGCACTCTTGGCTCAAGGACAGAATCGACCCGGTCCGGTCCAAAGATGCGGGGAGGTATCGTCGCGCTGGGGGTGGCGTCCTTTGCTCTCCGTAGTTCAGGTGCATCTGACTTCACATCCGGTAAGTCGCTGCGTATCTCCGGCGGGGAGTGACACGCCCTCGGCTCGTTAGCTCCGCCCCAGATGGAATCGGCCCGTTGCTTCTCATTGGGTGCGGGGGGTTACCGGCTCCGCCCTTGACGAGGGGCCGACAGGCAGCCCCTTCGTGGTAACCCCGTCGGCGCACATGGGTAATGGCGGCTAACCGAGCCGGAGTGAGGACGCACACTCCCCGCGCGCGCCGTTGTTGTAGTTGTTGTAGTTGTTGTTGTAGTTGTTGTTTGGGGAAGAAGATGGGAGGAGGTATGGGAAGGTCCTAAACTCACTACTGGTGCCATATAATCACATTCTGGTGCAACGAAGAGTCAGAATTAATGGAAACGAGTCCTTAACTGACATAGACTAAGAATAACTAGCAAGATGTCTGAAAGTTGTCTACGTGAGATGCGGTGGACCTGGGCACGACATTTAATGGGGGAAAAAGGGGAAGGTCGGTTCTACAGAGTGTTGTTTACAGACAATGGGACTAGGGAATGGGGGATTGGGGATAGTTGGGGAGTATTGGGGAAATAGGGGAATATTTACAAGCGGACATGGAGGCCAAATCCCATATCCGCAACATTGCACCCTTCTCTACCCTCGGGGCGTCCCGACCCGATAAATGTTTACCTATTTTAGTGTGGCACTCAGATGTAGTTCCCTCTACTATTAACTCTACCCTGAGTGCGACAGTTTTACAGATATTCACAAATGAGTAAATATGTCCCCCTGCGACGTTGCACCCTTCTCCTCACAGAAACACACCCACAGGATAACCGAATCGCGGAAAGAATTCGCAAACTAAACATACAGCCGGTAGGGAGCATTATTTACACAAGACTACACTGATATTTACACGACGATCCAGGACCTGTTTTTGGAGGAACACATGCAGATGTTATGCATAGAGAGAGCACGCATGCCAGCATCGATACACCAACCCACGAGTGCTCTGTGGCCTTACGGCCTTTAATAATGTGCAGAGCACCCCTTCCAAGCACCAAAAGCACCACCCCAAGCACCAATCGGTGCAGTCACCATTGTTCATTAAAATAAAAACAACAACCCCTAACCCTGCAGGTGTCTCTTGCTCTTCGTGTGGTGCACTTGGCCTTCTGGCTTCCTTCAAAAATAAAGAAAGGCGCCAACCGCGTCCATTTCCTATTTGTGGCCGTCAGGGGGCCAACTATTAGTGGTTCACCTGTATGGCATAGGTGCCACGTTGACCCATAGGTCCATCCACGGGTGGTGCTTGGCCGCAACAGAACTGCGGTCCATTGTGGGTGGCCACCAAAACTGCGGTCCATATGGTGTATCGATCCAGGCAGCAAGCAGCGAAAGTGCAGGCCCACAACTGCGGAGCCAGCACCTCTCTTTCCTCTCTCTCTGCCCCAAAACCAGATCCTCGGAGGTGGGAGACAAAAGAAGAAAACAAGTGAGTAAGGTGGTAAGGGCGCAAAAGTGCACGCAATATAAGATGATGCACACTGGGGGCACATGGGAACCAGGTGAGACAGGTACGTTCCTACCGTATGCCCCCCCCCCCCACCAGGTAACCTACATGGCCCCTCCCTTACCCCTTACTGTATCCACAAAACACAACACTACCCATAAACATCTACTTTACAAATCAACAAACGTCCCTACTGTCTTCCCCGTTCCTCCCATAAACCAAATTCGTCTTCTCTCCCTCCTAACCAATCAAATTTGCCATTTTCAACTTTCATCAAAATTTGCCATTTCCAACTCAACATCATAATTTGCTATCACCAATTCATCATCAGTCCCTCCTAGGGAGGGAGAGATGGAATCACCCCAATGTCCCATCCACGTCGTGATGCGTCTCACAAATCCAACAGCAATTCTCCTTCCTGCACACAGAACAAAGAAAACACAGGTGTGGAGTCATCATCACCACAGGCAAGTGGCTGCGTATGGTGCGACAGGTTCATCAATCCTAACTATTTCCTAAATGACTTTAACAACTTTACATTACCCGGGGTCTTTCTCCGGCCAAACCATTGGCCCTCTTACACTATGGGTTCTAAAAACCAACCCCCATTGACCAAACTGTGGTGCTTTTCAATTTGGGGTCTCACTCCCCCGATTCATCTCCCGGTGCCCTCGCACAATTTCTGGGCTGTGGCGTGTACCTCTCCCAGCGGGTCTACCCACCTGCACACCCCCACCACTGCAGTTGCCTCCGAGCTTACCTGCTCCTTACCCTAACCTAACTACCTGGGGAAGGCCCTCTGGCGCTCTCCCCACTCGGTGCCCTCTCTGGCACTGGGCTGCCCGATCCACACCCGGGATCCTCAGGCACCCACTGACACTAACGGCTCCCAGAGCCCACCTGCGGCCTCACCTGGCCGACATCCTCACAGTGGTGGAGTGCCCAACCAACTACACACACTAACAGGCTACACGCCCAGCCATTTCCACAACACTAATGCACCCATCCGCAATACCATTCTGCAACCGCACCACAAATGCCAATATCCAACCACAATTTACCTATACCCTCTACCTAACACTTACACTACCCGCCCCGGGTACTCGTGAAAGGGGTCCACTCTTCCCCCATCCACACCTTCGCACCATGCACACCACTCCGTACCACTTACTCCAACTCTCTCCACACACCTGTACCTGCACACCTGTGCTCTCACACCTGGTGCCACCTGCACCCTTCTCTCCCCAAGCGCATTCGCGCTGATCCACAACACTCACTACTCACACACTGCTCCACACACCTGTCCAGTTGCACACCTGTGCAATCACACCTGTTCAATTCTCACACAGCATCATCTCGTCTAACTACTCCCCTCTGAAACTTGCGCTTCCCAGTCGTCCCTTTAAACTATTGCGCTCCCACGTCATTATCATCCACACTAATCTACCTGCGTCCCCACTACAGGTATCAGTCACTAACTAATCTTAACGTTACCTAACGTCATCTTCGCTAGATCCCTATCAATATAACCTAACCCACCCGGGCTAGTTTTCACTGCCATACACCCCATAAACTATTGCGCATTTGCCCCACCATGGGAAGGGTGGCAGGGATGCCACCCTTACCCACCGGGCATATCGCTCCTCAATCCCCCAGTCCTCTGGCACTAATAAGCCCCCCTTATTCAGAGGTACTGGGTCCCGCCTCGGCATCTAAAGCCGAGGCAATCCACGGGGGCGCCTGCTCGCCGGTGTAAGGCCTTATCCGGTCGGCGTGGACGATCCGAGGGAGGGCTCGTGGCCCCATTTTGATCTTAATGACCACGTCACAGATTTGCGACAGGACGACTCCTGGGCCTTGCCAGGGGGAGGTGAGCTTTGGGCACCTTCCCTTCCACCTCCGGGGATTAAAGAACCAAATCTTCATCCCCGGAGCGTATTGACTCCCCTGGCTCCGGTCGTCGTACCTGCGCTTCATCTTTTCCCCCGCCAGATGGAGTTGGCGGCGGGCGAAGGCATGGACTAGCTCCATGCCTTCCTCTAGGTGACGTGCGTACCCCTCCCTCGGCGGGTTAACCACTGTGTCTGGCACGGGACCGCATAGCAAGTCGGCGGGAGCCCGTAACTCCTGCCCATACATAAGCAACGCTGGACTGCATGCGGTGGCCCCGTGCTGGCTGGTTCGGTAGGCCATAAGCAAATAAGGGAGATGTTCGTCCCAGTCATCCTGACGGGTGGCGGTGAACAGTGCCAGTTGTTGTATCAATGTTCTGTTGAACCGTTCCACCATCCCGTCAGATTGTGGCCGCAAGGGCGTGGTTCTTGTTTTCCGAATTGAGAGGAGACTGCACACATCTTTTAGCAATTTGCTCTCAAAATTTCGTCCCTGGTCGGTGTGCAACTCCTGTGGAATCCCATGCCGGCACACAAATCCTTCCACGAAGGCCTGCGCTACCACCCCTGCTTCTTGGTTAGGGAGGGCGTAGGCCTCCGGCCACTTGGTGAAGTAGTCCATCACAACGAGGATGTACTTATTACCTAGGCGGGTGCGGGGTAGTGGGCCTAGGATATCCATGGCCACCCGCTCTAGGGGGGCCCCCACCTGGTGTAATTGAAGGGGGGCCCTCATCCTCCGTGCTGGTCCCTTTTTGGCAGTACAGGCGTCGCATCTCCGACACCAGTCCTGTATGTCGCGCCCCATATTCACCCAATAAAACCTCCGGCGTACCTGCGATGTCGTCTTTGTCCTGCCCAAATGGCCGCCGGGGCGGGTACCATGCACCTGTTGCAATATATCGGTCTTAAATTTATTTGGGACTACCACCAGCCAGGAAGTTCTATCAGAGGGAACCTCCACCCACTTGCGATACAAGATGTTATCCTTCAATTCCAGGGTCTGCCACTGAGCCCAATATGCCTTTGTTTGTGCCCCGAGGGGGGTGACCTCTTCCCCCTTTGGTCTTTGCCCCAATTTGACCCAATTGAACACTGGCCCCAGGACAGGATCCTCCTGCTGGGCCGTGCTCCATGCCAAAGTTCCGAATTCCTCATCTGCGGTTAGTGGCAAAATTGGCCCTCTCACCCGGGTTGCCCGGACAACGAGGGTCGGGTCCGAATCGCCCAATTGTTCCCTCTCCTCGTGTCTCGCACAAAATTTGCAGTTTTCCCCCAGACAAGGACGCCGAGAGAGTGCGTCCGCATTACCATGGGCCTTCCCGGCCCTATGGGCCACATCAAAATCGTACTGCTGCAACTTTTCCAACCACCTTGCAATTTGGCCCTCTGGTTCCTTGAACCGAAGGAGCCATTGCAAGGAGGAATGGTCAGTTCTAACCAAAAATTTCCGCCCGTACAAGTACGGGTGGAAATGGTTCATGGCAGCCAGCATAGCCAATAACTCTTTGCGAGTGACGCAATAATTTCTCTCGGGCCTACTTAAGGCCCGACTATAATAACCAATCACTCTCTCCACGCCCTCCTGTGTCTGAGACAAAACTGCGCCCAATCCTTCCTGGCTCGCATCCGTGTCCAGGGTAAATGCCCCGTTGCTAGTGGGGTACGCTAGAAGGGGTGCGGATGTCAGACACCCCTTCAATTTTTGGAAGGCCTCGTGGCACTCCCGTGTCCAATTAAATCGCGTCCCCTTCTCCGTAAGCCGGTGGAGGGGACGGGCCAACTCCGCAAATTTCGCCACAAAGCGCCGGTAGTAGGAGCAGAGTCCCAAAAATCCCCGCACCTCTTTGATGGTACGTGGTGCGGGCCACTCCTCTACCGCTTTAATTTTGTCTGGGTCCGTTTTTACCCCCTCGCGGCCGATCACGTGACCTAGATAGGCCACCTCTCTTGCAAACAAAGTGCACTTACTCGGGTTCAGCTTCAACCCTGCCTGTCTGAGGCACCCGAACACCTGGTCCAAATTAGCTACTGCCTGGGGGAACGTTTGGGCATGTACCAGGACGTCATCCAGGTACACCAGGCATGATTGCCATGGCATGCCGCCTAGTACATGCTCCATCAATCTTTCAAAGGTGGCGGGGGCGTTACACAAACCAAACGGCATCACAATAAACTGATACAGTCCCTTACCTGTGGAAAATGCCGTTTTCTCCTTCCCTGCCCTATCCATCTCCACCTGCCAATACCCACTCTTGAGGTCCAAAGTTGTGAACCAATTTGAGCCCGCAACGGCATCGAGGGTGTCATCAATCCTTGGCAGGGGATATGAGTCCTTGAGTGTCACGTTGTTTAGCTGGCGATAGTCCACGCAGAACCGCGTGGTCCCATCCTTCTTTTTGACCAGCACAACAGGTGACATCCAAGGACTTCCCGAGGGCTCGATCACGCCTGCGTCGAGCATTTTTTCAACCTGCTCGTCAGCTTCCGCCCTCTTGCTCCAAGGGAGCCGTCGGGCGGCCTGACGAATAGGCCGGGCCTCACCGGTGTGGATCTGATGTTTCACCAGGCCCGTACGTCCAATATCCTCGGTGGACAGGGAGAAGAGGTCCAAATGGGACCCAACCAGTTTGTGTAAGGCCTCCCTCTGGGTACCTCCCAACTCTACGCTACTACGATTTACCATCTCGCAAATGGGATCGGGCCAATTCCTACTTGTTATTGAAGGCTCCCCCCGGGGTCGGCTCGGCTGGACGTTCTCGCCCCTCACTGTCGCGACTTCCTCAACTGGGGTGCAGCCAGCTATCCTCGTGCCCCTTACTATAGTGCGTGGTTCTGTACTCATATTTATTACTCGGACGGCCACTACCGGTCCGTCCGTTTTTACAAGGGTGCGGCCCACGATTAAACCCGGTATGGACTGCGCTGCCACCGGTTCGACCAGGCCGCAGGACTCCTGCCACGTTGGGCGAGCTGCCCACCGGGCTGGCACTATCGCCTCGGCCCTTGGGGGGATGGTCACGGCCTCGGAAGCCTCCAGCTCCGCTCTCTCGGCCGTGCTCACTCCCCCTAACGGCAGCTCTTCTACTCCCACCTGCAGGATCCCCCGGCACAAGTCGATTTTACAGTCAACAGGTCCAACCCTATTAAACATGGGTCGCACACCTCCGCCACCCAAACATCTATCTCCCTCCTTACCGACCCTAACTTGAGGGTCACAGAACCACGCCCTATGATCGGGGCCGTTACCCCGGTAGCAAGCTGCAAACTATAATTTTGCAGGCGCTGGATCTTATCCCAGCCACCTGCGCTCGAATCAAGGACCACAGGGCTGATGATCGTGGCGCTAGCTCCTGTGTCCACTACGGCGTCTACCCCCACGCCGGCAATTTTGCATCTAATTGTCAGACTACCGGTTCCAATTTGGCCACAATAAATGACCTGTCGCGTCAATGAGGGCTCTCCTCCATCCTCTTCTGCCGAACACCGCCCTACGTGCCCGACACCTTCTAGTTTCCCGGGGTCTGGCGGGGGGGTGTCTGGGGTCGGGTAACCCGCTCCCCCCTGGGCGGAGTTGAGGACCTCAACCGCCGGGGATCATCCCGGCGCGTGGCTCGACAGTGCCGCGCCAGGTGACCCAGACGGTTGCAAGTGTAGCACCTCACCTGGTAAGGTGCTTGTCTCCGGAATTCCAAATTTCCCCCCCTGTAGGTCCGAATTGGATTACCCGCTCGTGGTCCACCGCGGGCCACCTCCGGGGCCGCCTGCCATGGTCCAGGTCCCGCCAGGCGCTGGTCCACCAGCCTCCGGACCATGCCCGCCAGGTCAGGACCCACGTCGTGGGCGGGCCCCCTAAGGGGTCCGCCCTCCATCGGGGGTCCCACCTGGCGGACCGCCATTGCGAGACGCTCGCCCCCCCGGGCCAGGGGCCTCGCTGCTTCCCAACGGGCCGCAGCGTCAGCCGCCTGGCTCAGAGTCTGCGGGCGCCACATGGCGAGCTGTTGCCGGAGCTCAATGTCCGGGAGGGCCTGGATAAAATGGTCCAGCGCCAGGCTTTCCCGGGAATCCGCTGCCATGCTAGCATGTGCGATCCCCACTGCGCGGCGAATGTCGTGGGCAAGTTCCCCGATGGCTTCCTGGGGCTTGCGCTTTCGCAGCACGAGCTGAGCTTTAACAAGCTCGCTCTGCTGTTCTATGCCGAATCGATTAATTAGGGCGTCGCGGAGGGCTGGCAGGGTGAGAGCACCCTCTGGTAATGCCGTCAGCACCTCCGCCGCCGCGCCGCGCAATGCGGCCACCAGGTGTACTCCACCTTCGTCCTCACCCCAACCGTTGCCCTTACACACACAGTCGAACTGCGCCAGGTACGCGCGTAGATCACTCTTGCCGTCATACGGCGCGAGTGGGACCTTGTGGGACCACCTCGTATGCGAGTCGTTGCCCGCCTGCCGGACCCCGTGCGTCGCCCCTTGCGGGGTCAGCGCGGGGCCGAACCGGCCGGGCCCCCACAGTACATTACCCCCAAGGGGCTCTCGTGCCTCCCCGGTCCCTCCAACAACTACCCCTGTTGGTGTCGATGCATGGGTCACACCTCCGCAACCCGCTACCCATTCCATACCACCACAACCTTGCTCACCCACACCTCGCACCTCTCGTTCCATACCCTCCGGACCAGCCATACACCTCACTCGTGGCCTCTCACGAACATCCGGGTCTATCTCGACCCCCAAGCTTATTAAATCACCTGGCGCATCATACGCACGACCATATTGGTCACCACTTACACCGGGTCCTCTTTCTCTTCGCTTCTCCTCCATCACCTGCGAATCCCTCATCCGGTTAATGAGCACATCATCACGATCCGAACACAGACTTTGGACCAATTCTTTTACTTCCTCCTTTATCTCTTTCTTATCCTCTCTCCGTCGCTTCTTAATTTCGCTCACCCCTTCTTCCACTTCTTCTAATTTCTGCTTCACCTCCTTCATCTCTTCGTGCGCCCCTTTAAGTTCTTCCTCTAACTCCACTTTATTTTTTTCTATGTGCTCCCGCACCTCCCGCTCTTTAACCTCCATCACCTCTACCACCTTGTCCATTTTCCTCGTCAGGTCCTCATGTACCGTCTGACACTCTTTTTTAATTACCCCTACGTCCTTTTTCATCTCCTTCTGTGTCGATTTTAAACCCTCTATTACCGCTGTGTTCTTCTTTACCTGGTCCCCCAACTCCTTTTGTCCCACTGTCAGTTGTTCTACTCCCAGCGTCAACTCCTCTATACCCCCTTGCAATTTTACAGTCCCCTTTCTCACCTCCTTCTCCATGCGCTCCTTACAGTGCCTCACCTCCTCGCGCACTCCTCCGACCTCCTCACTCACTCCTCTTCTGATCTCCTCTCCCATCACTTGCATCTCCTGCCCAGATGCCACCCTCATCTGCTCCATTTCCTCCCTGTGAGCATCCAGTTTGGTTTCTACCCCCATTCTGACCCCCTCTATCTGCTGCCCCATTTGTTTAACTTCCCTTTCCGCTTGGTCCCTCATGTCCCTCAATTTGCCTTCCATCCTGTTTTCTAACCCCTCTAACCCCTTTTGCATCCCTTCCATTTGATTCTCTTGAGCGGCCATTCTGTTTTCTACCCCCTCTAACCCCTTTTGCATCCCTTCCATTTGATTCTCTTGAGCGGCCATTCTGTTTTCTACCCCCATTAACCCCTCCTGTATTTCCCCTAATCTATCGTCTAATTTCCCAAATTTCTTGTCTAATCCCTTAAAATTATTGTCTAATCCCTCACCAGTACCCCTCGCTTCGTCCCTCATTACCCCCATTTGGTTTCCCATTACCCCCAATTGCTCACTCTGCAGTTTGAGGGACGCCTGCATTTGCGCCATAAATTGCTCCATGAGGGCCTGCATGTCAATCGGCTGCATGTTAAAGCCCGTTGATACAGCGGGCTCGGCTACCGCGCGCTCTTGCGAGGCGCCATTTTGCGCTCCCGCAACGTCGGGCGCAACGATGCTATTTTGTGCGTCTGCTACCCTCGCTGCTTCGCTCTCCTCACGTCCCTCAATTTGGTCCTGGACCGACCCTGCCTCACTCTCCTCTACCGGACCCCAGCCGACTTGGTCTGCCATAGCGCGACTTTCAAAATTCGGGTTTTTATATTTTGAAAAACACAATCAAATTTCGCCGTTATAATTTCGAGCGCGGGAAACGCGCTCCGGATCGAATTCTACCTCCCAACACCAATTGTTACCCTAGTGGTACAATTGGTGTTCCAAAATTTGGGCCTAATAAATTTAGTCCCAGGTCCGAATCCGACACTCCTGACACCAGTTGTTACAGACACGACTTTGATGTTATGGTGGGCCGAGCGGAATGGCCGCCGTGTCCGCACGTTTACCCGATTATACTCGAACGTTGCCGAGTCGCGCTACGCTAAATCAATTGAGGAAAAGGACACAACGGCTGGGATTAAAATGACACGACACCAGGGATACGGTTCTCAAGACCTCCGGAGGAGGTTATAATATGGCGGAAGGTTAGATTACAGGAATGAGAGGGACAGCATAGAAAGATAGGCACTTAGACACACTTATCTTATTCCCGACAGACCACAGATAAACAGGACAAAACTGACTCACACGGGGATTGATGGCAAGGAAAGCGGGCAGTCGATGGCTCAAGGTGCACTCTTGGCTCAAGGACAGAATCGACCCGGTCCGGTCCAAAGATGCGGGGAGGTATCGTCGCGCTGGGGGTGGCGTCCTTTGCTCTCCGTAGTTCAGGCGCATCTGACTTCACATCCGGTAAGTCGCTGCGTATCTCCGGCGGGGAGTGACACGCCCTCGGCTCGTTAGCTCCGCCCCAGATGGAATCGGCCCGTTGCTTCTCATTGGGTGCGGGGGGTTACCGGCTCCGCCCTTGACGAGGGGCCGACAGGCAGCCCCTTCGTGGTAACCCCGTCGGCGCACATGGGTAATGGCGGCTAACCGAGCCGGAGTGAGGACGCACACTCCCCGCGCGCGCCGTTGTTGTAGTTGTTGTAGTTGTTGTTGTAGTTGTTGTTTGGGGAAGAAGATGGGAGGAGGTATGGGAAGGTCCTAAACTCACTACTGGTGCCATATAATCACATTCTGGTGCAACGAAGAGTCAGAATTAATGGAAACGAGTCCTTAACTGACATAGACTAAGAATAACTAGCAAGATGTCCGAAAGTTGTCTACGTGAGATGCGGTGGACCTGGGCACGACATTTAATGGGGGAAAAAGGGGAAGGTCGGTTCTACAGAGTGTTGTTTACAGACAATGGGACTAGGGAATGGGGGATTGGGGATAGTTGGGGAGTATTGGGGAAATAGGGGAATATTTACAAGCGGACATGGAGGCCAAATCCCATATCCGCAACAATATATACATACATATTATACATACATATTATACATACATATTATACATACATACTATACATACATACATACACACATAAATACACTCGGAACACGTTAATATGCGATCCATGGGAGCCAGGAAAATCGACCGTGTGCTAAGTGAGACCGTGTATTAATACCTTTCTTCCAGCTCGAGCGTGGTTGCCGCCATCTTGGATTGGGTCGGGTGAGGTGACGACGAGTGAAACTCGGTCAATTTTATTAAAGATACTTTTTCGTAATAAAACAACACATATGTAATAATACTTATACAAATTTTATTATACAAAACAATATACAAAAAACATAGAAATCAAGAAATATTGTTCAAAATACAAAAGCCATTTGCATGGGTTGGTGGGGAAAACGCGTTGCCTTGCTGCAGCCGCGGATATGAAACGTTGATGGAGTCATCACTGGTGATGGTGTTTATACAATGTTTATACGTATATATACAATAGTGTTGTATACATATTATACATAATGTTGTATACTAACAACCCTAACCCTAACCCTAACCCTAACCCTAACCCTAACCCTAACCCTAACCCTAACCCTAACCCTAACCCTAACCCTAACCCTAACCCTAACCCTAACCCTAACCCTAACCCTAAATATACAATCCCTGGTGTTGGGCTAGCGGCTAGGGTGCCGGCTTAGGATCCTAGGATCCTGGGTTCGAATCCCGGTCGATCGCTGAATTAACGCCACGGGGGTTGACTCAGCCTGTCATCCTTCCGAGGTCGGCTAATTGAGTACCAGTTCACTGGTAATTCCCTGGTTGTCGTTAGAGGCGGCAAAAAGGGTTGGCGTCAGGAAGGGCATCCGGCCGTAAAACATTGCTTCAAAAAGGGGACCAAAAAACAACAACAACCACGGTTCCCGAAAAAGGCCAACCCCTGCTTGTGGGGAAAAATGGTCTCTAAAGGTGGTTATATATTATACAATAGTGTGACGTTGGGTGTGCTGGTGATGCAGCAATTGCTGGGGTGAAACTCAATCTGTGCCTTGCTTCCAAGTCAAGTTCGGGGGTGTGAGATGTGGAGATGAAAGGTTAAATCAGCTTACTGGTACGTAGATAAACATTCGTGTCAATATCATAGTAATAATAACTTGTGAAATGTTAAGTAAACCAGAGGTGTTATGATCGTTATGTTGGTGTTATGAGAGCGAACTTTTACGCGTGTGATTTAAAAAAAATAAATGAAGATGGCGGCCGTGCACAATGCACAACATGCTCGATTCTTGTCATTTTTTAATTTTTTTCCGACTAAATTATCAAAAATTTTGGGGCAAAGGGTCGACCGTGCGCTATCCGAAATCGCATATTAATGGATCGCATATTAACGGGTTCCGTGTGTATGTATATATGTATGTGTATATGTATATATATAGGAGCTATGCTCCAACGCGAGTCGGAAGGATTGACGTGACCAAAGACGGAAATTCGTCCGAGTTGCTTTATTGCACGTATCAAACACGGGTACTCTGAAAAGCCCGTTTATCGGGCACCAATATATATACACATTATGCCGGAGCGTTTGCCCGGGAAAAGCGAGACCGGGCATGCCCGGGCGTCAAGGGCGAGTCCTGGAAAGGCGAGTCTGGACCTGCCCAGGCATCCTGGGCGAGCCCTGGAAAGGCGAGGGCGGGCATGCCCGGGCGTCCTGGGCGAGCCCTGGAAAGGCGAGAGCGGGCATGCCCGGGCGTCCTGGGCGAGCCCTGGAAAGGCGAGAGCGGGCATGCCCGGGCGTCCTGGGCGAGCATTGGAAAGGCGAGAGCGGGCATGCCCGGGCGTCCTGGGCGAGCCCTGGAAAGGCGAGAGCGGGCATGCCTGGGTGTCCTGGGCGAGCCCTGGAAAGACGAGTCTGGGCATGCCCGGGAAAGACGAGACCGGGCGTGCCCGGGAGGCTCGGGCGAGCCCGGGAACAGCGAGTCCAGGCATGCCCGGGAGAGGCGCGTCTGGGCCTGTCCGGGCGGCCTGGACAAGCCTGGCATGGTGATTGCTCCCTGGCCGCGTCCTTGGTAGGTGCAAGGCGATTGTGTACACCCAGCGGTAACCGCTACATATATATATATATATATATATATATATATATATATATATATATATATATATATATATATATATATATATATAGATTTATAGTATATATATATATATACTACTCAAAAGAAGTTAAGGGTCAAAAATATTTGTGCATATAAAATATAAGCTAACGAGCTAAAATGGTGACGACTAATGACAAAATAATTCTTTGATGGCTCAAGAACAGAAAACACAAAACAAAAACTTTTGATGAGACACTCCTTTATTACCCTGATGAAAAAGAGTCATGCACCCCCCCCAAAATGATGTTCACACAAGTCACAGAAGCTTCAGTAACTGGTGTAGCCACCGTTAGCATTCACACATTCTTGACAACGTTGGCGCATGCTGTTCATCAGGCGTTGGCAATAACGTTGAGGGATCGCTTGCCATTCTGCGACTAGTCACTGAGCCAGTTGCCGGAGGTTGACGGCAGGGACGTGATGTGATCGAACTCGCCACCCTAGTTCATCCCACGCATGCTCAATGGGTGACAAGTCGGGTGAATATGCAGGCCAATCTATGTGCTGAATGTTCTGCTGCTGCAGGAAGTCGGTCACCACCCTGGCACGATGAGGTCTTGCGTTGTCATCCTGGAACCAAGCTCCTGGTCCAATCCGTTGCAGAAGTGGAATTACCAGAGGTTGAACAATCTCGTTGAGATAACGCTGACCAGACAAATTTCCATTGACGACATACAGAGGGGTTCTGTGGTTCATGGATATCCCCGCCCACATGGCCACACCATCACACTTCCTCCTCCAAATGGTAGATGTTGAGCAACGTTGAGATCAGCAAATCTCTCTCCTTGACGACGATAAACACGAGCCTGGCCATCATTGAACGAGAAGCGGGACTCATCTGTGAACATTGTCTCTACCCACTGACCACGGTTCCACTGGATATGACGTCTGCACCAATCTTGGCGAGCCCTTCTGTGACGGTCAAGTAGCGGTGGTCGGACTACAGGACGCCGGCATCGCAAACCTCGGTCTCGCAGACGATTCCTAATGGTCTGGTCGGACACGTTGGTGCCTCTGGCAGCTCTGAGTTGATCCCGAAGATGCCATGCGGTCACAAAGCGCTGTCGCAACGCCGTTATCAGGAAGCGGTCTTCTCGTGCTGTTGTTGATCGGGGTCTTCCAGAACGGGGGCGATTCTGAACAGCATTAGTTGTCCTGAACCTCTGCCAGAGTCTGCCGATAACGCCTTGGCTTACATTTAGACGCTGAGCCACAGTTCTCTGAGTTTGGTCATCTTGTAGCCAGCCAATGGCCCTTCCCCTGTCTTGGATGCTGAGTTGTCGTCGAACCATCTTCAAATTTCAAGTGATGATGAATGGAAAATGCTCAACCATTTTATTGCTAAAATTGGCATGCATGGAATGACACTCATGCAAAACACGTGCAAATGGTGCATGAGGTGTCACAATGGGTGTTTCGAGGCAGTTTGTCAGTTTAGTCTGACTAAGTTCGTGCTTCAAATCCATGAAAAGGAAATCTGGGTTAACTTAAAAAGTTTCTAAAGATAAGTGCAATGATTGCATGTCCCATAATAACGTGATGTCTTTAGTCCAAATGACAACCCAAAGGGGAATATTCTAACCCTATCTGGCTTAAAAAGACATACTTACAAAAATGATCAAAAAATTTCCTTTGACCCTTAAATTCTTTTGAGTAGTATGTATATATCTTTCTATATATCTGTGCAGTGTCTGTCTTGTGTTGTGTTGTCTTGTCTTGTGTTCTCACTGAACTACTCCCTCAAACTTTTGTGAAATCCTACCAAACTTCTGGTATGCACCTATCTCTCCCGTCGGTATGTCCTAAGGGTATTCTTTTGGAAAAAATTTCAAATTTTTTTTTTTTGGGGGGTGGGGGAATTTTTTTGGGAAAAAAAAAACTTTTTTCAACTTAGGTTTTCAACTTCAATTGTTTATAAAATGTATTATCATGTATATTACAAATACATTTGTGCATTATGATTGTTTGAATTATGATTGGTGTAAACCATGACAAAACAGCAACTCAGGTACAGTCATTTATCTATATATCTACAAATCTGGGCAGTGTCTGTTGTCACTGAACTACTCCTTGAAACTTTTGTTTCCGTGGTTGTGAAGTGTTTTTAATAACGTGGTGGTGGTTTTGAATCACATGGGGGTGAGGTATTTTGAATTATGTGGTGGTGAGGTGTTTTTAAATCACGTGGTGGTGAGGTATTTTGACTTACATGGTGGTATGGTGTTTTGAATTACATGGTGGTGAGGTGTTTTGGATTACGTGGTGGTGAGGTGTTTTAAATTTGGTGGGGGTGAGGTGTTTTAAATTACGTGGGGGTGAGGTGTTTTAAATTACGTGGGCGTGTGAGGTGTTTTAAATTTGGTGGGGGTGAGGTGTTTTAAATTTGGTGGGGGTGAGGTGTTTTATATTTGGTGGGGGTGAGGTGTTTTAAATTACGTGGTGGTGAGTTGTTTTTCATTACGTGGTGGTGAGGTGTAATCGTCCCAAACTTCCAGTCTGCACCTACCACTCCCGTATGTATGTGCTGAGGGGTTCTTTTTTGAATTTTATATATTTTTTCAACCTAAATCTTCAACCTAAATTGCTTATAAAAATGTTATATCACAAACACTACAAATAAATTTGTGCAAAATAATTGTTTGTATTATGATTTTCGTAAATCATGACAACACAGCAACTCAGGTACTAAAATAAGCCCATCATTATCCTCAGCTAAAATAAGCCCGTTCCTCAGTGGCAATGCGTGGTGAGGCGAGCGTAGCGAGCCGAGCCAAGCTAGTATATATATATGTGTGCATATATATATAGATATATAAATATTGTTACGGTTCTCCGCCACCCTTCTTCCCCTTACCAAGGGGGGATTAATCCCCTTGTTCCTTCTGGGCTTGGCAGAACCGAGAGACTTGAAACGCCTCTTCCTGGCAAAACGCAAGGTAGGGTTTCGGGACCAAGTCTCGCTCGTACCTAAATCCCTGCGCCGCCACGGAAGCGAGGAAGCAAGCCTCGCACGAGCCACGTGTGATCTGGGTACACCGAGCGGATTGAGTACCACGTGGTCTGTGCAGTTTTAGGTAGTGGAACCCGATTCGAGCGGTTCTATTCGTACCACGCTTAGCCAATGAGGAAATCACGAGAACGATCAAATGGAAAAGGAAGAACACAGGTTTAATTATTATTCCCACACGTATATACAATGATCGGTGGACGCAGAGACACAGAGTAGCACTTAGTCAGTCTTATTCTTAACGCCCAGACTCAGGCCCGTCACACTCACACAGGGAATTGCAGGCAGGTTGATGTTCCGCCCAGACGCGTCGACGTGGTCATCCAGGAACGGCCCCGTCCGGCTCTCCATGGTCCCAGCACGTCCCGCGAAGATGGCAAGCAGGCGGTGGAAGGAACCTCGTAGCGTGTCTCCCGAACAAAAGGCAGCCGATGAGGTAGGAGGAAAATACGCATCTCTCAGCGCGGATGGCGGTTACACAGCCGTTATCACTCGCGTAACTTTATGCACTGTATGCAGCTCGGCTTTAAGCTCAACCGAGCGTCACTTTATATATCAGCGCGTATCCTGGTTCAATGCGCGTCTTTCTCCACTCGCGTATCTCTCAAAGTTCTCTTCGGCTCACCGCGCTGCTGGAACTCAACTCTCAACCGCTGGTGCTCAGCCCTTACACAATGAGTCCTTTGACGCTCTCCACTCGCAAGTCCTTTGACGCTCTTACTCACTGCTCGGGAGTCCTCAGTTCATCAGTCCTCCAGGGGGCTTTGCGCGACGGGTTATATAGATACGCCCCGAACCTTCTTGAACCCCCTCGAACCTTCCAACCATGCCCTGTGACACAGTGCTCCCGCCACAACCTCTGAGCCCTGATTGGCGGCTCGCGCTTACCGTCAGCTCCACTGCCGCCCTCATTCGGCCCCGCCCTGACCCTCCTAGGCCTGCCTCGTGTTAATTCGCCCAAAATGAACCAAAGGCAGCGCAAAGGGGCATGAAGCTAGGGAGGTGGGATAGTCAGTAGAAGTAGGACCTATTCTCCTTACTCTACTCAACGCAGAACTAACATAGGAAAAGGACTAAGCTCACAAATACTAAGAGATAACT
The DNA here is from genome assembly GCF_964187855.1 of Myxine glutinosa. Taxonomy (NCBI): domain Eukaryota; kingdom Metazoa; phylum Chordata; class Myxini; order Myxiniformes; family Myxinidae; genus Myxine; species Myxine glutinosa. The sequence continues at coordinate 243,572,111 of NC_136262.1, read as the reverse complement.
ATACTATCACGAGGCTACATATTGTTATGTGACTAACTATGAGGGGGAATTTTAACCTTTATTATACTGACTGTACAAAACTCAAAACATTGTTGCGGATTCGGGGGTCGGCTCTCCCCTTATCAAGGGGGGGGGGCGGGTTAATCCCCTTGTCTTTTAAGCTGGCCGTTCCCCCAACCCTAGAAGTTATAATGCTCCTTCCGGTCGGGAGTAGCCAGGGTGATTGGTCAATGAAGTCCCAAATACCTGAGTGCTACCCCTGGCCGTGAAGCAGGGAGATAACTCCTGCTCGGACCGCGGACAAGATGGAATTTGCAGAGCGGTTAGCAATCCGAAGCCTGAGCCGTTAGCGGTTGACTAACCCGATCCTGAGTGGTTCCTATCGTGCCACAGGTATTCAATTGAGAAAAGACGCAAGCGATCGAATGTAGAGGAAACCAGAGTAAAGAAAGAACAAATATGGGTTTATTAATTATTTACAAGACCCAAAGAAGAGGAAACGAAAGCAATACACAGAGCAAAAGGACACAGGGCAAGCTTATCTATACAGTCTTACTTAACCCCAGGACAAAACAGACAGACTTACACGGGAGGGTGGTGGTAGGAGGAGAAGGGTCCAGGCAGATGGTAGGCGTCGAGGTCCGGCTCCAGGTTCACTCGAGTCCGGCTCCTTGTGTTGACTCGTACCGCGGCAAAGAACGGCCGGCAGCTTCACGTGGCGTTGGCGCACGACTGGACCTATTAGATATAGCGGGGGACTGGGATACTGCGTACGTAATATGTGCGCCTGCTGCCTCTCTCTCTCTCTCTCTCAATGTTCATACGCGCCTTTCAAACGAGATCATTAATCACCAGGTGTGCTCCGCGCATTCTGTACCAGTCGAGCTCTCCCCGTGCAGTCCTCTCGGCAGTCTTTTCACAATGGCCTCGCCTCGCGCAGTCCTTTCACAATGGCCTCCCCTCGCGCAGTCCTTAATCAATGATGGCTCCCTGCGCAGTTCTTCAAGCAGCAGTCCTTCAGAGGGCTTTTCGTGCGTGCTTATATGGGCAAGCCCAGCGAACCCTCTGGAAGCTTTAGCCACGCCCTTACCAGGCCATCCCACCTCAGCCCTGATAGGTTCGCGAGGGCTCACCGGCCCCGCCCTCGATGGCTCGTGGACGAGGCCACACCTCTTCTCGTGGCTCTGCCCCATCTTTCCTCGAGCCGACCGCGTGTTCAATGGCGTTTGGAGCGAGGCAGCGAACGCTGCTGGCAAGTGACGGTGCATCATATAATTGGGAGGGACAAGCCCCGACTGTAGGGGCGCATACTGGCGTAGCTTGGAGAGAGAGCGGCTGGCAAAGAGGCGAATGGGGCCTATCTTATTGAATTAATGCAACACAGATTCAACTATTGGGAACAGAGCCTTAACTAAACACAGACTAGGGAAATAACTGAAAGTTCCTATGGTGTCCTACGTGTTGCTTGTGGACTAACTATGGGTGCTCCGATTACCTTTACAAAGGGAATATTTACAAGAGTTATTATTTACAAGTATTTACAAGTGAGGGGTTATAAAACCACAACAATATACAGTCACGTGAAAAAGTAAGTACACCCCATGTAAAGTTATGACTTTTTCAACATATTTCAACATACAGCTATTTGATCTTCATTTCAACAATATTGATAGATAAAGGTGATATAATATAACAAATATCATGAAACATTTACATTTTGTAGTCCATTGTATAATTTAAATAAACATAAATGCAAATTTTGCATGTGGAAAAAGTAAGTACACCCCTACATTTATCACTACTTCAAATACCTAAAATTAGAATCAGGTGCACCAGCTCAGATGCAAATGATTAGAACATTGTTAGAGAGGATCTTGGAGAAACCTGTCTTATTTAAACCTCAGACATTTAGTTTGGTTTGTTCTTTGTTGTTGAAGTGTGCGTGTCACCATGCCGAGATCAAAAGAGCTCTCCGAGGCCTTCAGAAAGGAGGTTATAGATGTCTACGAGTCTGGGAAGGGATTTTAAAAGATCTCCAAACAATTTGAAATCAATCATTCGACTGTCCGGAAGATCATCTACAAGTGGAGGAGATTCCAAACAACTGCCAACTTGTTCAGGCCAGGATGCCCCAGCAAGTTCAGCCCGAGAGCAGACCGCAAGATGCTGAAAGATTTCTCTAAGAACCCGAGGATGTTATCACGGGACCTACAGGTAGCTCTTGCCACTGTTGATGTCAAAGTGCACGAGTCTACCATTAGAAAGAGGCTGCACAAGTTTGATCTACATGGGAGGTGTGCCAGGAGGAAACCTTTGCTGTCCAGAAAGAACATCAGGGCAAGACTAAAGTTTGCCAATGAACACTGAGGCAAAGACCAGCACTTCTGGAACAATGTGCTCTGGACAGATGAGTCAAAGGTAGAGCTATTTGGCCACAGTACCAGAAGACATGTTTGGTGAAAACCAAAAACAGCATTTGACCACAAGCACCTGATACCAACTGTAAAGCATGGTGGTGGAAATATTATGGTTTGGGGCAGCTTTGCTGCATCAGGGCCTGGGAAGTTCACCATCATAGAATCCACGATGAATTCTTCATTGTACCAGAGGGTGCTTGAGGATAATGTGAGGCCATCTGTCGGCAAGTTGAAGCTCAACCGAAGGTGGACCTTGCAACATGATAATGACCCTAAACATACCAGTAAATCCACAAAGGAATGGCTGAAAAGAAAGAAATGGAGGGTTCTGGAATGGCCAAGTCAAAGCCCGGATCTAAATCCCATCGAGATGTTGTGTGGGGATTTGAAACGAACTGTGCATGCAAGAAACCCCTCAAACATCGCACAGCTGAAAGAATTCTGCATGGAGGAGTGGGCAAAAAATTATCCCAGTCGATGTCAGAGACTGGTAGACAGTTATAAAAAAGGCCTACTTGAGGTTGTTTCTGCCAAAGGGGGCAATACCACCTATTAGGACCAAGGATGTACTTACTTTTTCCACATGCGAAATTTGCATTCATGTTTATTTAAATAATACAATGAACGACAAAATGTCAATGCTTCATGATATTTGTTATATTATATCACTTTTACCTATCAATATTGTTGTAATGAAGATCAAATAGCTGTATGTTGAAATATGTTGAAAAAGTCAAAACTTTACATGGGGTAAGGCACGTGGTTGGGTGTGCGAGTGAGAGCACACCTGTGATTGTCACAGAGGAGGTGACCGAGAAGGGGGAAGCATCCATGCTGCATAGCCTTACTTTTTCACGTGACTGTATGTACATATATATATATATATATATATATATATATATATATATATATATATATACATATATATATATATATATATATGTGTGTGTGTGTGTACTGTATGCATTATAATAAGTGGACAAGTTGGATGTGTGACAAGGAGAAAATGATTGCATTTTGGTGAAGATCCGGATCTGCATCCCAGAATTTAGTTCGTGATTCTTTGCCATTGAGAAATAGGGCAAAAAACAATATATATCACGATATCTCAAAATGTTATTGACAGATTCGGATTAAAGTTGGTGAGAAAGTTGCGTGTGTGTCAAGGAAGAATTGATTGAATTTTGATTTCATCCGGATCTTAAGATTTAGATCTAATTTAGATCTTAAGATCCGAATTAAGATTTCAATCCGGATCGGATCAGAGAATTTTTTTTTCAGTGATTCTTCAACCATTGAGTACAACAACACAACAAGAGGCATTTTAAGGCCATTTTCCCTGCAAGGTCGGGGGTAATAGCCTTGCAGTCCCCATGACAATCTTCTCCATTTTGCCCTATTTTCTGCATCTCCCCTTGTTAACCCCCTTGCCCGCATTTCTTCTTCGACCATCTTTAGCCAAGTCTTTCTCGGTCTTCCCCGTCCTCTACTTCCTTCTACATTCATTTCCATCACTCTTCTCAACCAGTCACTTTCATCCTTCCTCAACACATGACCAAACCATCTCAAACTGTTTCTCTTCACCGCATCCATCACAGGCTCTATTCCCATCATCTTTCGCAATTCATCATTTGTCTTCCTCTCTCTCAACGATACTCCACACATCCACTGAACCATTCGCATTTCCACCCTTTCCAGCCTTCGTTGCTGCTCTACGTTCATTACCCATGTCTCGCTCCCATAAATCATAACACTTCTCACACATGCAGCATACACCTTTCCCTTCAGCTTCAACGACACTCCCCTTCTCGTCAGCACGCCACTCAGTTCCCGAAACCGCTTCCATGCACATCTCACTCGAGCAACCGTTGCCGAGTCTGATCCACCTTCTCCATTCAGCATGTCTCCAAGGTAACAAAATGTTTTCACACCTTCCAGCTTCACGCCGTCTCCAAGATCCAACTCAACATTTCCTCCATCTGCAGCTCCCTCTGTGCACACCTTACATTTGAATGTAGCTGCCACACTGGTTAATGACCCCCAGACCACTACATTTTTGATGAACTCACTCAGCGCACATTGTAGACTGAATGGAATTCACTCCGACACCCTTCCGACACATCTTCAACCATTGAGTGATAGTCCTAAAACCTATATGTAGCACGATATCTCAAAAAGTTATTGAAGGATTCGGACGAAACTTGGTGGACAGGTTCGGTGTGTGACGAGGACAAATCGATTCAATAGTTAGGATACGATCCCTTTTAATTTCCTCCTGATTCCCTTGAAAATCCCTCAAAATATTTGCCAGCAACCAATACGACATTGAACCACAGAGGGCAGAAGCAGAAATCACAACAAGGAGAAGGCCCTAATTGGTATCTTGTGATAGTTCTCTGTTGAAATTATCAGGACATGAACCTAGGCTCGGCTCCACATACAGAACACTGACAATGATTCTGATAACCAAAAGCTTATATTATGAATACTAGCTTTGTACTGTTTGTGCTTTGCAGGCAGGGTTCACCACCCCAAGGCGCAGACCTAATAGGGGCCAGTAATTATTCCTTGAATTTTTTTATTTCATATAATGATTAATTAATATGATTTCATATAATAAGCCTGGTGTTGGCTTAGCGGTTAGGGTGCCGGCTTGGGATCCTGGGTTCGTAATCCCGATCGATCGCTGAATTAACGCCAGGGGGGTTGGCTCAGCCTGTCATCCTTTCGAGGTCGGCAAATTGAGTACCAGTTCACTGGTAATTCCCTGTGTGTCACAAGAGGCGACTGTTACGGATTTGTCACTTCCGTTGTTGTGGTTCTCATCCACTGTAAACATTTTTGGTTCCATGTACTATTATTGTTATCGTTTAAGTGAATTGGAGATAACTGTTTTCAAAAGGTAAAAAAAATGAATGTTTAAAAAAAAGAAACCGGAAACCGGATCGGGAACCGGACGAGGTGGAAGAAGAGGAAAAAAGGAGGCGGAGCAAGTGAGGTCAGAGAAGGAGCCGAGCTGCTTGGAGGTCTTGAGCAAACGCTGTCGAACGGGGGTCACGAGTGAGCTTTGGGTTTCCTGGGAAAGGGATTCCTGCGACAGGGTTGTTGTCGCTGTGACAGATAAACCTGCGTGACAGGTTTTGCGGTTGATTCCGAAGAAAATCATTGGGGTGCCGTTACATCTCGAGAACGGACCGTTGGCCATTTTGCCTCGCGCCTGATTTCGCATCGCTCCAGATTTTTCACCTCGCTCCAACCATTTCAACGCATCCAGCCGTTAGCTTGGTTTGCATGTGTAATGTGGATTTCGAGTGGGAATTTGCGGTTCGCCGTGTTGGGAGCCGTTGAACATCCACACCCGAAGGTGTCATTTCCCAGTCGCCTCTTGAGGACACCTTTGCCTATCTTTGGCAGTGTGACTGTCAACCGAACGGGATTCTGGTCTCGATACAACATCGTTCTGACGATCACTGGAGCGTGGATCGACTTTGGTTTGAAGCTGGGACAGAGACATTGGGAATGTTATTTTCACTCACTTGGAGCACAGTGAGTTATATTGTACGAAACTGATGGTACCATCATCGGAATTATATATTGGTTGTACAATTGATTACTATTGTTATTGTACTGTTATTCTTGTGTGACCTTAACACAATACTTGTTTGTTGGTAACAATTGGTGTGGTTTCACCATTGATCTTTGCCACACAGAATAACACATCTTTCTGCCGTGACTCCTCTCGGGGCTCGGAGGTACACCATGACCGGGTTTTGGGGAGGAGCACGTAACAGAAATTGGGGGCTCGTCCGGGATAGAATTCCCTTACATTCCCAAAATTCCCAAATTTGGAATTTTCTAACATTCCCAAATTTTTCAAAAAATTGGATTTTTTTTTGTGTGAAGGTTAACAGGTGCTAACTGATAGTCACCATGGTGTTTGACGCAGAAAGGTTTGCGGCGTCCCCTAATGAGGCACAGTTCCAGGCGTTAAAAAGATCGGAACTCATGATATTGGCCAAATATTTCAACTTGGAGGTCTGAGTTAATATGAAGAAAGCAGAGATGCAGACATTGTTGGTGGAGTCTTTAGTGGGACAAGGAACATGGGAAGAGGTAGCCTTGGATTGGTTACCAGAGGAAAAAGGAAATGTGGAACTCCGGAAAATGGAGATGCAACTGCATAGCCAGGAAAGGTTAGAGGAAAGAAGAGCAGAGGAAAGGAGAGATGAAGAAGAAAGAAGAGCAGAGGAAAGAGCAGAGGAAAGGAGAGCTGAAAAGGAAAGAGCAGAACAGGAACAAGAACTCGAGGAGAGAAGAGCAGAGGAAAGAGCAGAGGAAAGGAGAGCCGAAAGGGAGTTAAAGGAACGTGACATGGAGTATCAGAAGGAACTTCAACTCAAGGAGCTGGAATTACTGGGAGAACGGAGAGAAGTAGTATCCATGCCGGCTAGTTCGACAACTAGTGAGAACTCTTGGGATGTTGGTAGGCATGTGAGGCTGGTTCCACCCTTCAATGAAAAGGAGGTAGCCAAGTTCTTTTTACATTTTGAGAAGGTGGCTCAAATGCTAAAATGGCCTGTGGGGTCTTGGACTATGTTAGTGCAAAGTGTTCTGTTGGGTAAAGCTCAAGATATCTATTCGGCTTTACCGATTGACCAATGTGCAGATTATGAGATAGTGAAGAAAGCCATTCTCAAAGCCTATGAATTGGTCCCTGAAGCTTACCGGCAAAAATTCAGGAATGCCAGGAAGAGGGAGAGTGAGACCCATGTGGAGTTTGCCAGAATGAAGGAAACCATGTTTGATAGGTGGTGTGACTTGAAGGAGATTGGGAAAGACTTCAACCTGTTACGACAATTGATCTTGGTGGAGGAATTCAAACAGTGTGTCCACGTGGACATTAAAGTACATTTGGATGTAAAGAAAGTACCAGAGTTGTATGAGGCAGCAACTGTGGCAGATGACTATGCTTTGATACACAGGATGGGGTTCCACAAACCTAACTTCTCGCCTAGAGTTAGCCAGGGGAGTTATGGTAAATCAGGTTCGGAGAACAGATTTTCATGGAGGCGGCCTAGAGAGGACTATGGGGACAAATCTGATACCGCGACTTTTAGGGATCAGAAGACTGCAGTTCCAAGACATACCTATCTTCCAGGGGGCCCAAGGCAGACCACGAATTTTCCTCCGGGCCGACTTGCACTTTTTGCAAGAAACCTGGGCATTTGATGTCCCAATGTTACGCCCTGAAAAGGAAAAATCAGGATCGGAGTCAAACTAGTGCAACTCCGAATGCATTGGCCAATGCGAGAAATCGTCCTTGGAGGACAGTGCCTTGTGAAGGTTCCCATGCCAAAGTTACGGCATCACAGAATGACCTTGTTCAAGAGGGTTACAAACCTTTTATTTCAGAGGGGTTTGTGTCACTGGATGGGGACTTAACGAACCAGAGACCTGTTAGGGTATTGAGGGACACAGGAGCACATCAATCTTTGATGCTTGAAGGCATTTTGCCATTGACAGAGAAGACGGCAACTGGTGTTAGTGTTCTTTTACAGGGGGTTGGTGGCTATGTTAAAGCTCCTCTTCATGTCATCCATTTAAAGTCTGATTTGGTGTCAGGACCGGTCACTATGGGGTTACAAGCCACTCTTCCTGTAGAGGGAATCTCTTTTATTATCGGGAACGATTTGGCCGGTGGTCGAGTTTCTGGTAATCCAATGTTGGTTGAAAAGCCCAGTATGGAAAATAACACCGCACAGTTAGAGCAGGAGATTCCGGGTATCTTTCCATCCTGTGCAGTGACTTGTGCTATGGGTAGGAAGCGCTCTGAAGAGAAAGGGAAGGAAGGCGATGTGGATTTGGGTTCCTGAGAGGTATTGGAGGAAAATTCAAAAGAGGAAATGGAGTGTCCGTCGGAGACATCTGGGAACGAGGTTGAACAAACGGTGCTGGTCCGAAAGAGACTTGTTGAAGAACAACACGGAGATTCGGAGCTCCGGAGTTTAATTGGAAAAGCCGTTTCAGAGGAAGAGGCCATGAAGATACCTGTTGGTTACTTCATGAAAGGGGAAATACTAATGAGAAAATGGAGACCACCGGAGGTGCCAGCAAACGATGAGTGGAAAGTTCATTACCAAATTGTGGTGCCACCGCCGTACCGGAAGGAGATAGTGAGTTTGGCGCATGAGACACCTTTGGCCGGGCACCTTGGAGTGAACAAGACATGTGACAGAATATTAGTACATTTTTTCTGGCCAGAATTGCGACGTGATGTGGCGGAGTTCTGTAAATCTTGCTACTCTTGCCAGCTGGTGGGAAAACCGAATCAGAAAGTCCCATCCGCACCTTTAAAACCCATTCCAGCTTTTGAAGAGCCATTCAGCCGTGTCATTATTGACTGTGTAGGCCCTTTACCGAAAACTAAGGCTGGATATCAGTATTTGCTGACCATCATGTGCACTTTCACAAGGTTCCCAGAGGCAGTGCCTCTTAGAAAAATTACTGCGGCAGTTATTGCGAAGGCCTTGATTAATTTTTTCACTTTGGTTGGCCTACCTAAGGTCATCCAGTCTGATCAGGGTTCCAATTTCATGTCAACACTTTTTCAGCAAGTGGTACACCTGTTGGGAGTGGAGCAAGTAAGATCAAGTACTTACCATCCCGAGAGCCAAGGGGCCTTGGAAAGGTTTCACCAGACATTGAAGAATATGATCAGAGCGTCTTGTTTTGAATGTGACAAGGATTGGGATGAAGGAATACCCTTATTGTTGTTTGCTACGAGGGAATCCGTTCAGGAGTCATTGGGATTCAGTCCTTTTGAACTTGTGTTTGGACACGCAGAGCGAGGACCGTTGAAATTGGTGAAAGAACAGTGGCTACAGGAGGAGTCGCAGTCAACAATGGTAGAGTATGTGTCAACGGTTAGGCACAGATTGGCAAAGGCTTGTGAAGTCGCGAGAAGAAACTTGAAAGTGACCCAGGATAAAATGATAGTGAGACATGACAAGAAATCTCAGATAAGAAATTACAGTCCTGAGGACCGGGTGTTAGTGTTGCTTCCTGTTCCAGGTCAGCCACTACAGGCTAGATATTTTGGTCCCTATGCAATCGAAAGGAGGGTTAATGAAACAGATTACGTGGTGACAACTCCGGACCGACGGAAAAAGCGGCAGCTGTGTCATGTCAACCGACTGAAGAAATATTATGAGAGGAAGCCTGTGGAGAAAATGGTTCCTGTCTCACCTGTCTCACCTGTAGTCCGGGTGCAAGAGAATCCAGAGGTTGAGGCCGATGTGAAGTTTGATAACATTGATGACCAGGCTTGTCCCAGATTGACGAACATGGAAGTGTTGAGTCATTTAGATGAGATATTAGGTCATTTAACGAGGGAACAACAAGGACAACTATCCAGCCTAATTTTTGAGTTTGCACATTTGTTCACAGATGTACCTGGTCGTACTGACTTGGTATGTCATGATATTGAGGTGGGGGAAGCCATGCCTGTGAAGCAACACCCCTACCGGATGAACCCTGTGAAGATGGAGTATCTTCGGAAGGAGGTTCAGTATATGTTGGAGAATGACATCATCGAACCTGGCAGCAGTGAATGGAGCTCACCAAGTGTGTTGGTTCCAAAATCCGATGGCAGTTTTCGCTGTTGTACGGATTTAACGGGTTAATGCAGTGACCAAGACCGACTCATATCCCATCCCGAGGATTGATGACTGTATTGATAGAATAGGCCCAGCTAAATTTGTAACTAAATTTGACTTGCTGAAAGGGTATTGGCAGATTCCTCTTACTGAGATAGCCAAGGAAATCTCGGCTTTAGTCACACCAAATGGGTTGTATCAGTACAAGGTTCTTCCCTTTGGATTGAAAAACGGGCCTGCTACATTTCAACGGCTGATTAATAAGCTTATTGCAGACCTTGAGGGGGTGGAGGCTTATCTGGATGATGTCATCATCCACACTATGACCATGGAAGATCATATTAAACAAATTCATGCATTCTTCAAGAAACTGACCGAGGCAGGGTTGACCATCAACTTATCTAAGAGTGAGTTTGTAAAAGCACAGGTGGTGTTCCTCGGCCATGTAGTCGGTGAGGGTCAGGTGCAACCGGTGACAGCCAAGATAGAAGCCATTGATCGCTCCCAAGTTCCAAAAGGGAAGAAGGAGCTTATGAGATTCTTGGGTATGGCTGGTTGGTACCGGCGGTTCTGCAGGAATTTTTCTGATGTGGTAGCCCCTTTAACGAATTTGCTGAGGAAAGAGACCAAGTTTATTTGGGATGACAAATGTCAAACTGCCTTTGCCCACTTCAAAGCAATATTAATGAGCTCTCCTGTCCTAGCAGCCCCAGATTTTCAAGAACCTTTCAAGTTGGCCATTGATGCAAGTGATGTGGGGCTGGGGCAGTTCTATTACAGGAAGATGAGGATGGAGTGGATCACCCGGTGTGCTACTATTCCAAAAAGTTTAACAAACACCAGGCAAATTATGCCACTGTGGAAAAAGAGACCCTTGCTCTCCTGCTAGCACTTCAGCATTATGAGGTGTATCTAGGAACTACTACCTTTCCTGTAAAATTCTTCACTGATTACAACCCCTTAACCTTCATTCAAAAAATAAAAATCAGAGGTTGATGAGATGGAGTTAGGCTTTGCAGGAGTTCAACTTGGAAATTGAGCATGTAAAGGGCAGGGACAATGTCGTTGCGGATGCTTTATCCAGAGTGAACTAACTTTGGAAATTCCTGTTGGTTGTTTGGAAGTTTTGATGCTTTATTTTGGGGAATATTTATGATTGTTGCTCATGTAAATTGATCATTTGGGGGTGAGTTTTACTTTTGTTTGTTAAAAGAGTTTTTGCAAGCAAAGAAAGTTTTCACTATGTTCCAACTTTCTTTCTTGAGGGGGGGAAGTGTTATGGATTCGTCGCTTCCGTTGTTGTGGTTCTCATCCACTGTAAACATTTTTGGTTCCATGTACTGTTATTGTTATCGTTTAAGTGAATTGGAGATAACTGTTTTCAAAAGGTAAAAAAAATGAATGTTTTTTAAAAAGAAACCGGAAACCGGATCGGGACCCGGACGAGGAGGAAGAAGAGGAAAAAAGGAGGCGGAGCAAGTGAGGTCGGAGAAGGAGCCGAACTGCTTGGAGGTCTTGAGCAAAGGCTGGTGAACGGGGGTCACGAGTGAACTTTGGGTTTCCTGGGAAAGGGATTCCTGCGACAGAGTTGTTATCACTGTGACAGATAAACCTGCGTGACAGGTTTTGCGGTTGATTCCGAAGAGAATCATTGGAGTGCCGTTACGTCTCGAGAACGGACCGTTGGCCATTTTGCCTCGCGCCTGATTTCGCATCGCTCCAGGTTTTTCACCTCGCTCCAACCATTTCAACGCATCCAGCCGTTAGCTTGGTTTGCATGTGTAACGTGAATTTCGAGTGGGAATTTGCGGTTCGCCGTGTGGGGAGCCGTTGAACATCCATACCCGAAGGTGTGATTTCCCAGTCGCCTCTTGAGGACACCTTTGCCTATCTTTGGCAGTGTGACTGTCAACCGAACGGGATTCTGGTCTCGATACAACATCGTTCTGATGATCACTGGAGCGTGGATCGACTTTGGTTTGAAGCTGGGACAGAGACATTGGGAATGTTATTTTGACTCACTTGGAGCACAGTGAGTTATATTGTACGAAACTGATGGTACCATCATAGGAATGATATATTGGTTGTACAATTGATTACTATTGTTATTGTACTGTTATTCTTGTGTGACCTTAATACAATACTTGTTTGTTGGTAACAATTGGTGTGGTTTCACTATTGTTCTTTGACACACAGAATAACACATCTTTCTGCCGTGACTCCTCTTGGGGCTCGGAGGTACACCGTGACCGGGGTTTGGGGAGGAGCACGTAACAGCGACTAACAGGGTTGGCAACAGGAAGGGCATCCGGCCATAAAACATTGCTTCAAAAAGGGTACCACGGTGCCTGAAAAAGGCAAAACCCTGCTCTGCGGGGAAAAATGGCCTCTAATGGTGGTTTATATAATGATTTATTATTATGATAAAACACTGTGGGCAGCTTTATTTTGTGTCTTCCTCCAAGACACTCAGGGTGATTGCCTGGCATACCATTGCCATGGGGAGTAACACCTCGTGAAATAAACTACTGTGGGAACAACTTGCATCATAATCGCGGTAATGACATAATGACGTAAATGAACACAGGAATTTTGGCCAAATGCCAACCGGATGAAAAGGGTTAAGAAATGAATCCGCATATACGAATAAATGAATAACACCCCAATTTCCCTTAAACATGGCATGTGTTTGTTTGTTCTAATGAAAATGGCTATAGGTAGATTGTAATAAAAAAAATAGTAGAAGGGGCTGTGTCTTGCCGTGGCATGTCATGTCCTTGCTATGCCATGCCATATTTATTCTGGAGTAATAAAGCTGATTTATCAATTAATACAAAATCCTTGATAAATCATCAATTGAACAGAAAAAAAACCAAACCCACCAATCCGTGGTGAACATGCGACCGGTGTATTAACACCACCATCTTCACAAACACCATCTTTGTGTGAATCGCTTGCATGAGGCTCTAAATGATACGGCTCAACAATTCCCCGAAAAGCGTTTCCATCACTAATTTTGTCTCCAATAGTTTCTTCACATTCCCACTGATCAGTTTCAACATACTGAGCACCTTTAGAGTTTAGTCAGGTTCACTATGTTCAGATTGTTAAGTTCGTTGGTTTTCTTTGGAGATTTGCAAAACTATACATTTCTGGAAAGTTTATTGTATAACTAATCGGAAAAGTGATGTTTTCATTTGCACGGAAGGTTCCATGGCGGCCATCTTGGATTTTCAAAATGGCCACGCTAAAAATTGATATTTCTCAATAGCTCGGCTTCTAGAATACCTAGGGTCTTGATTTTAACAGCTAAACCTACATTTTCAGGGGCAAGGAATCCAATCGTACCAAGTAAAATGGCATATACCCATCTCTAGACCAGTTACGGTCAGTTATGCCTTTTGTCCTACTATTTTTTCCATAGCTTGATATACATGTATCGTGTTTCCACTGTCCATTAGACCATTACACTTGTTACATCACTATTATGATGCCTGGTCCTATTATAAACTCCACACTAATCATAAGATGTGCAGTAATGTGATTGCAGTGCCATCTAGTGAGTGTAGTGACAACTACCGTTGCAACTGGTCCAGCGAGGACCAGAGTACTGTATGTTTTGCCCATTGTCAATAATTGTGGCATTTTGGATTGTCGCAAGTTTAGCCACGTGGTCCTATGCCTGACATTGGTCTTTGGCGTAGGTTCATGCTCCCACACAGTAATGAATATATACATTTGTTGAGACCCATGTAATGGTACAGCTAGCAAATAAATCAATGAAACAAGTGGCAGAATATCTGGTACCAAGCCTAGAAGTTCGCGACACTGCGCGAGAATCCATTTAGATTCTCGTGGAAGAATTTCGCGACTCTTCTAATTTGCATATGACCCTTCTAGCTGTAGTTTTGATTTTGTGTATTTGCAGGTCCTAATCCATCATGAGTGAGGTACGTGAGCTTGGTCAACACGTGTGTGAGGAATCCATGAACTGGGAGCTATGCTTGCTGTGCCAGTCTGGTGATACTGGGAAAGGAGCCTTGGTGTTACACCCCAGAATAGACTCCTACAATCGTCTCTTGGGGGTGATAAGAGAGAGAGCCAGCTTGAAAGATGGCAACTTTGTTCAAGTGCAAATACGACTGAAAGACAGCACAAAAGAAACACTGTGCCAAGAGAAGGCTGTTTGGCACCGCACTTGCTACGCCAGTGCAACAAACACAGAACTGATACAACGTGCAAGGGACCGCAGAGATCATGAACTGTCTACTGGGTCATATATTCCAAAGAAACGTGGACAGAAGAGAGGAAGCACAGAGATGGATGAGTCAGGTCCACCAACTTCTGGTTCTTCATTATGTTCATTGCCGTTTACACGGTCCTGCACTGTGCCACTGGATAAGGACCAGTGCTTCTTCTGTCAGACGGATGATGACCAGCAGTTGTTCACAGTTCGGACTGAAAATGCTGGTAAACAACTGAGAAAAGCTGTGGAGATGTCTGACGATGCATCATTGAAAACAAGGCTGAACACATCTATCTCACCCACTGATACACATGCAATAGACGTGAGGTACCACAAGCCATGTTGGACAAGACATGTGTTCCACGTTGTGCGAGATGAAACTACCAGAAGTACAGACAAAGAGCACTTGCTGCAAAGGGCAAGTCTGATTGAGCTGATCAACCTCATCGATTTTCAAACTCAAAACCAAGCTTACCTCTCAATGGACGATATTGAAACCACCTATGTCAACATGCTTGGTGCAGAAGGCCTTGACCACCATTACCCTGCATTCACTAGACGCTGGCTGAAGGAAATGATCCTCACTGAGCTGCCCACCGTTAGGTCTGTTCTACAGAAGAATCGAAGGAAATCAGCCGTCCTCTACTCTCCAGACGCATGTGAGGAAGACATGGTCCATGCTGCTATCACAAGTGAAGAGGATGACGTGAAGAACATGAAGGCCATCTACAAATCAGCACAGGTGATACGCAAGAGCATTGCAGACTTCACAAAGAAGGACAAGCCAGAATGTGCCATACCAGTGTCTAGCAACATCGATGATGTTCCAGCTGAACTATACACCATGATCCGCTGGATCATGGTGGGGCCCGTGGATGGGCTGGAGACCGAAGTGAAGACCAGTGTTGTTGACAGAACGGCACTCACATTGAGCCAAAACATCATGTATGGATTCAAGTCCAACAGACAGGTGAAGTACAATCCAAGCAGTGATTCTGCAACATTCAGGCCACAACATGCAAGAGAAAACCCCCAAGTTCTGGGACTGGCACTGACTGTGCACCATGATACACGAAGCAAAATGCTGATGGGTCTTCTCAATGCACAGTGCACGAAGAAGCAGACACACTGATGATCCAACAGGCAGTGCTGGCATCACATTGGAACCCACGTGATGTAGAGTTGATGTTCTTCTCTCCAGACACAGACGTACTAGTGCTGGTCATAGCAAATTATGACCTCTTGCTGAGAAACACATCAATTTCGATGACATCTGGAGTTGTCCAAGTAGAGCCAATATGGACAGCTCTAGGTCCCGAAAGAGCGAAGGCTTTGCCCGCCTCCCATGCATTCACGGGGGCAGACAATACTGGGAGATTCTCTAGAATAGGCAAGGCAACATGGCTGCAAGTCTACATCAAATGTCATCAAGATGTCATCAAGGCTCTGCAGATGCTAGAAGATGCCACTGAGGTGACTGAAGATATGCTCTCTACATTATCTACATTTGTATGTGCTGCATACTCACCAAAGGGCATTCACATCGAGACGATCCCAGAGCTACGATGGCATCTCTTCTGTAAGCACATGGCAGAAAGTGACAAACTTCCTCCTACCCTTGGGGCTCTCAAGCAGCACATCCTCAGAGTCCACATCCAGGCCAGAGTATGGGGTCAGGCAAGTATCCCTGAGCAGGAGTTCCTGGATCCACTGAAAAGTGGCTTCTACAAGGACACAGATGGTCAGGTCAAGCCCACCACAACTGAGGTCCTCCCAGCCCCCAAGGCCATCATCGAGATGGTTAGATGTCAATGCAAGGCAGACTGTTCATCTTCCAGATGTTCTTGCAGATCAAAGAACTTAACATGCACAGACCTCTGTCAGTGCAGCACCCAGTGCCAGAACGATGAGGACTCCCACGATGTGATGTTGTCTGATGAGAGTGATGATGATGTGTAAACGTGTTTATTGTCAGAGACGCTGTAATCGATTAGTCCCTATATAAATACTTGATCTCATGTGTTCTCCAACGCCATGATATTCAAGCTGATTTTTAGCTGAAGTCCAGGTACATAGCATCCAATGCCCTAAAATTAATGCTTGAGGTTACCTATTCCTGAAATTCACAACTCTCCATGCAGGTTATCTTCTTTGTACTACAGAATAAAACATTCGTCAACATAATATTTGGCTCTATGATTATTTTAGCTTATTTTACTTGGTACGATTGGATTCCTTGCCCCAGAAAATGTAGGTTTAGCTGTTAAAATCAAGACCCTAGGTCATCTAGAAGCCAAGATATTGAGAAATATCAATTTTTAGCGCGGCCATTTTTAAAATCCAAGATGGCCGCCATGGAACCTTCCATGCAAATGAAAACATCACTTTTCCGATTGGTTATACTATAAAGTTTCCAAAAAAGTATAGTTTTGCAAATCTCCAAGAAAAACCAACGAAAATACACAGTGAACCTGACTTGTTGCTAATGACGGTGAAATCAGCATCAGAATCCGAACTCAACGTGCACGGTTCTCTATGTAAGTCCGCCATTTAGATCAAGCCGAGTTCATCGTGTGACGTCACTGGCAAAATCGAAAATCTACACTCTCTGGCTTTGTTCGACACTTTGTGATTGGGAAAAAAATTTCAATCATTTAATTCATTTGGATTCCCCTTTTAGAGTATCAAATTTTTTGGCCAAAATGTGAAGTGGCAATTTTGTCTTCGTATTTGCTTTATAGAAGGTTTATATCTCAGTATCATACACCTAGTGTCGGCTTTATGGCAGATTATAGGATCAGTAGATAGATACTCATTGCAATATCAATTCCATTGCAATTTGATGAGAGACACAAAGAGAGTGATTCTTGGCTGAGACTCCAGCATCACTTAAATCTGTTAATGCCAAAGCTGAGTGGCAATTACTTTGAGAGGGGTCCTTGGTTCCATATACAGGGATTCATTAGAAGACTCCATTACGTACAGTAGCTTCACCATCCTACAACGACCTGAGAATCGGCCTACTTGTGCTGGCCATGGATTACATGGACAACTTATGTACCCTCTTATAGGTACATCATCCACCCACGACTCAATTATAGCATCATTAGATGTACATGGCCTCTAAAATAAGAAACTAGGAGCACAAGCCCTTCACCTAAGTCTGATACAATAGAGTCCTGTTGTAAGGAGTACTCGTGATAGTGAACCACAGTCGGATTTATGTTTAATAGGGTCCGGGACATTAGAGGAACGTGGCTGCATCATTGGCCCCCCATTTGGTGTAAAGTCCCCCCAACCCCTCCAATAAACCTCAAAACATAGTGGAAATAAATTTAAAATGACTAGAACGACACATTTCAATGTCACGACGCCGAGCGATATGACTCCACCCATATTATTACATCATTACACATACCTGTACCAAATAAATCAATTGAGCTGTCCTCAAGTATCACATTTTTACCTGACATGACCTCTGACCTCACCAAAATCACAAACTCACCTCGCTCCTCAACTTTAATGCCAAAAAATAATCAGGTCATCTTTGCATCTTAATACATACTTATACCAACCAAGTTTGACCAAAATCCCATCAATGGTTCACAGGTTATCGTGGTAACAGGATTTTTACCTAACATGGCCTCTGACCTTTGGCCTTTGACCTCATGACCCCAACACCTCATTATACATACCTGCACCAGGTTTGACCAAGATCCCTTCAGCCGTTCTCAAGTTATCGCGGTAACGAAAACCTATCACAGACGGACGGACGGACAACCTGAAAACATAATGCCTCCGTCGACTTCATCGGCAGAGGCATTAAAAAGAGCTGAATTGCATTACTGTGTGTAGCTTATACTAATTTATTTAGCCACCTAATTTATGAAATTTATGTCGCTCCTACCCTGAAAGTTTCGTGTCAGTCGGACATGTGGTTGCTGAGAAAAACGAGGTTTAGCCCGTACGGACAGACGGACAACCCGAAAACTAGCCACCTTCGGAGGCGGAGGCATAAAAAGCAGTTCACAATGTTTCTATGCACTTGTACTGACAGCATTGCAATACAAACAACATGAAAATGTACTCTGAAAGCAATATGAAAATTGACTCACCACTTTACAATGTTTTCCTTCTCTTGATTTCGCTCTTGCAAAGTAAACCGGCTCTTCCGGGAGTTTGTGTTCGTCGTTTATTTATTTTGTCATATATTTCCTTTTGCCCATATTTCTATTTCGATTAATTAAGTGAAAGTTAAAAAAAAAATTCCTCCATTATAATAAGGCCTACTGTTCGGCCTACGGTATAAAACAATTATATTAGACCTTGAGTTCCTGTCTCCCATCTCTGCTAACTTTGAGACAACAAGGGAATACATAATACTAGATTTATAAATAAATAAATGTATCATGTTTTTTTTTGTGTGTGCCCCCTCTGGAGTTTGGACCCTGGACAAATGTCCCGTTGGCCCTCCCTTAAATCAGGACCTGTAGTGAATGGCACTTTTTACGTGGTGGCTGATATCACAACAACAGTGAATTTAATATTTGATACAAACAGTGAAATTTAGAACATTATTTAGATTAAGATAAACTTATCAAAATCCATTGAGCCATTGTGGAAAAAATTTACAATATAAATTCAAGCTATTATATACCTAGTTCAAACAAATGTCAAAATTTATAAGGCTAATTGGATACTTATTTGGTTGTGTGGGGTGTTGCCCAAGTGGTAAACCACACCTGTGTCTGTTTGTCAAAATGAAACTCTCCTGAATCACTCATTTATTCATTTTGTGTGCACCTGTGACTGCTGGTTTGCATCATTGCTGGGAGTGCGGCTGTGCGCTGCTGCAGTGCCCCCTGCTGGTTAGGGCAATGATTTGTAATTTGTTCATGGTGCCGGAAAATACTCATCTACTCTTCGCGAAGGACGCAGTGAGGTCTTTAACATCCACTGACCGATGCCAGCAGATGGGACGTCCAGTTTAATGGGATGCACACACATTGATGAATCACTCTACCTGTGCCTGTGAAACACGTGGATGACCGTTTTATAGCTCGGTCGACATATATATATATATATATATATATATATATATATAAATATATATATATATATATATATATATATATATATACTGTATATATATATATATATATATATATATATATATATATATATGTATATATATATATATATATATATATATATATATATATATATATATATATATATATATATATATATATATATGATTTAAACCCAGGCTAGACAGTTTAGAGGTGAGTGTGCATAGCTCTGGGCCATCCTGCCAGCCTCCTGAATAATAACAATGGGGATCGAGCCATTTGTGCACAATAATGCACTTTATGCTGCACATAAAAAAATGAAGATAGGTTGGCAGTGTTGGTCAGTTTTAATTACAAACATTGCTGAAGGTTATCATTCCGTTTTTCTGCAGATTGGAAAGTTTCCATGCAGTTCATGTTTCAGGATTCCAATTGAAATTCAAATTACTCCATCATGATCTGGAGCAATCCCAGTTCAATCGAAACCTTAACTCCACGATCTGCTCTGTTTATTGTAAATACTAGCAACGGTACCTGCCCTACGGGCGGGGCTTCAATCGGGAGGCCCAAATGAAAAGGCAAAATATCAGAAATTGAAGGCTTTTTTATTTTAAACGATTTATGTAAACATCCGTTAAATCATATCACACGCAAATCATCAAAATCTAAACAGTATTTGTAGAATTTAAATAAAAGCCACAGTCATCACTGTTCTTATCGGTAAATATTATTCCATCGTGTTTGGAAAAACTGGAAAATTGGAATATTGGAAAAAAAAACATGGAAAAACAATATAGCCTACTTTACTCCAGGGGTCCCAGGATTACCCACCCAAAATTTAGTTGCGATCGGTTCAGCGGTTTTTGCGGTACCTGGGAACAGACGGACGGACAGACAGACAGACATTTGGTGAATTATAGTAAGATGCTATGGCATTTCAAAAGAGACGCTTCCATCTTTGGAAGTCTGAGGATGTGAGATTGTTTTACTGCAGCGAGAGTGGAATCTGGTGGAGCATCATGATGAACAGAGATGTGTTATGTAGACTGGTCATTAGATATTGCCTGTGGCAGTACTCATCCAAAAGTCATCTCCCAGTGTTCGGCACATGTGCGTGGAACACCTTTTCATTGTAATGATGCTCGACTACTCCACAAGTAAAATAATTTTGCTGAATGAAATGTAAAATTTGTTTATATTTCACCTTGTATGGTTCAACCTGCATTTCGTATTTGGCCATGGTATCACTTAACTTAACGAATCGGCCATCATCGAGAGTTATAATTGATTTATTTGCAAGCACAGGTCATAGATTTTTGATAATTCTTAATGAAAAGTTCGACATTTAATCTTTCATTATACCTATATTGAGTTGAAATGCGATCATTAAAACAAGATTGTCTTCAAAAGTGCTTTTTGTTATGAGTGATCGATATAACGGGACTCTATTAGATATCGATATACCATTTGGTGAGTTGAAGACTTGCTAGTTGTGTGTGTGTGTGTGTGTGTGTGTGTGTGTGTGTGTGTGTGTGTGTGTGTGTGTGTGTGTGTGTGTGTGTGTGTGTGTGTGTGTGTATGAGCAGGAGTACCCGGCATTGCCGGAGGGGAGAGTAAGCAGGAGAGGGAGGGGTGGGCAAGGGAGTGAGGTGAGGGGAGAGGGAGGGGAAAGATATACTACATATACATTTTTTGTGGGGAGAGGGGTGCCTTTGACAGGCCCCTCCGTTGTTGGGGAAGGGAAGGGGAAGTTAAAATTTTCCCGTGCAAAGAGTGCATCATAACCTCAGTGTTGCACAGGTAAAAAAGGAAATTGTAATACCCTCTGCCACCATCGCGCTACACTGTACACATTTACAATGAGAACTTACGCCCCTCTCCCGGTCCCCCACTCCCCCAAATGAGGTCGCGGCCACATAGCCTATGTTACCCCCCAGGAAAAGTTGTATTTGTATTTGTACCCCGAGTAAAGTATAAAAGCATTTATAGCTGGAGTACCCGGCGTTGCTCATACATTTGGTCGTTACTTATCCAATCTCAACCAGACTTGATGGGAGGATTAAGGGTCACACGATGGAGGTTGGAGCAACTTAATCCCCTTCCCCCTCCCCTCAAGGATGTTGTCTGCCTTGGGTTAAATCTGTGTTGAGGTGTATATCTGTGTTAAGATAGCTTATTGTGGCATTTTTCCAATGCCCCTTTTAATACCAAAAGTAATAACGCTATTGATATCATAATATCAATGGTATTACAAAACAATATTTATACCAATAATATCCCCTTCCCCAAGAGGTTTTTTTCTCTTTGAACAAATGCTGTGTGTATGTGTGTAAATAGCTTATTGTGTGGCACCCCCACCAGGAGAAAAAATATATTACAAAACACAAACATATGATTACCTTTTTAAACAGTCGCTTATGCTATTTAACACAGAACTGAAAGGGAGGAAACCCGATGTTTTTGAGTTGCGACCCGAGATCTACTGTAATCTATATACCCAAGAGAGGAGAAAAGCAAGGCCCTTCCTGCCACTCCCGTAGGGTGGAGTGTGTGCACCAGTGATTTATAAATACAGGTTAACTTTTGCTGAATATTACCAATGTATTTTTCACAACATGTATGGATTTATAACTTGTTGAGTTTGTGACGTAAGTGATAACCCAGTCTTTGCCAGGTTTCGCTGATGTAGATCATCTTCCAGAGGGAGCACGTGATTCCATAGATCACATTCGCAGCGATGGATTCGGAGTCGTCTGTATTTAATATTTATTTTGATTCCTGAGAGTAAAGTAGCCTGGTGTTAGCTTAGCGGTTAGGGTGCCGGCTTGGGATCCTAGGATCCTGGGTTCGAATCCCGGTCGATCGCTGAATTAACGCCAGGGGGGTTGACTCAGCCTGTCATCCTTCTGAGGTCAGCAAATTGAGTACGAGTTCACTGGTAAATCCGTGTTTGTCACAAGGGGCGACCAACAGGATTGGTGTCAGGAAGGGCATCCGGCCATAAAACATTGCTTCATAAAGGGGACCACTGTGCCCAAAAATTGCCAACCCCTGCTCTGCGGGGAAACATGGCCTCTAAAGGTGGTTCCTGAGAGTAAAGTGGTCGTCTTGATGAAACAGCAGGTGTTACATCTACATTACTCCATGAACACGTGAATGTGCCTACTGGGAGGTCGGAAGGTTATGGTCCTTTAACCAAGGAATTTCCTATTCGTGTTCCACTAATTGAGAGATGAGAGGCAGCTGTTGGAAAATTGAAGTGGTTTCATGATCATTATGTTAGAGCTTGGTGTTCCTCCAGCTGAAGATCTTGATTCAAATGTTCTCACTGCACAGACTGTGGAGCTTGAGGAACTGAGAATATGCAATTTAACTTTTGACATGGGAGGGGTGAGAGAATGAATGTAGGAGATAGCTGTGTGGATCTGTACGATTAAAATGGACAGTAGAGGTAAGACTGTTCTCTACCGAATGCGTGTGCTGTTGGCTATCTTGCACCTGTTTGTAATTGTGATGGCGAACATACATATTTCCATGGCTCCCACCAGGAATGATCAAGTGGTCACAGAGTCACTGTAACACCTGCTCTTTCATCAAGACAACCACTTCACTCAGAGGACTCCAATGCAGTGTTAAAGTCACAGAGCACTTTGATGCACATCCGCAAATCAGGTGCACTCCCTGCAAGAAGATCTACAAAGGTGAAACCGGGCTAAGATTTTTTCCTGTCGTTCACATGAACACTTGCTCGATGTCTGATACAACAACATAAACTTCTGAGATGGTGGCTTGACACCTCGACCTTCCCCAAATATTCGTTGAGACACACGACAGCGTCCGATATTTCTTCTCCATTTCAGCACCACGGACAGTCGTAAACACAAAGAGCAAGCCTCATCTACAGGATGGGCACGTTGGCTCCCCACAGGATCAACGAGAGATTTTTATTCCTTTAGACCTCCCATCCTTTACAACTTTTCAATCATTTCCCTCTTTGTTTTCCACCTTTTTTCCCCCTTTTTTTCATTTTATCTATCCTATCTCTCCTAGTTTTTTTATATCTCCTTAGTCTCCTTCACTTTTTCTCTCCTCTCTCATCTTCCCTATTTCTCTTCCTTTTTTCTCTCCTTTATCATTGTTTTTATTTCAATTATTCTTATT
Organism: Myxine glutinosa; assembly: GCF_964187855.1. Taxonomy (NCBI): domain Eukaryota; kingdom Metazoa; phylum Chordata; class Myxini; order Myxiniformes; family Myxinidae; genus Myxine; species Myxine glutinosa. Next base: position 243,548,560 of record NC_136262.1, on the reverse strand, counting down.
AATGATAATAATAATGACAATATTGATAATGACAATAATGATCACGATGATAATAATGATAAAAAATAATGATGACTATAATGGTAATAATGATATTTGAGTATGTCTATTCATTACGTAATATTGGACAATGACTTCATCTATTAATTATGTCCATTAATGACGTACCATTGGAACATGCCTTTAAAAGGCTCTTTTCAATTTCCTCTCCAACTCATTCTACTTCAAAAAAAAAATTCAATCTTTTATAATTCTAAATCACGACATGCTCTAAATTCAAATTCATTCCACCCCTCCTCCATCGTTCTTAAACAGATCGCTAACTTGAAAATCACAATAAACCCAATTTGTTATAAATGTTCGTCTTTCATTAATCATCCACTTTCTAAACTCCCCCCTTGCCCCTCCCCTCCAAATCTCCCCCCTTGCCCCTCCCCCCTAAACTCCCCCCTTGCCCCTCCCCTCCTAAACTCCCCCTGAACCCCTCCCCTTCAAAACTCCCCCCAACCCCTCCCCTTCAAATCTCCCCCCCCCCCTACCATCCCTCTCCAATTCTCCCTCCTCCCACCCCCTTCTCAAAGCTGCCTCCTCCCCACTTCGTCTCCCTTCTATCTCATACCTCTACCTCCCCCAACCTTCTACTTTCCTCTGCCACCCCTCAAATAACCCCTCACTGTGCCTCATCCCATCACCATCAAACCTTTCGTCCTCATCCTTCCCTTTCTTGTAACTCTTCTGTAATCTCTGACACACTATTAACTGCTCTTCCTACCTCCCCCGCCCATCCTTCATCTGCCCCTACCCCACCACTCCCCTCCCCTCTCCTGCACCCGATGCTCCCCCTCTCTCCTCATTAACGAAATGGACCTCAAACATCCAGGGCGTTCGCTCAAACCTGATTGATCTCTCCTTCAAGATGTCTCTGATTCCTTAATATCTCTTCCTGGTTACTCCCTCCGCCGGTATGATAGACCTGAGCCTCGTCCTGGTGGTGGGGTTGCTATCTTTATCAAAAACTCTCTTCCTCACTGTCCTTGCACTGCCCTCTCTCCACCCCACCCCCAGTAATACCTCTGGCTACGGCTTCCTCTCCGCTCCCACCTTTTGTTCAGATGTGTTCTGTACCATCCTCCAAACAGTGATGACTCCATTTACATTTCGCAGTCTGACAACATGGACCAACTTCTATCAACTCATCCCAACTCTCTCTTCCTCATATGTGGCGACTTCAACTGTCATCATGCCAGCTGGCTGGGTGTGGGTTCCTCTCTCACCAGCCATGGCACCTCAGCAAAGGACTTCTGTGACTCACTGGGACTGACACAATCTGTCAATTTCCCAAACCAGATCTCAGTCAATGGAGTATCTTCTCTTCCAGACTTTGTTATGACAAACTTCCCTGCAAATGTCTGCTGCTCTTCTTCTGCTCCAATCGGTTCTTCTGATTATGTGCTTGTTAAAGTGGACATCTCTCTGGCCATTCTCAGAGAGCCTCCTCAGCATCGACGAGTCTGGCATTTCACTCAGGCCGACTGGCACGGGCTGCAAGCAGCCATCAATCACCTGGACTGGTCTCCCATCTCTACTGCCTCTGACATCAATTCTTCCTGGGAATTCTTCCAAAGCAAACTGCTCTCTCTCATGCACAGATTTATCCCATCTCGTCTTCAGTTGTCTTACCCTTCCTCCCATCCATGGCACACTGAATCTTCTGGTGAGGCAGTTGCCCTGAAACAACCTGTCTTTGCCTCTTGAAAGGGGAATCCAACAGAAGGCAATCTCAGTTCCTTCCACCAAGCTCGGAACAAGTGTGTGTCTACCCTCAGGAGTGCCAGGAAGCACTATCTCTCCACACTCAAGAATGAACTCTCAAACCTGTCTCCTTCCTCCAAATCCTGGTGATGTCTGGTCAAATCCGTTTCTGGTGTTTGTTCCCCCTCCATCCCCTCCCCTACCTCAAATGGCTACACAGTTGACACCGCACGTGACAAAGCCGAATGCCTCAACTCTGTGTTTGCCTCAAAATCTTGTGTCCCAAACCCATCTCTCTCTGTTCCCACCTTACCCAGTCCAACCCAACTGCTCCTGGACTCTGTGTCCTTCTCTCCTGACAAGGTGGAGAAGTTTTTGTCAAACCTCGACTCTGATTCTGCAACTGGACCAGATGGCATGAGCCCACGGGTCCTAAAATCCTGCTCTGCCGCTCTATCTCACCCTCTCTCTGTTCTTTTCACCCTCTCTTTTGCTCAAGGTCATCTGCCAGCATCTTGGAAATCAGCAAACATTACCGCTTTACACAAAAAATGTGCAAAAACAGATCCTTGCAACTACAGACCAATCAGCCTGCTCCCAATTATCAGCAAAGTCATGGAATCCATCATTGCTTCGGATATCAAATCCTTCCTCTTCTCCAATGGCTTGATCTCCGATCATCAATTTGGATTCAGACCAGGTCATTCTACTCTGGACATGTTGCTTCTGTTGTCTCAACAATGGATGGAGGTCCTCAATGCCAAACAGGAAATCAGAGCTGTCTCCCTCGACATATCACGTGCCTTCGATACGGTCTGGCACCCAGCTCTGCTCACCAAACACTCCTCCTATGGTATCCATGGAAATCACCACGCTTGGCTTGCGGACTTCCTTTCTGGTCGTAGTCAACGTGTGGCCCTGAATGGATTTCTCTCATCGCCCCTTCCTGTTCTGGCTGGAGTTCCCCAAGGTAGTGATCTGGGCCCTGTGCCTTTTCTGGTCTTCATCAATGATATCTCCGACTCTCTGGAAAATCCTCTCTATCTCTTTGCTGATGACTCCACTCTCTGCCGCTCCATTCCTCATTCCTCAGATCGGCAGCCTGCAGCCTCCTCACTCTCTGCAGACCTAGACAAAATCACAGACTGGTCAAACAAGTGGAACATGTCTTTCAATCCTGACAAATCTCACACTCTTACTACGTCTCTCCGAAAAGACCAACTTGAAAACCCTCCCATCTAATTTCTCAACAATCCTCTTAAAGAAGTTCTGTCGCTCAAGCTTTTGGGTCTCACTATTTGCCATGAACTTTCTTGGGAAAACCACATTTCCAAGCTGGCCTCCAAAGCCAGTCGCCGACTGGGCATCCTCCGTCATGCGAAGTCCTTCCTTGGCACACCTGAGCTCCTCACCACATACAAGGCTTTCATCCGCAGCTCAATGGAATACTGTTCCCCCTTCTGGGCTCGTGCCCCTGCCTCACATCTAGCTCGGCTTCACGCTGTTGAAGCAAAAGCTTTCAGAATCATTGGAATCTCCTGCTATGAAGCTAACTCCGAGGGCCTTTCACTCACTCACCGCAGGCAGGTTGGTGGTCTTTGTCTTCTACCGACTCCTACCGACCTTGCTCCCCCAGCTCTCTCTGTGCTCTGTCCCCCAAATATTCCTGCAGGTCGCACAAGATCTGCCTGCAACCCTCTTATGGTTAAACTGCGAAAATCTAGGCTCTCTGCTCACCTTTACTCTTTCATTCCCCTTTTCTCCCGCCTCTGGAACAAACTCCCCACTCCCTTCAATCCCACTCCCCCCTCCAGGTCTTTAAAACAGCTGTTCACCACCATCTCTTATCTTCCCCCATCCAAAACCTTGATCTTTTCTACCCCTGCTAATTCACCCCAGATGCACTTTTTTCGAAATTCCAACTTCTTTCCTGGAAGTCCTTGCAGTGTCCATATGTTTTATAACTCTCCCACCTCCCCCCAAGCCCTCTCCCTCCCACAGTTCTCTCGATGTCCCTGCTCTCAAATGTTGTGTTTGTGTCCTTCCCCCTCTCTCCCCATATTGTTTACCGCTCCCCTTATTTTGTGTTTTATGTATCGGTTTGTGTCGGTTTGACTTTTTGTGTGATTAATGTTAGCTCTTTCACGAGCCTCGATCTTGTATACCGGTACAAAAAAAGAAAGAAAAAAAAAAGACCTTTAGACTCGTATATACCCTTCAGACCGCTTGTAGACCCTTTTTGGACTTTTTAAACCCCTTTCGACCCTTTAGTCTCTTTCTACCCTTTCGTCCTTCACACCTTTCAGACCTTTTAATCCCCTTTGACCTTCAGACACATTTAGACATTTTAAGAACCTATCGACCCCTTTAGACAATTCAGACCCTTTATACCTACAATTATATGCTTTAGACACTTTCGACCTTTTAAGACCCGTTCGACCTCTTTTAACCCTTTTAAACCCTTTCTACCCCTTTGGACCTTTTCAGACCTTTCAACCTTTACCATTTTTGATCTTTACACCTTTCGACCTTTACACCTTTCAACCATTACACCTTTCTATTTTTACAACTTTACACCTTTACTCACCATTGCCATTTCGACTTTTCATTTGCAATAAATGTCCTTTCATTTAGAAAACTAGGGCATGCCCGTACTATATATATATCTAAAAGTATATCCCCCCCCTCTATTTACATGCAATGGTTTGGTCCAAAGCGAACGGCTTGCGAGTACGGTGACAATCCCCCCCCTCTATTTACATGAAATGGTTTGGTCCAAAGCGAACGGCTTGCGAGTACGGTGACAATCCCCCCCCTCTATTTACATGAAATGGTTTGGTCCAAAGCGAACGGCTTGCGAGTACGGTGACAATCCCCCCCCCCCCCCTCTATTTACATGAAATGGTTTGGTCCAAAGCTAACGGCTTGCGGAGTTTGGTAAAGAAATCGCCATCGCGTGCACAAATGCGCAGGAAAGCGAATGAATCGCAAATTAGTTTTAATTAGTTTTAAAACATAGTTTAATGCCCGAGCGAGTTTAACGCAATCGCAAATCGCATCGCAAAGCGAAAGAATCGCAAATTAGTTTTAATTAGTTTTAAAACATAGTTTAACGCCAACATAGCGCCAACATAGTTTGCCGACGGGAAATAAATGAATACGCTCTCAAATGTGCCGTCCGAGGCAGAGTCTGTTCGCCACGTTCGGCACACGTGATAGCTCGCTGCTCTCTGATTGGTTGAATCGTTTTTTGGACATAGCTCGGTAACTACTTCTCCGATTAATATGAAACCTTGAAAAGGCACATCCTCGGGTCCCCAGCAATATACCTGGCAAGTTTAAAGTATATCGGACCCGTGGTTGTCGAGAAACAGCGGTCACAGACAAACATACAAACATACAAACATACAAACATACAAACATACACACAGAGATTACTGGAATTATAGATAGATTCTTCCATTTAATTGCCACGCAAAATACACCACACAAAACAAGTCCTAACAAGGGCCTGCAATCTATGATTGCTTGTTCTAGTTTATTTTGTAATTTCTTATCATTTCTATACAGTATTTTATTTACATTTTTGGCATACAAAGTCGAGGCTTGTTTAAGAGCTAACACATAAAAGACAAAAACAACAACAACAGGCATTTTAAGGCCATTTTCCCTGCTAGAGCGGGGGTTAGCCTTGCATGACAATGCATGACAATCCGCATGACATCCGCATGATGTTCGTGACATGTCATGATGACATCCGCATGACTTGGTCCGCATGACAATCTTCTCCATTTTGCCCTATTTTCTGCATCTCCCCTTGTTAACCCCCTTGCCCGCATTTCTTCTTCCACCACCTTTAGCCAAGTCTTTCTCGGTCTTCCCCGTCCTCTACTTCCTTCTACATTCATTTCCATCACTCTTCTCAACCAGTCACTTTCATCCCTCCTCAACACATGACCAAACCATCTCAACCTGTTCCTCTTCACAGCATCAATCGCAGGCTCTATTCCCATCATCTTTCGCAATTCATCATTTGTCTTCCTCTCTCAACTATACTCCACACATCCACCGAACCATTCGCATTTCCACCCTTTCCAGCCTTTGTTGCTGCTCTACGTGCATTACCCATGTCTCGCTCCCATAAATCATAACACTTCTTACACATGCAGCATACACATAAAAGACAAAAGTGTAAACATAAACAGAAACATACATGAAACATAATAATAAAGGGAGCGGTAGACAAGAGAGTGGAGAGAGAGAGAAGCACAACAACAGTAAAGAAAAGGGACATCGGGAGATCTGTGGAAGGTAGATGGCTGAGGATGGGCTGATTATATACCCGGGATAAACAAGAGTACACGGGATAAACAAGATGGACACTACAAGGACTTTCAGGAAAGAAAACGAAATTTGAAAAAGGTGGATTTGGGGTGTATTAACGGGGTAGAAAAGATCAAGGTTTTACATGAAGGGAGTTGAGAGATGATGGCGAACAGCTGTTTTTTTAAGACCTGGAGGGGGGAGTGCGATTGAAGAGAGTGTTGGAGTTTGTTCCAGAGGTGGGAGAAAAGAGGAATGAAAGAGTGAAGGTGAGCAGAGAGTCTTGATTTTGGCAGTTTCACCAGAAGAGAGTTGCTGGCAGATCTTGTGCGACCTGTAGGAATATTTGGGGGACAGAGCACAGACAGTGCCCCCCTGCTTTGCTCACAGACAGAGCTAGGCTGGAGAGGAGTCAGTAGAAGACAGAAAGACCACCTATCTGCCTGTGGTGAGAGAGTGGAAAGCCCTCACAATCAGCTTCATCGAGGGAGATTCCAATGATTCTGAAAACTTTGGTTTCTACAGTGTGAAGCCAGGCTAGGTGTGAGGCAGGAGCACCAGCCCAGAGGGGAGAGCAGTATTCCATTGAGCTGCGGATGAAAGCCTTGCATGTGGTGAGAAGCTCAGTATTGCGCAGAAAGGACTTCGCATGACGGAGGATACCCAGTCGGTGACTGACGTTGGAGGCCAGCTTGGAAATGTGGTTTTCCCAAGAAAGATCATGGCAGATAGTGAGACCAAAAAGCTTGAGCGACAGAATTTCTTGGAGAGGATTGTTGAGAAAGTAGATGGGAGGGTTTTCCAGATGGTCTTTTCAGGGAGACATCGTAAGAGAGTGAGATTTGTCAGGATTGAAAGACATGTTCAACTTGTTTGACCAGTTTGTGACTTTGTCAACGTGTGAAGAAGGGGGAGAGGCCACAGCCTGCCTGTTTGAGGATGAGGGATGTCACACAAGAGAGTGGAGTTATCAGCAAATATATAGAGGATTTTTCCAGAGAGTCAAAGAGATCATGCATGAAGATCAGGAATATGACTAGGTCCAGAACATTGCCTTGGGGTACTCCAGCCCTGGACAGGAAGGGGGGGATGAGAGAATTCCATTTAGAGCCAGACGTTGACTGCGACTGGAAAGGAAGGCCGCAAGACATGCAATATGCATGTAGATTTCCATGGATACCATAAGAGGAGCGTTTGGTGAGCAGGGCGGGTGCCAGACCTTATCGGAGGCACAAAATATGTCAAGGGAGACGGCTTTGATTTCGTGTTTGGCGTTGAGGACCTCCATCCATTGTTGAGACAGCAGAAGACAGTTATTATTATTTTTTAAATCATTTTTAATTTTGTTATCATTTGCATCACTTTCCAAAATTGTTTTAGTTTACTTATCTATTCTTCGGTCACTTGTTTTTCTCCCTATTATTTTCACTTCTCTCCCATCGTCTCCTTAACTTTTAACCCCTGAATCCTGACCCTCCCTGTCAAAATCAGTAATTCTCACCTCCATGTGACCCTGATCCCTGACTCTGCCCTCTCCGCCCCCCCCCCCCCCCCCCAATATTTGACTTGTTCCCACTTTGTGTGAACCCTCGCCCCGATCTTTTCTTTCATTCTCGCTCCGGCGAGGGGTTAATGCCTGAAACATCAGCTTCTTGCTTCCCATGGCGGTTCATGTACTTTATCCAGCATCCTGTTTTGTCATCCATATTTATTCAGCATACTATATGTCTTTTTCTCTCAGCTGACTTTGAGCAGTACATTAAACCACAAAGTGCAATAATACGTTTTATTTTTCTGAGAGTGGACTGACGTGCAGCAAAAATGATGGCATTCCATCCCGTTTGTGTTTTTCAAGTATCCAGAGTGCTCCGTAGAATCCACTTCATATCACAATAACTGGGATATATTTCCCCTCGACAACATGATAAAGATGATCTTTAAGAATTCCCAAACAAATTATCCCGAGAAACCTCCCTGGTTTCCTTTGTTATACTTCCATTTTGGTGGAGTTAACTTGAAGGCCTTTTTTATTGACCAAAGGTCTCCCAGACACCGCTATCTCTCTCAGTCCTTTACTGATCATGAAATCGACATTATTCCCACATAGTTCTAAATCACCATCTTTTTAGGGGTCTGCATCTGTCCATGCGTCTGATTTGTGGACTATATTTGGCTTTACCTCTGTCCACCTGAGCTCCTGTGTTTGTGCAATGTGTTCTACCTGTTGCCATTTCTGTGTATACATTGATCAAAGCTTTACAGTAGAGCTTGTACATAAATCACCTGTAGGACAAAAGCATTAGTAGACGGTGTACTTCCACTGTGGTTACCCAGGACATGAGGAGACAAATGGATAAACACATACAGCAGATGGAAGTTTAACCTGGGTTCCAAGCATCGTGAGTCCTCAGCTTCAGATGTTACATCTGCTGCTACAAAGTTCTTTCCTCTTATCTGTTCATTCTCTTTTGTCTTTAATTGTTATGCCGAACATATATCTTTCATTGGCACACTCAACTGTTAACAGACTTCTAAGCCATGCTTGTTGTTAAAGGACCATGTTTTGGAGCTTTAAGTCATAGCTATAGCAGCCATCGCAGACAGGTCGGTGGTCTCTCTGTATTTTACCACCTCCTTTCTGGTCTTGCATCCTCTGCTCTTTCCCGTGCTTTGTCGCCCCCTCCCCAAGGTTTCTGCAGGGCTCACACGGTCCACCATGAACCCCCTTCTGGTGAAGCTATATAAATCCAGGATCATTGCTCACCTCCACTCATTCGTTCTTCTCTTTTTTTTTTCTCACCTGTGAAACTAACTTCCACATCCTCTTCAATGTCATTCTTCCCTCCAGGTCTTCTGGACAGATGTTCACCACCATCTCAGATCATCAACAATCCTAAATCATGATCTTTTGTACCCTCGTTAACCTCACCCAAATCCCTCCTCCTTCCAAATTTCTTCTGTGTCCATATTGTCCACCCCATGCGTGTGAGCTTTGCGTCCTGTTCTTGTCTGTTACACCTTGATCCGTTCAGTGTACCAGCTCTTCCACGAGCATTGACGTGTATATATATATATATATATATATATATATGTATATATATATGTATGTATATATATATATATATATATATATATATATATATATATATATATATATATATATATATATATACATATATATATATCGGGACAGCGCTCGTCACGCTGTTATGTCGTTGATTATTATCCCCGCCGATCGCACCGCACCCCCTGGTTTTGGTTTGCACTGGTGGGAACGATGGTCTGTGTGGCAGACAGGCTGTTGGTTCCATGCGGGTTATGCGGTATTTACCGTGTGAGACATAATTCGTGGCTGGTGCTCACCATTAAAGCTAGGAGGTGCCTTGATCATACATATATATATATATATATATATATATATATATATATATATATATATATATATATATATATATATATATATATATATATATATATATATACAGTATATATATATACAGTATATATATATACAGTATATATATATATACAGTATATATATATACAGTATATATATATATACAGTATATATATATATATATACAGTATATATATATATATATATATATATATATATATATATATATATATATATATATATATATATATATATATATATATATATATACAAAAAACGGCAGGATAAATCAGAAGAATAGTTGATACATTTATTCTGAAAGTGTTGATGTCATAAAGCTTTTATTTTCCATGGCTTTTAATGGGGTTTCAGGCCTCATTCTATTTCGTGCCCATTTCTATATATGCCCCACTTAATTTAAATCGACCTGTTTCTGACCTTTGAATCTTCATTTGAGTCTTCCATTACACCCTGTGTTATCATCTTTTCATCAAGAAGTTTGCTGATATCTCCTTGCAGCTCTTCTGCCCTTTTGTCTGGGTGGCTCATTGTGTGGGCATCTACTTCATTGTATGATTCATATTATCTTTTGAAACCGTAAATTAAGACCTGTGCTATTCTAGATAATATGCTTTCTATTCAAACAATTTCCAGATAGATTTTTAATCCCAAGAAATTCAACTTGTCTTGGTTCCTCGGTGATAAAAAGTGTGCACGCTTTCAATCTTAAGCAGTTTTTACCTTTCTGTCTCACTCAAATTCATCCATTCTCATTTTATTTATGTTGCTGTTTTTCAAATTGTTGGATAGTTGAGCTTATCTTGCAAGTGAATTAGTATCGGTAGATAGCTGCGTATGTCATTAGCTTGATGTAATTTTTACCCTCACGAGCAGAGGGTATTGCATTTGAGTCCGTTTGTCTCTGTTTGTCTGTTTGTCCGCACAGAGTAAATATGATTTTCTCTGCAACCGTTGGTCGATTGACAGAAATTTTCACCATAGGTGCACCTCCTGTAGATTTAAAAATAATAATTATGACGTCATAGGTCACATGGTAGGGGTGTCATCTTGGAAAAAATGAAAACTCTGCACCTCTATATCTCCGAAAGCGCTGCATAGAAAAAATTAAGACATGGCTCATTGTAAAGAACTCTCCATGTGGAATAACATCTGTTAATGATGATGTCGTAGGTGCCTCTATTATGACGTCATAATTTGCAAGTACAAAACTTCATCTGATCAAGATGAAATTTCTTGAGCATAATCTAGGGATAAATTAGTGGAGAAAAAAGAATGATGACGTCATCGGTAACGTGGTTCGGCCGCCATATTTGTTTGAACACAAAAGCCTTAAAAAACACTAAAACACGTCCTGGTAAGGGTCTGCAATCTCTGATTGCTTTTTCTTGTTTATTAATGTAGTTTGAGTGTGGATGAGTTGGATAATTGACAAGAACAAGCTAATTCCATTTTAGTTCAGGTCCAGATCCAGATCCAGCGTATTACTGTGCCAGGATCAGTGTACTGAAATACAAATCGTAAACTCTTCAGCCTCCTGGAGTTATGCACTCTTCCGAGTGCCGTTCTAGCACTGAAGGTGTTTCTCTAATGCATTTGGAGGGCCAGAAAATTGGTGTGGACTGCTCCTTATTCTCCCTTAAAAAGTCCATCAAAACCAAGGCACCGACTTTCATCCCACATACAAAGCACTATGCAATCAACTACAATGTCATCAAAAGCAGCAGAATAATTTGAATGCAAGGAGCCCTGTGATTGGCGAGGATTTGAACCAATCCACAACGCAAACCGTCCCCAACATAACTTAACGTGGTGTCACCTTCTACACCACTCTTAACGCCTCTGAGCGTCGTGCCTCCTCCCCCAAGCCCTCTCCCACCCACAGATCTCCCGATGTTCCTGCTCTCAAATGTTGTACTTGTATGCTTCCCTCTCTCTCCCCATCTTGTCTCCCGTTCCCTTTATCTTATGTTTTATGTGTCAGTTTGTCTTTTTGTGATTAATGTTAGCTCTTACACGAGCCTCGATCTTGTATACAAAAAAAAAAAGAGCTTGCTTTCAAAATGTCAGGCTTTAATAAATAATTTATTCTTTCACTGCTCAGTGTGCTATCTTTTATTAACATGTACTGTGTGTGCGTATATACTAATTATAGGTGCTTGTATATTGCAAAATAAAATATGTCTTAAACTATTGTGAATAATCTCATTCATACAAGTTTTTTTTCCACAATCCAAATACGGTTTTTCATCAAACAACTGCAAACTTGTGTAGCACTTCCACTAGCAATGTGTAGCGTCATTCTTTTGAGGTTATTTTTGACTTTGCCACATTGTCATAAGGGAGCTTTTGTACATTTGCCGCCTTCTAGATAATGATGTGTTAATGCAACGAATTTTTATCCTCAAAAGTATGACCCCATGTGGTGTTTCACCAAAGTGATTCCTGTTACTCCCACCAAAGAATCACCAGGATGAGCCACCTCCGTGCCTCCTAGAGCTTGAGAGGAGTTGCTCAACAGATAACATTAAAATACAAACCATTCTTGGATGGTTGTTTCTCCTTTTGTAGCTTGTTAGCTCAGAGTTGATTATCTGTTGTGATCAGAAGGTTTGTGCTTTAAGGGGCACAACAAGTTAAAATTTGAAATACTAATGAGATACCAGTGCTACGCAGTACGCCAGAGGAGGGTGGGAGGCCAGAAGCAAACACGCAATGCCGATACGGCGAATGCTAAAGCATGAAACCAATAAATTCCACATTTCTGCGCATGCGCAAGATTGGAGGTCTCGTCTCTTCAAAGCTGTCCATGCGCGCTCGCTTTCGAAGTTAAGTAACTTTTCACAATTGTGTTTTTGTCGAAACTGTATCTTTCTCTCGGTGTATGTATCTATTGGGGTGTCTTTAATAGTATTCTTGGCGTTGGTTTTTCATACCTGTGTACAGAATCGTCGGTCTTTCGTATCGCGTATTCTGAGGCCTAAGTGTAGTACTAGGCTACCGTGTCCGACCTTGGCTTGAGGCTTTGTTTTTGTCTCAGCGGTTCTCCGATCGCGCTGCAATTACTTTCCGGTCTCTGTTTTTCACGGTCTTTTCATCCCATACTTCCTTGTTTTAAAATCCCCCAAAAAAAAAACATTTCCTTCTGTTCTTATTCGTTTATTCGTTCTTATTTGTTCGTTCGTTCTTCGACCACGTTGTTTGTGATCACGTGATCACGTTGTTAAAAAATGTCTCATCTGACCCCTGAAGACCTGTATTCTGTCATATTCTATAACACCTTTTTCTTCTTCTTCAATAAAAGGATGCTTTCGACTTGCTCACCAAATCTATTCATTCCAAAAAAAAATTCCATCTCTTATAGTGCATCTTTCATTCATTCCCTAAACTCTCCAGCACTCCACCCTCCCTCCAGCATCCTCAAACGTATTTTTGACCCGAATGTCTCAAGAAACTCATTTTGCAATAAATGTTCATTTCCCATTAATCGTACACTTTTCAAAATCCCATCACCCCAAAAGCCCATTTCCCATCACCCCTCCCCTCTAAATCTACCCCCTTGCCCCTCCCCTCCAAATCATCCCCATCACCCATCTCTTTCAAATCTTCCCCCTTTCCCCTCCCCTCCAAATCTTCCCAACCACCCATTCCTTTCAAATCTCCCCCCACACCCCTCCCCTCCGAGACTCTCCCTCGCTCCTCCCCTCCTAGACTCCCCTCTCACCCCTCCTCCTCAAAGCGTCCTCCCCGCTTCTTCCCCCTTCCAACTTTCACCTTCATCTCCCTCAACCTTCTGCCTCGCTCTTCCCCCTCGTCAAATAACACCTCACTGCGCCTCTCCCAATCACCATCAAACCTTTTGTCTGCCCCATTCTTCCCTTTCTCCAAGCTATTCTGTAATCTCCGACACACCTTCAACAGCTCTCCCTACCTCTTCCTCCTCTTCCACATCTTACACTACCACTCCCCCTCCCTGTTCTGTATCCGATGCTCCCCCTTCCTCTTCCTTAACAGTATGGACCTCAACCGTATGGACCTTAACATCCGGGGCCTTCGCTCAAACTTGTCTGATCTCTCCATACAGGTTGCTTCTGACAAACCAGACGTGATCTGCTTAACAGAAACTTTCCTCCTTCATGATGTCTCTGATTCCTTGGTATCTCTCCCAGGTTACTCCCTCCTCCGGTATGATAGACCTGAGCCTCGTCCTGGAGGTGGGGTTGCTATCTTTATAAAAAAAACTCTCTTACTCACTCGCCCTGCACTGCCCTCTCTCCACCTCACCCCCAGGAATACCTTTGGCTACGGCTTCCCCTTCGCTCCCACCTTTTGTTCATATGTGTGTTGTACCGTCCACCAAACAGTGATGACTCCATCTACATCTCGCTGTCTGAGAATATGGACCAACTTCTATCTACCCATCCCAACTCTCTCTTCCTCATATGTGGTGATTTCAACTGTCACCATGCCAGTTGGCTGGGTGTGGGTCCCTCCCTCACCAGCCATGGCTCTTCAGCAAAGGACTTCTGTGACTCACTGGGACTGACACAATCTGTCAATTTCCCTACCCGGATTTCAGTCCACGGAGCATCTTCTCTTCTGGACTTGGTTATGACTAACTTCCCTGAAAATGTCTGCTGCTCTTCTTCTGCTCCAATCGGCTCTTCTGATCATGTGCTTGTTAAAGTGGACATCTCTCTGACCATTCTCAGAGAGCCTCCTCAGCGTCGACGAGTCTGGCATTTCACTCAGGCTAACTGGCACGGTCTTCAAGCAGCCATCAATCATCTGGACTGGTCTCCCATCTCTACTGCCTCTGACATAAATTCTTCCTGGGAATTCTTCCAAAGCAAACTGCTCTCTCTCATGCACAGATTTATCCCATCTCGTCTTCTGTTGTCATACCCTTCCTCCCGTCCATGGTACACGGAATCTTGTGGTGAGGCTATTGCCCAGAAACAACTTGTTTTCGTCTCCTAGAAAGCAAATCCAACGGAAGGAAATCTCATTTCCTTTCAGAAAGCCCGAAACAAGTGTGTGTCCACCCTCAGCAGAGCCAGGAAACAATATCTCTCCGTTCTCAGGACCGAACTCTCTTATTTGTCTCCCTCTTCCAAATCCTGGTGGCGTCTGGTCAAATCTGTTTCTGGTGTTTGTTCCCCTTCCATCCCCTCCCTCACCTCAAATGGCCACACGGCTGACTCCACACGTGAAAAAGCTGAATGCCTCAACTCTGTGTTTGCCTCTAAATCTTGTGTCCCAAACCCATCCCTCTCTGTACCCACCGTACCCAGTCGTACCCAGCTGCTCCTGGACTCTGTGTCCTTTCCTCCTGACAAGGTGGAAAAGTTTCTGTCAACCCTCGACTCGGATTCTGCAACTGGACCTGACGGCATCAGCCCACGGGTCCTAAAATCCTGTTCTTCCGCTCTTTCACTCCCTCTCTCTGTTCTCTTCACCCTCTCTTTTGCTCAAGGTCATCTTCCATCTGCTTGGAAATCTGCCAACATCACCGCTTTGCACAAAAAAGGTGCAAAAACAGATCCCAGCAACTACAGACCAATCAGCCTTCTCCCAATTATCAGCAAAGTCATGGAATCCATCATTGCTTCAGATATGAAATCTTTCCTCTTCTCCAATGGCTTGATCTCTGATCATCAATTTGGTTTCAGACCTAGACACTCTACTCTGGGCATGCTGCTTCTGCTTTCTCAACAATGGATGGAGGTCCTCAATGCCAAACAGGAAATTAGAGCAGTCTCCCTTGACATATCACGTGCCTTCGATACGGTCTGGCACCCCGCTCTGCTCACCAAACCCTCCTCTTTTGGTATCCATGGAAATCTCCACGCATGGCTGGCGGACTTCCTCTCTAGTCGTAGTCAACGTGTGGCCCTGAATGGGTTTCTCTCATCTCCTCTTACTGTTCAGGCTGGAGTTCCACAAGGCAGTGTTCTGGGCCCTGTGCTTTTTCTGGTCTTCATCAATGATCTCTCTGACTCTCTTGAAAATCCTCTGTATCTCTTTGCTGATGACTCTACTCTCTGTCGCTCCATTCTTCATCCCTCATATCGGCAGTCTGCAGCCTCCTCGCTCTCTGCAGACCTGGACAAAATCACAGACTGGGCAAACAAGTGGAACATGTCTTTCAATCCTGACAAATCTCACACTCTTACGATGTCTCTCCGAAAATACCGACTGGACAACTCTCCCATCCACTTTCTGAATAATCCTCTCCAAGAAGTTCTGTCACTCAAGCTTTTGGGTCTCACTATCTGCCATGATCTTTCCTGGGAAAACCACATTTCAAATCTGGCCTCCAAAGCCAGTCGCCGACTGGGCATCCTCCGTCGTGCGAAGTCCTTCCTTGGCACACCTGAGCTCCTCACCACATACAAGGCTTTCATCCGCAGCTCAATGGAATACTGCTCTCCCCTCTGGGCTGGTGCTCCTGCCTCACACCTAGCTCGTCTTCACGCTGTTGAAACCAAAGCATTCAGAATCATTGGAATCTCCCGCGATGAAGCTAACTCCAAGGGCCTCTCACTCACTCACCGCAGGCAGGTTGGTGGTCTTTCCGTCTTCTACCGACTCCTCTCTGGCCTTGCCCCCCCAGCTCTCTCTGGGCTCTGTCCCGCAAATATTCCATTAAGGTCGCACAAGATCTGCCTGCAACCCTCTTATGGTCAAACTGCCAAAATCAAGACTCTCTGCTCACCTTCACTCCTTCATTCCTCTTTTCTCCCACCTCTGGAACAAACTCCCTCACTCTCTTCAATCCCACTCCACCCTCCAGGTCTTTAAAACAGCTGTTCACCACCATCTCTTATCTTCCCCCATCCAAAACCTTGATCTTTTCTACCCCCGCTAATTTCACCCCAATTCCACTTTTTTGAAATACCAACTTCTGTCCTGGAAGTCCTTGGTGTCCTTGTGTTTTATACTTCTCCCTCCCCCCCCCCCCCTTCCCACGCCTCTGCCCCCCAAGCCCTCTCCCTTCCACACATCTCCCTGCTCTCAAATGTTGTGTTTGTGTGCTTCCCCTTCTCTCCCAATCTTGTTTTTCCGCTTCCTCTTTTTATATATTTTGTTTGTCTGGTTGATTTGTTTGTGAAGTAAATGTTAGCTCTTTCACGAGCCTCGATTCAGTATACAAAAAAAACAAAAAAAAAATTCCTGTAGTACCCTCAGTCATACGTCAGACATGGACAGCAAGTTCGTGAAGGACTTCCATTAAAAACGTACCCGTTCGCAAACAAATGGGTATGCTCACATATAGAAACATCGATCGTGGGTCCGTGGCGAATCTGCATATGGCGATCCGTGAAGTTCACGTTTAGAAAGTAGAAACCATCACGGCATGTCGTCATTTACTTGAACTCGATGTCTCTTTTTTCATTCCAAACAACATAACTCCAATCACAAATTAATCACAAAATAAACTTTTAACAACATTGTTCATGTTTCCTTCATTGTAAAAACTACCAAGTCAACAGTTAAAAGGATTTTGAGCTGATAGGTGTTACGGCCTTGGCAAGATCGATGGAGACAGCGATCTGTTAGCGTATACGCCGCCAAAATAGCTATGTGGAATTCTCTCATGTAGTGATTACACTCACATCGTTTGAACTTTGGCCGAGGTCATTATTTACTTTTAATGATGTTTATATACGAATCAAAAAGAAGATAATTGTTTTGGGTCGTCCTTTCCGCATATCTCGTGGGATTGTGAGTTGGAGAGACGACCGTGATGGCGGGGAGGGGGTTGGCATTCTCTCAAGCAGGGATTCAACCCATGTCCTTATAAAAGGTCTTTGTCCGAGGTTACCGAGTCCGATTGGTGCAGCCGTGCAGTGATCGGTGAAGCCGTTTGTGCGGCACCTGGGAAAATAACGTTATGCGGGAGTCCAAACCTGAAAATGCTGGAGGCCAAAGCTGAAATTGGAAAAACAATATACCCTATTTTACTCCAGGAGATCCCAGGATTACCCACCCAAAATATCGTTGCGATCGGTTCAGCCGTTTTTGCGGTACCTTCAAACAGACGGACGGACGGACAGACAGACAGACAGACAGACGGACGGACGGACATTTGGTGAATTATAGTAAGATAGACTTCTTATAATCTTCAATAAAGTTCCTCTATGCAATAAGAATGGTTATATGACTTTTGCAATACCGTTTATATTTCTGGAGATATAAGCAATATTCTTTACAACATGATGTCTGCAACAGTGGCACAGTTGTTGGTTTTATATCCAGGTATACACGTTTTGGAGTTGCTTACTGTAAGTACCACCAAATAGTGTAAAATAGACTATATACCATTATCACTATTGTGTATAATACGCAGGGCACTTTTCAGATGAAATTCTCAGGAAAAAAATAACACTTTATATGTATAACCCGCACCCAAAAAAATGATCTCCATCCCAGGACTGTATGTTGAGTTACCGGTAACTCAAATAAGCAGTTTTGCCGATCTATAGAAAGTCATTTTAGATGGTGTTTTCCAAAGCTTATTTTGATGCTAGGGCGATGTATATTTCTAAAAGTTTAAACAAAAGGTTTTAAAAACAAACTAATGCATTACAACCGAACAATTTTCATTATTCTGTCAATCATTGTGATACATAACAAAAAGTTATGTTCAATGTTGCATAAGATATCCCACAATGCACTGCATTTTTAAGATGGTGTGATGTGTTCATCTCCAAGCTTACATTGATGTTTTTGTGGTGTATGTTTATATAAACATTTCAATAAAATGTTTTAACAGTAAACTAATCTATTATATAATGCGAACTGTGGTGTCTGTCCGTGTGTGTGTTCGTCTGTCTCCTGTTTCCAGCGGCCGTTTCCAGTGCTGCGTTTGAAAAGCTGCGCATACAGGCACATCTCAACATTCAACCAGAAGATGAGCATTATACCATTATGCGTTTCTCCAGACATATCATGTGCTTTTAACACAGTATGGCATCCCGCCTTACTCTCCAAACTCTGTCTATGGGATCAAAAGCCAACTCCACACTTGGCTTCCTCACTTCCTTCATAGCTAAAAGACTCGTCATAAAAATCATTCTGAAAGCAAAAACGTCATATATTTCTGATCGGATTACTAGGAGCTCCTCCTGTAAGCAACTGTTCAGCATTACCAACCGCCTGTTTGCCACCAAAAATAAATCCGTTCTTCCCACTGTATTTCCTCAAAACGAACTACCCCGACGCTTCCTGCATTTCTTTCACAATAAAATTCAGTCAATAAGAAACAATCTTGACAAGCAGTCACTCCTTTCCTTCGATGATGCTGAACACTGCTTTCACGGGCGACCTCTTAGTTCGTTTACTCCTGTTACTGAGGAAATTGTCAAATGTACAATCCTCAAGTCAAACACAAAAACATGTGATCTTGACCCCCTTCCCACCGATTTGTTTACTGAGTGTTTGGACACCCTCCTCCCATTTATTACTGCAGTTATCAATGATTCTCTGACTACTGGTTCATTTCCACCTCTCTTTAAACAAGCTCTTGTTAAACCACTTCTTAAAAAGCCCACCCTTGACCTTAATGACATGAAAAATTACCATCCTATCTCCAACCTGTCTTTCCTGTCAAAGATCACAGAAATAATTGTGCTATCACAGATGAATGACCATCTAGTTTCAAATAATCTTTTCAATTCTTGCCAGTCGGCATATAGACCAGGCCATAGCACCGAGACCGCTCTCCTGAGAATAACCAATGATCTTCTGACCTCTCTTGACTGTGGTAAGGTTTCCGTTTTTGCTCTTTTGGACTTGTCTGCCACCTTTGACACGATTGACCATAGTGTCTTAATTTGTCGTCATGAAATCACATTTGGTATAACTGGTACTCCCCTTTATTGCCTGATGTCCTATCTTACTGATAGAGTGCAAACAGTTGTTGTCAATGGCCAGAAATCAGCCCCTTCTCCGCTTTCCTTTGGCGTTCCCCAGGGCTCAGTCCTGGGACCTATCCTCTTTCTTTTGTACACTCAGCCTCTATTTGATCTTGTTGCCAGACATTCAGTTGATTACCACGCCTTTGCGGACGACAATCAGCTGTACAAAGGCAGCACGATTCAACAAATCGTGCCCACTGTTGAAGTGTTAGAAGGCTGTATTGCCGACGTGAAGGCGTGGATGACCTAAAACAAACTTCAGCTGAACGATTCTAAAACAGAGTCTATGATTGTAAGATCGCACAGATGTCCTCTACAATGTTCACTTCCTACCACTATTCATGTTGGTGAAACCGATGTAAACTTTGTTTCGTCGGCCAAGAACCTTGGTGTGGTTTTCAACTGTAACATGACATTTTCCAAGCAAGTACATCAAACTTGCAAATCAGCATACTCTCAGCTGCGTACGATCGCATCCATTCGCCACTTTCTTACTCCTCAAGCTGCTCTAACTCTGGTCTGTGCCCTTGTCCTCTCAAGGCTAGACTATTGTAATTCTTTGTATGCTGGCTGCCCTCAGTTTCTCTTGGATAAGTTACAAAAGGTTCAAAACTCTGCCGCTCATCTTGTCTGTAAGGCGAAGAAGTCTGACCATGTTACTCCGCTCCTTGAATCTTTACACTGGCTGCCTGTCTCTGCTCGTGTGCAATACAAAATTTGCACACTATGTTATAAATCATTGTGTGGAACGGGACCTTACTATCTCTCCGATTTGTCACTCTCTATGTACCTCGGCGACGGCTTCGTTCACGCGACGACTCTATGACCTTGGAGCCGCCGCGCACCAGCACCAAGTCGTTTGGCGAGAAATCCTTTTCCTTTGCTGCACCTCTGCTCTGGAATGGCTTGCCTTCCTCTGTTCGACATGTTGACTCTCTTCCTGCCTTTAAAACCTCCCTCAAAACCTATCTGTTTCACAAGTCTTTCAAAGTCTAAGTCCTGTTTTCCCTTTGGTTTGAGGTGGGACAGAGATCGAGAGTATGTCTGTGTACATGTGCGGGGGAGGGAGGGGAGGAGGAGGGGGAGTACACATCTGTGGGTTTTGAATGGGGAGGGAGAGGAATAGGGCAAGAGTGAAGGTGTGTCTGTGTGTGTGTATGTTTGTGTGTGTGTGTGCGGTGTGTGTGCGTTCGCATGATAATGCAAAGCGCCATGAGGGTGGTTTACTCTGCTTGATGGGGCTATATAAGACTCCTTTATTATTATTATTATTATTAATCCTCTACTCTCGTAGCCAATGTATGGTTCTTAATGGAATCCTTTCATCTCCTCTGCCTGTCAAGGCTGGAGTACCCCAAGGCAGTTTTCTGGACTGAGTTATATTCCTGGTCTTCATAAATGATCTCTCTGACTCTCTGGAAAATCCCTTTTATCTATATGCTGATGACTCCACCCTCTTCCATGACATCCCTCATCATTCAGACTGACATGCTGCTTGCAGACTCTTCCCACTCCTCAGACCTTGAAAAAAAATCACAAACTGGTGAAACACTTGGCATTTTAACCCTGATAAATCCCACACACTCACTCACTCTCGCTCTCTGAAAAGGACCATGTGGTAAACTCTCCTATCTATTTTTTTTAACAATCCTCTTGAGAAAGTTCAGTCACTCAAACTCCTGGGTCTCACTATCAGCCATTAATATTCTTGGGCAAACCCCATTTCAAAATGAGCCTCCAAATCCAGCTGCCGCCCGGGCATCCTCCGTCATACAAAGTACGTCCTTGGCACACCCGGACTTCTATCCACCAACATGGCCTTCATCTGCAGCCTGATGGAGTGCTGCCCTCTCCTCTGTGCTGGATCATGCTGGATCTTGACGCAGTGGAAACCAAACCTTAAGATTATTGGAATCTCCCGCGTTGAATCTGAGTCTTTGGGCCGATCACTTCGGCATCGCAGGCAGGTCTGTGGTCTTTGTCTTCGACCACCTCCTTTCTGTTCTTCCTCTCTCTTCTCCCTTCTGTGAGTTATCACCCTCCCTCTCCTCTCCTCCATCCCCCCATCTGGTGAAACTCCAAAAATCCAGAATCAATGGTCACCTCCACTTATTCATTCCTCTTTTTCCATCCTGTGGAATCAGCTTCCACATTCTCCTCAATCTCATTCTTCTGTCTAGTTTTTCAAGACAGTCGTTCACCACCATCTCCGATCATCCCCCATTCAAAACTATGAACTGTTCTACCTTTGTCAACTCTCCAAGTCCACCTCTTCTCAGCTTTCCAGTTTTTCCTTTTGTCAGAGTTTGCTTCTGTGTCCTACTTGTTCACTCCACGTGTTCTGGCCTAGTTCTCATTCTTCCTCACATTTATTATCTTCAAAGTCTCTATTTTGTCCATCAACCCCACTGTTGTGTTTCCCCATCTCCTTCTGCTGTTTCTTTTGGTCTGTTGCATCATTACCTGTTCTACGTTCTACCTCGTCCACAAGCCTCGACTCTGTATTAAAAAAAATTTTAAACGACAACATTATCTAGTTTTCTTCAAGTCGTGACTGACTTCTGGTTTCATTCACGATCAGATTTCACCAAACGTCCCTATCCTCCATTGCTTCCCAAAGCTTTAGCAGAGACATCTTGGTTGCAGTCTTTGCCGCATCGATCCAGCACGTACAATGTATGCCTCTTCCTCCTCTTCCATTAAGCATACCCAATGTGGTTGTTTTCTCCAGACTTTCATTTTCTGCATGGATGATGTTTCCAGAGAATGATGGTTTGTTTTTGCATCAGCACTTATAATGTACATGGGGGTTTATTTTCTTCATGCACCGATTTATTTGTTGTTCTTTCAGTCCATGGAAATTTTAATAATCGTCTCAAACGCCATATTTTAAAACTGTCAATCTTCCTCCTTTCTTTCCTTTCCACTCTCCACGACTCACATCCATTCTTTTCAACTGGAAATACGAGAGAATTCACCAGCCTCGGCTTGGTTTAAGTTGTCACATCTTTGTGTTTCCAGATCCTTGTTAATCCTAACATTGCTGTTCTCCCCAATGCTGACCGTCTATTAATTTCTCCTCCACTTTCTCTACTCACAGAGTAGAGAAATGGAGGAGAAAGAAGAGTAGAGAAAGCGTAGCACCCAGAGGTCCCACATTTTGGGTGTAAGAACGTCAAGTAATGGTTCGGTTGGTTATTTGAGCATTCTCGTGCATCCCCTTTCGTTGGTAATGGTATGTACACTGACTACCTCCACCTTTTAGGCCATACAATCCTGCTCCAGATAGCTGTTAAAATTGATTGCCTCCTCCCCAACTACCTTATCTAGTTCTATTGCAATTTTGTCCGCACCTGGTGCTTTTCGTTTTGCCAGCTCTTTCAAGGCTCCACATCATTATATCACTATAGGTTCTTGCTCATATTCTCTTTCTTCAAAGGTTGCCATATCTCATTTGTATAGAGTTCTTCCATTTTTCTTTCACCTGTGTTTCTTCTGTCAGGTATTTTTCTCTTCCACACTTAAAGACCCCAATCCTAGATCGAATGTTTCCTGTGATCTCTGATATTAAAAAAAAAACATCTCTTCTTCTTCCCGCTCTGTTGTCACTTTCTAACTCGATGCATCCCTCTTTGGAAAAATTACCTCCGCCACCGAAGATGGATGGAGGTTATGTTTTCACACCTGTCTGTTACTTGCGAAAATCGAAGATTTTTGAAGTATATTGGTTTGTCTTGTGCTTTATTCTGTCTGTTTGTTACTTGGGGAAAAAAACTTTTTTGGACAAGTATGTTGACCACTCCGGTGTGTGTGTTTGTGTGTTTGTCCGTCCGCTCACTTATACTTGCCTACAGGTCACAATTTTAAACCGATCTTCACGAAACTTCACCAAATTGTAGAGTTTATGGTCCGACAAAATCGTATTCATTTTTGAGGTCAAAAGGTCAACATAGGCCTAAGGTCAACCACTTCTCCTCGGAATTCTAAAATCCTCAATTTTCATCCGATTGACTTGAAATTTGAATAGCATTTACATATCAGCGAAGTTAATTCAACCACCAACTATTTTTCACATCAACGTAGGCCAAAAGGTCAACATAAGCCAAAAGGTCAACAACCTTTTCAAATTTCTAAAATCCTCAAATATTCATCCGATTGACTTTAAATTTGAATAACATTTACACATCAGTTAACTGAATTCAATCACCAACTATTTTTGAGATCAACATAGGTCAAAAGGTCAACAACCTTTTCAAATTTCTAAAATCCTCAATTTTCACTCGATTGACTTGAACATTCAATACCATTTTCATATCAGCCAACTGAATTCAACCACCAACTATTTTTGAGATCAACATAGGTCACAAAATCAACATAGGCCAAAGGTCAACCACTTTTCTCGAATTTCTATAATCCTCAATTTTCATCCGATTGACTTGAAATTTGAAAAATAATTTCATATCAGCTAACTGAATTCAACCACTTATTTCAAATTAATAAAATCCTCAATTTTCATCCGATTGACTTGAAATCTGAATAGGATTTTCAGAACAGCTAACTGAATTCAACCACAAAACTATCATTGAGATCAACATTGGCCAAAAGGTCAACTTAGGCCAAAGGTCAACAACCATTTCAAATTTCTAAAATCCTCAATTTTCATTCGATTAACTTGACATTTGAAGCGGATTTGCACATTTGGTCATTTAATTCAATCACCAATTATTTTTTAGGTCATCATAAGCCAACAACTTATTTTCGGGATTTCGCAAGTATCGTGCTATGCACGACATATTTCTTGTTTGTTTGTCTGTTTGTGAACAAAATATCTCAAAAAGTTGTGGACGGATTCAAACGAAATTTGATAGAGAGGTAGTGTATGTGACATGGACGAAATAATTACATTTTCGTGAAGATCCGGATTCGGATCCGGCTACTATAATTTTTTAAGTGATTCTTCACCATTGGGTGAGAGGGATAAAAACGATATATAGCAGGATATCTCAAAAAGCTGTGCACGGATTTGGACGAAACTTGGTGGACCGGTTGGGTGTCTGACAAGGACAAATAGATTCGATTTTGGTGAAGATCTGAATATGGATTCGAATGTGAGAATTATTTAATCTTTCAGTGATTCTTCGCCATTGAGTGATAGGGCTAAAAACGATATATAGCAGGATATCTCAAAAAGTTGTGCACGGATTTGGACGAAACTTGGTGGACCGGTTGGGTGTCTGACAAGGACAAATAGATCCGATTTTGGTGAAGATCTGAATATGGATTCGAATGTGAGAATTATTTAATCTTTCAGTGATTCTTCGCCATTGAGTGATGGGGCTAAAAACGATATATAGCAGGATATCTCAAAAAGTTATGGATGGATTTGGGCGAAACTTGGTGAACCGGTTAGGTGTGTTACAAGACCGAATCAATTCGATTTTGGTGGAGATCTGAATAAGGATTCGGATACGAACATTATTTAATTTTTAAGTGATTCTTCACCATTGAGAGATCGGGTGAAAAGCAATATATAACATGATATTTAAAAAAGTTATGGACGAGTTATGACTAAACTTGGTGGATGAGTTGGTTAGGCGACAAGAACAAGCCGATTAGATTATGGTTCAGGTCCGAATCCAGATCCGGCCTATTAGTGGGATACAAAACATAAACTGTTCAGCCTGGCGGAGGTATGTGCGCTGCCAAGTGCCATTCTACTTTTCTTTGTCTTTCCTAGCTTGGCGTTGGAAGTCAGTATTTATCCACTTAATGTCCTCTCTTGATTCATCTTTGGTTTTCATTTATCTTCTTCTGTCTGCAACATTTATTGCCTCTTCTGAAATTGATGGCAAGGAAAGGTTTATTTTCTAAAACACTGATCAATTGGTGGAGTAATCCTACCATTGATTTCCACTTTCTATTGAGGCTCAAGTTTTTCGAGAGACTCTTCCTTAAATTACCCTTTTAAATCATTATAATGCAAAACTATACTTGTCTTTGTGTTTATCAAATGCTCCTGAAATATCAATATCATATAATTTCATTATCATCAAAGAGCAATTGTCCCTCAATTGATGCAAATCCGATTATTTTGGTTTGGCTTATTCCCAGCAACAGAACAACAATATGCAACACTACTGTAGATATGTACATAAGACATCATTTCAGATATTTGGACGCCATGCCATGAAAGAATAGATCTGATGACAAAATTGGTAGAAGCCAAAAAACGTCCCCCTCTCCCACCCCCCTTCCCCACCAATATACAGCGCAGATAGTCGTCTTTTTCTTCGTAGTTTCCATCCGGTGTCAAATTCTTCCCATTGGTGTTGCATGAGATTCCTGATGCCATCAGAAAAACATTTTGACTCACCCCCATATATGCAATTCAGTTAATATCTCTCCATATTGATAACCCCAGATTTCCTAACAGGGCCATTCCATGCCAATTTACATAATGTTCGAAAACTTACGCAGGTATAACCATCTCAAATATTGGGTAAACATTTGTTCAACAAAAAATACCTTAAATATAAAACGTCACATAAAATTTCAGCCCCAACTCCATTTCTTGGCATTTTGGGTGGTTTATATCATGCCGCTGGATAAAGATGTTTGTCTGAATATTTTAAGGCTTTGTGTAAATTTCTCTCAAAAAAATAACCATCATCTCTCCAACATAATGCACATTGTATCATTTTCAAGTTGCAGGCATCTCAAGACATTTTGCATTGTATATTTGATTTTTAGAGATTTGGTGGTTCACCCAGTGTATATGCACGTGAGTGGTCAGAGGGGTTAGGCATTCTAGAATTTCATTATTCGGTGTATACATCAATATATATATATATATATATATATATATATATATATATATATAGTATATATATATATATATATATATATATATATACAGACTTGGCATTTAATATGGAATATTTTTTTTGTGGGGGTGAACTTACTTTTCAAGATGTCTTAGAACCAAAAGTTCATTGGAATTATGTTGAAATTATTCTAGATTTTGTTAACGTGACCTTTAAAAGAAACAAAAACCACATTTGACATTTCGAAACAAATAAATTGATCCTTGAAAGTGATGTAAACTGATATCGAACTCAATTCATGGACAGTAGTGTTAAACTTCTGTACGTTTTCCAGAAGTATCTCTTTATTTTGCACATTAGCCAAAAAATTATTTAACAAAAGTGAAATTACGACTGGGATTACGGACAGTAAAATTACAGTTCAGTACTTCGTGTAACCCCCACGAGCATTCAGGAGAGCACGTACACGTTGAGGCATGCTGTTCACGAGATTTGCCAAGGTTTGGACAGGAATCTCTTGCCATGCAGTGACAATAGCCTGCTGCAATTCACGCACAGAGGTCGGCTGCTGGTCCAAGTGGTCGATTTGACGAGTTAATTCTGCCCACAAGTTCTCTATCGGATTCATATCCGGGGACATGGCAGGCCACGCTATATGCTCTACACCACGGTCAGCAAGAAAGTGTTGGATCATGCGAGCACGATGAGGCCGTGCATTGTCATCTTGGAAGACAAAGTTTCCTCGAAAGGCTGCATGAGCAAATGGAAGCAATGTTTCTTCCATAATGGCGCTGTACTTGAACTGGTTCAGGTTTCCATTCAGAACAACCAGGTCAGTTTTGCCCCCTGCATGAAAAGCAGCCCAAACGGTCACCCCACCACCTCCAGCTTGGACTCTTGGCACTATACAATCTTTGTTGTAGGCTTCATGCACTTGTCTGTGCACTTGGACGCGGCCATCTTGACGATAGACCAGAAATCTAGACTCGTCACTGAAGATCACGTGATTCCAGTGTCCTGGCTGCCATTGAAGGTGCTCTCTGGCCCACTGCAATCGCCGCTGGCTGTGTTGTCTGGTCAGGCGTGGCTTTCTCAGGGGACGCCTGGCACGACAGCCTGCTTGAACCAGTCGTTGGTTGACTAGCCTTCTGGATACAGGCACATTTGTCAGTTGCTGCCACTCAGCCCTAAGCCGATTAGCTGACTTGGTACGGCCATTGCAGACTAACCGGTGCAGCTGACGATCATCCCTCTTTGTGGTTCTTCGGGGACGTCCTGTCCTCGGTATTGGAGTAGGGACACCCCTCTGAGCATTTCGTTTCAGGATCTTTGACACCTGACCTTGAGTGATGCCATACTGCCGAGCAATAGCACGCTGTTTCATGCCGTTATTTCGTAAAGCCACCACTCCATGACAAACAGCATTGTCGAGTTGACGGACCATCTCCAGAGGAAGCGGCAATAACTTTTGGAGACGTGCAGCAGTTGTTTTCCACTAATACAGAACGCAACAACCCTTGTATACCCGACTGTGAAGCCAATCATCAAATGCACCTGTCCGTACATTTTGCCACGCCACCTGTGATATAATCCTGTTGTTGACTTCTTGCTGCGACAGACAATCAGTGACATGGTTCTTTTCACAAATAAATCACCAAAGTGTAAAAGAAACTCACCAGATTGATATACTGAGTTAAGAAAGTAAACTCAAGTCAAGAAAAAAAAAATATTCCATATTAAATGCCAAGTCTGTATATATATATATATATATATATATATATATATATATATATATATATATATATATATATATATATATATATATATATATATATATATATATATATTCCTGCAGGGGGTGGTGGTGAGACAAAGCTGAGCAAAACGATTTAATACCTTCTTCCAGCTGTCAAATCAGAATCTCCAGGCTACTTGTGGGTCTCAGAGACACCCTGGCAGTAAAGGATTGAAGAGTCCATATTAGATACGTATTTTTCTTCATTGTTCAGTTTTAATACACTGGGTCATTGCCCAAATTTGGTACTTTACACTTCAATGGGGAAGGGGGCATTATGTCAAGTTTGAGTCAAAATTACCTATTTTTCAAAGTTTTAGTTGATAACGGTACCCAATGACTGTGTGGACCTTCCAAGATGTCAATAAAGCAGTCTTGATTCCCAAGTGCAAAATAATGGGTGTGGTGTCCTATTTGGTTCCTCCTAAGAACACAAGGGTAGTCCAGCATGCACACAATTTTTTTTGAATGTCCCTTCTTTTCTATTGTTTGACATTTTCTACAAGCTATAGAATGTCCCTTCTTTTCTCTACTTTGCCACATGGCACGTACCATATAAAGGGGCCTTTTCTATGCCCTTGGCATTTTACCCAAGAATCTATGTGGAAGCTCACATTGATCTTTGTCTGACACATTGACCATGCAATTACGAGTACCTTCCAAATATTTCGTTCTCAAAATAGAGTTCGAATAAGGCAAATTGTATCCTTCGTTTTGTTTTAAAAACCTTATTTGTTTTGACTTCCTACGGTTGTTGTTTGACGAGGTCACTTTCTTTCCTCATTGCAGTTGTCAGGGAATTTACTGGGGGACTCACAGGACTCCAAAGACCGGACACAGGTTACAAAAGGTCTCGTTTATTAAACTGTATTCACTTCATCCAATTACCAAAATGATACCGCATAATATAATGGATCAGGTTTAACTCTTTTCGCTGGTCCTTCTCTCCATCCGACACTCCCGTTCGGTCAGCGCTTCACGTAGCAAGTACTCGTTCATTCCATCGTTCCGTCGGGCAGGGCTTCTGAGGACCAGTGTACTTTACTCAACGTTTGCTCTCGTTATATCGCCAAACTGGACTTAATCTCCTCTCCGCTAATGTCCCGAGGTCATGCATCGCACCGAGTCCTGGCATCAGCTCGCTCCCCTCCTGCTGTGTAAATGGAAATCACAGCAGGGGGGGGTGCTCTAGCCTGGGGCCTTGACCAGGTGTTTCAAGAGATTACATTGTTCATACACATAAAATGTATCTGCTTTGTTACCAGGTTAATTAATAAGTTACCAGGGCCAATCAATATGTTACACTGAGTTACACTTCCACAATTCCCTCATCTTTTTGTTTTTGTTTATATTAACCATTAATCTAAACATCAATATAAGTAAACAATCAATCACTACTAGTAAACATCATTACAAGTATAAGTAAATAATCAATCACTTTGGTAATCAAATTCCCTTAGGCATACACCGTCATCCTGCAAGAATCACAAAACATTTCGTTGGTCATTGACTCCTTCCATATTGTTCAATCTATTGCATTTGCATCACAAATATATTTTCAAAACAACACTTCACCATCACCAAGATACAACAATTTCACTTCATTTTCAAGTTTTGTAAAGCATCTGCACCATCTGGCAAAAACGTTTGCCTCCACACAAATGTTGACTTTGTTTGAAAGGAAGGGCTGATCACTTGTGTTTGAATCCAGGTATGAAACATTTTCTCCTAATGTCTTCATAGCTCCTGCACTACTTCGTGTAGGATTTCGCTGTTGTGGTAACATTGCGGAGTCATAGACTGACCCTGCTCTCCTTGTAGCATTCTTGCCACTTTTTGCTGTAAACCATAGTAATTCCTGAACAAGGCCTTCACCCAGTTGTAGTCGACTTGCCTCCTCCCTTATTGTGAGTGGGCAGCAAGTATTGGTGTGACATTGATTGGCCAGCAAGATGTGGAACAGGGATGCCGGATGCATCCACAATGATGTTGGGACCATGGTGTTCAGGTCATTCATGGTCCTTACCAGGAGCAATCCAGCAGAATCGTGCACAGCTGTTGTGACAAGGGCACAGCCGTTTTTTGCAGCTCCATGCTGGTTCCCCGGACGTTGGTGAAGTAATAACATATGTCCCCGCATTTCACAGAGGTTGCAGGTAAAATGTCGTTGTCCTGCAACTTCTGATGTGGTGAATGTTCGAAGTCTTCGAACAAGAGTAAGTGATCGCCTTTCTTTCATATGTTGCAGTGTGATCCAGGCAAATGGTCACATAAATTTCCTTGGTGAAGGTAAGCATTCATCTCCAAGTTACACGGGAGAATGTCTTCATCATTCTTTGAGAAAGAGGGTGTATGCCACGATTAACTTCATTTTTTAGCCACAAATTTTCTTTCTTTCTTCTTCCCAATTCCGTTAGCAATCCCTCCAAAATGTGATCTCGTCTTATCCTTATGCTCAGTCATATCTGAATCTGCTTTCCGCACACACTGAATCAGATAGGGTACATCTTACCATGAAATCAGCATAATCATGTATATCTTCCGACAGTTTCACATTCAACAATTTGTTGTTTTTCCTTAACACAAAAAGTTATATTCATTTATATGCGTCACACAAATAATATTCAATCAGGTATGTATTTTATTACTAAACTAAGAATAGCATTGTATATGATTACAATCACACACGGGAATACCTAATTCCCAACAACAATTTTCCCAAACCAACAAATTAAGCATAATGTATTATTACCATAATTCCTCTCCACTTTTTCTTTTCCCTCTTTTTTTTTTTTTTTTTTCTCCTAACAGTGTGTCACTCGTGGTGATATGAGTTCATTGATATTGTAATTGACACAACTCATAACATTGTCGTTATGCCATTATCTTAATTCTACTGTTTATGTCGCCATAAAAGTCTTCCTTTTCTGGTTCCACATTTCTTTCCTCATTTGTCACTTCATGTGTTATCATCGTGTAGTTGGTTACCATATTCAAACACACCGTCACTAAGGCTTTCAAGCAAGCCACCACTAAAACAATTGCCAATATAACTACTAAACCAACAAACAAGTCTGCTACTCCTTGTATATATTCATATCTATGACATAGTTATATGTCGATGACATTTAACATTATATACCAAACTAACAAGCTTCCTAAAAGGTAAATAAAGAAAATCCCTTAATATGTAACATAATCAGATTATTTGTCTTACCCTGATCCCCCTATCTCCCGGGGTTGAACTCAATCCCCTGATCATGAGTGTAGTTGTGATACATTTTTTCACTCATGTTGTATTTATATCAGCAGGTAATTGTATGTCATGTAGGCAAATAAATGTCAGTATTCCAAGTAGGAATATCACATGTTGAAAATGTAATGTTTATCAATGCAAGGGGTGTTAAAATGTAATTCAAATGACTGTAAATCATGACTATCATTTTTCTACCACTGAATGTTCTGCTGGGCTGCTAGGTGCAGCCTCATTTTCTGTGGGATCGTCCACCTTAGCCCCATGTGCTTGCTTGCAATGAGAGGCATGAATCCAACTTTCTATTTTGGGTCCATATTTGTTTCTATTCTTATCAATCTCCTATGGTTTATCAATTCGTTCCAAGATACCGCAACCAAAGGTTTTAACCAAAGCTCTACCAAACTATTTCCAATTTGAACAAAAATGCCAGTGAAACAATGATTCGAAGGATTAACTTCAAGGGGTCAATAAATTTATTCTATAGCCAGATCTAATTTTCCCATCCAATAGTTTGCCTTGCCACATGTCATATTATAACACCTTAATAAACCTTCGAAAAAATGTTTCCCATCTCAACAAATTTCCTTTTTTACAAATAGCCATGTGTAACTTACGTATTTAACTACAATTTCCTCTCAATTTGTTTGGCCTAACTGGCCGCAAAAGTGGCTGCCAGCATGCAGTACCGTTTTTATCTACCAAGGAAGTGTTCCACACAAGACCTCTACCAAAATGTTGTTTGTAAAAACAAATCTGGGATTTCTGATTACATGGATGCACACTCTCAGGACATTTTCAGGCTGCTGTTAACAATCCACTACGATGACTTAATTCCTTTACCCACAATCAAATAATTAGTACAAATTGAGGATATTATCCCTATCACATTCTTTTATAGATTCATTATGTTGGATCTAATTTTTTCCAATAATTTTCCACTGCTGTAAGGCGGAACAATAGCTCTCATAAGTCTTAGTAATATCGTACTTAATTTGCCCAGCAGAGAATAATTTATTTACTATCCTTTCTCATCTGTTAACCAGTGACTTTGTTTGAACTCCAGAACTGAAAAACCCACAATAGTTCAAACCAGCAAAATTTTCTTTACTCTTTTCCCATATCATCTATGCCTAAAACACATCCATACATACAGCACAATTTATATGCTGATAAAATTCAAGTTTATATATATAAAATCCATGAGCAGAGTATTCTGGGAAGTCAGTGTAAGACCTCTCCCAAATTTGGATGATTTTGTACTTCCTCATTTCCTTTTATGAAGCTCATATCCATAAATAGATGTTATTCTCATATACATTCTATCAAAAATGGAATCCCAAAATTACTCACAATTTTACTATTAATTAATGGCTGCTCATAACCCAGCACATCAAATTTTTTATATTCCATTTCCCTTGACAAAAGAGATAATGTTCATAATCAAATTATATTTCTATTTTATTTTACGGATTCTCTGGATATTCAATCCCATCCACATATCCCAATCCCATCCACATATAACTATCCATTTCCAGACAGGCACACTGTCGGTGTCAACAATCTTGTAAGATTGATACACAAAAACACACACACACATGCATTATGCATATTTGTTTGCGTTGGAACCATTATTTACAGATCAGATGGGTGTCAATTTTATTTCAATTTCATAAAATTTGTCAATCAAATTCAAAATGCTTATAGACAAATAAACCAAAAGTCCATTCTTAGAAAACCCTTATGATGTCACATTGAAATTACCCTTTCTGCCTTCACAATAATCTATCCAAATTTTGACTACACACCCATTTGCATGTCAGTCGACCATTGACCTATCAATCGTGCGGAACAATAGTCCGAAATTCCCACCTGATCATCATGTGACTCTTGTTACTTGGTTTGCCAACAATTGCAACGCAATTGTTCCAAACTTTGTAAATTTAAAATTGCTGTGCCCAAAATAGAAGATCCAATTTTGGCATTTGATCAATTAATTATTAATTTGTTAACAAGCAAAAAGAAAAATGAATCATTCTTGCTCTGAAAACTTTTCAGACACAAGAATCATTGACAGTTGTTCATGTTTGTCCAGTAATCGAATCTGTTGAGGCCAATCATCATTTGGGATTTGCAGCAATGAAGGCCTAATCATTGTCTGAGGTACCGGTAAGCACTGGTACCCTTGATCTTGGTTTGCCCCATGACCTTGTCTTCCTGTTGACATACGGACATCTTCTTCTCCAATGTCCCATCTTTCCACACTCGAAACACCGGTTTCTGTCGTTGTCTGATCTGTGCGCCTGTGCACTTGTATTGCTGGGCTGCATCTCTACATCCCTGAGTTGCCACTGCAATCTCTCGTTATCTCCTGAAACACGAAAAAATTCTCTGTACCGTCCTTTTTGGGGAGACAACTGGAAATCAGATGGGACAACTGTGACTTTCATTCCTAATTTCGAGGGCAGTTGTGCATTTGTCTCCTCCACTGTATCCTGTATCCTTTTTATTTTAAGTTCTAGTTCCGTTATCCGTTCTTGCTGTTCCCGTTGTCTGGATTCACCATCCCAAAGATGGAATGCAAGCCAGTCTACCGTTAGATTCTGTCTCTTCCTGGCTTTCAATCTTTGTTCCAATCTTTCCAATCGACTTCGCTCAAATGTACCATCTCTTGGAAACTCCTCATCATGTCCCTTTGTCCACAAATACCAATTCTCGACCTGCCTTATAGCTTCGGCACCATAACGGTCGTACATATGATGTGTACAAGTACCTTTTTGTGGAATCTCTGGTTGTCCTTGTGTGTTCTTGCAGGCTCCATTTCCCATTCTGCCTTTTATCAAAGTAGCGTTGGATGTGTTGTAGCTTGTTCCAGGTTCCTCTAAAGCTTCACTCGTACCTCCAGGAAGGATCTCTCCACCTGTTCGCACGGTGATTTCCAGAGAATCTCCCTCAGCTGTGGCTTTTGCACAATCCAATCTCACAGATCAGTATTTGCAGATGAGCCGGAGGGTCAGTATGAAGTGGGTGAATCCTCAGGTGTCCGCTCTGTTTGACGGGGAAATCACACAATGGTAACCGCACATATATATCTGTATATAAACTCACCACCTTGCTCAATTTTCCCAGGTTGTCTCCACATTGATAATATCTCGCAAAGATATCAAAGCTTCTTTCTTGAGACCGCATTTTCATCAATCAAACAATCAATATATTCAATTCAATTTATTCAGTTCAATTTATGCAATTAAATTCAATCAAATAATATTCAATCAATTAACAATTCAATCAATTATTCAATTTCAATTAATTCATCAATATTCATCAATAAATCAAATTAATCATTTTGAATGACTCCTTGCATAAGCCCTTTCCCCAATGATGTCAGGACAGGTCCATCCATTGACTGAGATCGAATTTCATCGGTCGTCACCTCGGATTCGTACCTCATGTCAATTGATGAATCGCCGTCCTGTCCTAGGGTCATATCTGACATATTTTCCCATTTTGCCTGGTCTCCACAAATTTTTCTTTGCAACCACTAAAGGCAACTCATCCTTCATTCGTGAGACAGCCAAAATGGATGCCAGATATTAAAGTTCTTTGGGAA
Organism: Myxine glutinosa; assembly: GCF_964187855.1. NCBI lineage: Eukaryota > Metazoa > Chordata > Myxini > Myxiniformes > Myxinidae > Myxine > Myxine glutinosa. The sequence goes on along the minus strand of NC_136262.1, from coordinate 243,513,665 downwards.
AAATATCTCATCATTTTCCTTTTAATAGTACCCAAAATCTCTTGGCAATATAAATTTCGTAAAACTCCTGAAATGGGACTGTCAAATTCCTTCAATCATGCTAAATTTTGAAACTCCATCGCTTGTAATACCCAATTTATCCCATAGGGCTTGAAAGTTCTTTCCCAAGTTCATGCAATCATTCTGCATTTGAACCCTATGATATCATTCATAATAATCATCATGATTTTATAGTCATGGTCCTATCATAATCATCTATTTAAACGAACATTTCCTTTATCACCACAGCTATGTGGTATAATCAACAATAGAATAAAACTGTACATAGCAACAGGCTACCTCATGGCCACTTAGTATACCTATTGACAATAAGTCATAACAATATCGAATAATCATTGAACAATTCAAAACTCGCTTCCACTGCTCTAGCCGCAGCATCCGTGATATTTGTTTGCTCATTCCCTATTCCTGATTCGTCATCAAGGATCTCCATCATCACACAGCGTACTTAATTCCGCATTTTAATGAGAATTCAACAGGAATTTACGACTCAAAGGAAAAAGAACGAGCAGACCTTTTGCAGGATGATCGTTACAAAATCGTTACATATATTAAAGTATTTCTAATGTCGACAAATCATATCTTAATTCTTGCAAGATTTGGTTCTTTGAATAAATCACAGCACCGGGAGAACCAGCTCCAAAAATGGATCTTTGTGTTTATTCAGCACCCTAGTAATTGGTTCTTTGTGTACTAATTACACAGCACCCAGGCCCCGCTCATATGGATCTTTGTGCAGCGCTACACAGCACCTGAGCAAAAGGGGTTTCATCTACATTTTCCCTATCTGGTGTACCATCCGTGATATTTGTCTGCTCATTCACTATTCCTGATTCGTCATCAAGGATCTCCATCATCACACAGCGTACTTAATTCCGCTTTTTAATGAGAGTTCAACAGGAATTTACGACTCAAAGGAAAAGAACGAGCAGACCTTTTGCAGGACGATAACTGGAATTAGTCGTGAAAATATATCCAAAATACTCAAAATAGACACCCACAAAAATCGTTTCCATTTAAAAAACATCGCCTTTACTGCTCCAGTCGCAGCATTTGTCACTTTGTTTGCTCATCCGCATGACCAAAACGAAATAAAGGGAGCTCAACCATTACACTGCGCTTTTAATGGCGCATGCCATAGAAACTCAACGCAATTTCGACTCGGCCAGCAAACGAGCAAATTGTGCAGGATGTTAACTGGAATTAGTCGTGAAAAATATATCCAAGTTCACAAAAATACACACCCACACAAATAAACAACATTTATTCCGTTTAACAGAACAAACATTTCCTCTATCATGACATGCATGTCTTCAAAATTATATGCCCAAGAGAAAAAGTAAAATTAATTAAAACTGCGGGCAGTGATGATCCGGGGACCATACCGCTCCATCCTGATTGGACGAGTGCGTGCTAGAGTCGTTAACAACGACAGTCCAGATCCGATTGTTCAAAATTTCAACTCAATCGATCGAAAAATGAACGCAGGGATGCATTTTAAAGGTGCAGTGGCACTAACTGAGTTGCCACGAATATGGCCACGAAATTGCCAATATGGCCATCACAAAATATTTTCCTTAATCAATTGGCTCATAGCATAACCAATCTGCAAGTATTTCATCCGAAGATGTATCTCTCAGGAATTTTAATTAAATAAGTCATTTATAAATCAACGAGTTAATTTATTAAATGATTAATCAATAAATCAATATTTTCCTTGACAGCCACATCACTTGGTCAGTGTCATGTCCAAATATCAGCTTCCTTACTCAAAAGGTGCCTGAGTTAATGTAATGTAATTACTGTAATAAGATTACTGCAATTACTGTAATGATTACTGCAATTACCGGAACTGTAATTACTGTAATTACCTCAGGTAATTACTGTAATGTAATTACTGTAATGTAATAAGAAATGTAATTAATTAAATAAGTACTTCATTAATCGTTAATAATGAAATAATTCCTGAATTCTCATTCGATTCACTTGACATTCGAATGTCCCCAAAACGTTGGAGCAAAACGTTGCAACAACGAAAGTGAAACGTTGTAGCGACGTTGTGGAAACGTCAGCAAAACACAACATTTGAATGTTCCCAAAACGTTGGAGCAAAACGTTGCAACAACGAAAGTGAAACGTTGTAGCGACGTTGTGGAAACGTCAGCAAAACACAACATTTAAATGTTCACAAAACGTTGGAGCAAAACGTTGCAACAACGAAAGTGAAACGTTGTAGCGACGTTGTGGAAACGTTAGCACAACCCAACCTTTGAATGGTCCCAAACGTTTTGACAACAAATGGTCACAAGTCATTATCACATTGCAATGACCTCTAAACATTCCTAAACCAATATCCCATTAAAAAATCCCATTAAAATCCCATATTTTGTCACCCTTTGCATTGTTGAAAGCAATTAATTCCATAACTTAATATTACCTCAATTTATATATACTAGGGCGTGCCCGCACGTACGTGCTCGCCCGTACGTGCTTGCAAAAAACATGCGTGCAAACAACAACAACAAAACTTTGAAACCACGTGGCAGTAACGACCACAGAACCCCCCCCTTCTATTTGCATGCAATGGTTTGGTCCATTCGCAAAGCCAAAGCGAACGACCACAGAACCCCCCTTCTATTTACATGCAATGGTTCGGTCCATCCGTAGAGCCAAAGCGAACGACCACAGAACCCCCCTTCTATTTACATGCAATGGTTAGGTCCATCCGCAGAGCCAAAGCGAACGACCACAGAACCCCCCTTCTATTTACATGCAATGGTTCGGTCCATCCGTAGAGCCAAAGCGAACGACCACAGAACCCCCCTTCTATTTACATGCAATGGTTCGGTCCATCCGCAGAGCCAAAGCGAACGACCCGCGAGCACGGCGACCACACCCTGGGACCCACCCGTCCGATTAATTTCAAACCTTGAAAAGGCACATCCTCGGGTCCCCACAAATATACCTGGCAAGTTTCAAGTATATCGGACCGGTAGTTGTTGAGAAACAGCGGTCGCATACAGACAGACCGACACACACACCGAGATTACTGGAATTATAGATAGATAAAAATCCGATCTCATTAAAACCTTCATACAAACCACTAGCATATATTATTCCTAGGACTAAAATCACCAGGACCATTATCAAACATTTATCAAAATATTAGGACCATCATCAAACGAATGAATGACTCAATCCTTTAATGACTCCATCCAAACCCAGACATTTTGAGTTCCGTAACTTTTATACTTCAAATTTTCCATTCCTTCCCTTCCTTATCCTTCGATGTAGGGATGGGTTCTTTTTAGGATCATGTTGCATCGAGCATTATTTTTCAAACAGTGTGACTATTAAGCCCACGCCAAGACCTCTGACATCCCACCATTAACACCTATTTTAAGCGTGCCGAATCAGTAAGCATCACCCCTTCTATGAGCCTCGACCAGAGGGTGGTTGTCACCCACAAACACTCGTCGCTAGCTATTCCATTGTCTGTTGATTCCCATTCTGCTGTTTTTGTCTCATAATCAAGATAAATTTGGAACAGCCCTTTAAACTAACACCAAGCAGATCAATTTTTATATTTAAATATAAAATCATTTTCTCATTAATTCATAATCATAAAATCATTTAATCCGTGTCACCCATGCTATTTATCTAGCAAATTTCGTCAAAAAATACAACAGCACTGGTTCCGTGTCACCCATGCTATTTATCTAGCAAATTTCGTCAAAAAAAATACAACAGCACTGGTTCCGTGTCACCCATGCTATTTATCTAGCAAATTTCGTCAAAAAAAAATACAACAGCACTGGTTCCGTGTCACCCATGCTATTTATCTAGCAAATTTCGTCAAAAAAAATACAACAGCACTGGTTCCGTGTCACCCATGCTATTTATCTAGCAAATTTCGTCAAAAAAAAATACAACAGCACTGGTTCCGTGTCACCCATGCTATTTATCTAGCAAATTTCGTCAAAAAAAATACAACAGCACTGGTTCCGTGTCACCCATGCTATTTATCTAGCAAATTTCGTCAAAAAAAATACAACAGCACTGGTTCCGTGTCACCCATGCTATTTATCTAGCAAATTTCGTCAAAAAAATACAACAGCACTGCTCCCAAAATTCTCTATTTAAAACGGGTGTACACGACTGTACACGTGTACGGACGGACCTTACCGAACCGGCAAACAAGTCGCTTCATGCACATCAGTGGTGCGTTTCTTCGTGGCGCGTGTCAGAAGAATTACACAGCGCAGGAAAAATACGTATTTACAGAAATCGTTAAAAAAAAAACTCGGATAATCGCTAAAATCGTTGTGGCCGGTGTACCATATTGGAAATATATATATATATAAATATAATTCCGTTTCCCGGTTCCCTGTCGCTCGCCGAGCGCCGATCAAGTCAAGTGCTTCGAACAAGTGCAAAAAAAAAGTAGTACTTTATCCGTGTGCGAGTGGGTAAACGAGTGTACCGGCCTTACACGTCCTTGAAACAAGCGGTCGCAAGGTGCACACTTGCTCCGCCCGCTTCCAGGTCACAGTAAGGCCCTTTAATAACCAGCGCCAAGAAGCCCCAGATCACCTGCTCCCCCATGTATGTACCCATAACTTCCAAGTTCGTAATCATATTGGGCAAGACAAGACACACTCACCTTTTAAAGAAGACTTGCTTGTACAATTGATCGCAGCGGTGCCTCCAAGATTGTCAGGGAATTTACTGGGGGACTCACAGGACTCCAAAGACCGGACACAGGTTACAAAAGGTCTCGTTTATTAAACTGTATTCACTTCATCCAATTACCAAAATGATACCGCATAATATAATGGATCAGGTTTAACTCTTTTCGCTGGTCCTTCTCTCCATCCGACACTCCCGTTCGGTCAGCGCTTCACGTAGCAAGTACTCGTTCATTCCATCGTTCCGTCGGGCAGGGCTTCTGAGGACCAGTGTACTTTACTCAACGTTTGCTCTCGTTATATCGCCAAACTGGACTTAATCTCCTCTCCGCTAATGTCCCGAGGTCATGCATCGCACCGAGTCCTGGCATCAGCTCGCTCCCCTCCTGCTGTGTAAATGGAAATCACAGCAGGGGGGGGGTGCTCTAGCCTGGGGCCTTGACCAGGTGTTTCAAGAGATTACATTGTTCATACACATAAAATGTATCTGCTTTGTTACCAGGTTAATTAATAAGTTACCAGGGCCAATCAATATGTTACACTGAGTTACACTTCCACACAGTTCTTGAAAAAAAATAATGAAGCGTTCACGCAGATCACTCGATGGGAAACTTAATTTTGCCAAATCATGACACATTGTCATACTTTAGTGAAATATTTCTGACCAAAAGCAATTATGGGGCTGGCGGGGACAGCATGGATATATGCACACTCACACCCACCTCTGAGCCATATGGCCTGGTTTGAATCTCAACCCTGCGATAAACCACCATCCTAGTGTCCTGTATGCAGGGCGATGCATCAATATGTGCCCCGTCCCACGGATGGACAGTAAGCCGAAGGATGTGAAATATCGTATGGCGGGTTTTGCGGACGATCGGCGAGCTATCACCGGCACCCTGAACAAACTGCAAATGGCTGCACTGATTGACCGCTGAAAAGGCAAACCACCCAGCTTAACCTCTGTCGAAGGACTGCGTCCATTGCCTGAGAATCATAAACCCACAGTTGAGTTTAATAACCGTTATGAAACCACCTTTAGAGGCCATTTTTCCCCATAGAGCAGGGGCTGGCCTTTTTCGGGCACCGTGGTCCCCTTTTGGAAACAATGTTTTAGGCCCGATGCCCTTCCTGCTGCCAACCCTGTTTGTCACCTCTTGCGACACACAGGGAATTACCAGTGAACTGGTACGCAATTTGTCGACCTCGGAAGGATGACAGGCTGAGTAAACCCCCTTGGTGTTAATTCAGCGATCAACCAGGATTCAAACCCAGGATCCTAGGATCCCAAGCTGGCACCTTAACTGCTACGCCAACACCAGGCTGTAAAGACATCTTGATAACCGTTATAAGTTAACGAAAATGCATTTGATCCATCTGATGGATTTTGACACATATAACTGCATTATTTTAATTTGTATCGTACAATTATTAATTACTGCCGGAATTAATTAATTCGTTGGTATAGTGGAGTGGGAGTACACCACGTCAGAGGTCGTTCTGAGAAAGGGCTTAACCCAAGGAGAAATAATTATAGTGATGGAAGTGTAAGTTGGAAGGATTTGCACACTTACATTACACTTTAATCACCATAATAATCTCTTATAATGAACATTTTTGGAAAATGTTTATAAAACGCCTGCGGTATGACTATCATTATTACCTCCTGCCCTGACTTTGATTGTTCATTTTCATCAGATATACAGTTGTGCTTGGCTCTGCATTTCCGGCTTCATCAGGCAAATGTACACCTTGGATCAGGGTATACGTGCTTACAATACCTGAGCGGTACCTTGCTGTGCTCAAAGTGTGAAACGGTCCCATCAAAAGCATCATGGAGCATCACCATTCTGACTCGAGCTTCGATTTGAATGTCATCATATTTATGTTAACATAATCGCCATTCATCCCGTGGTTATAGCTAAATCGGAGCAATCCACTTGTTAATCCGCTTGTTAAATTAATCTCATATTTTTATTGTTGCTGAACAAGGCTGTGAATATGTGGAGCCAGGTCTTCGGTCTTTTTCATATTCCGTCATTGCATAACTTCCACGTTTATTTTGTTTTTGGTTGTGGGTACTTCGACTCAGCCAGTCATCCTTCCGAGTTTGGCAAATTGAGTACCAGCTTGCTGGGATGAATGATCCCAGTGTGTACCCCGATTTAGAATAGGTACACCGTATCCCTGCACATCGTATAAGAGACGACTAAGGGTTGGCGTCAGGAAGGGCAGGGTGTTGGAGAGGAGGATAAGGAAGAAAGTGAAGATCGACAAAATGCAGTTTGGATTCATGCCAGGAAGAGGAACGACAGACATGCTTTTTATTGTGAGGCAGTTGCAGGAGAAGTACATGGAGAGGAGGAAGAAGTTGTTTCTTGAGTTTGTTGATCTGGAGAAAGCATTCGATAGGGTTCCACGTGAAGTAGTGACATGGGCATTGAGGAAGTTAGGAGTGGAGGAATGGTTGATCAGAGTAGTGATGGCAATGTGCGAAAGAGCGCGCACAGCTGTAAGGACGAAGGACGGGAACAGTGGTGAGTTTGAGGTGAAGGTGAGAGTGCATCAGGGGTCGGTACTAAGTCCACTACTATTTGTAGCTGTGATGGAGGTGCTGGCTCAGAACGTAAAGGAGGGTTTACCGTGGGAGTTGTTGTATGCAGATGATCTGGTGTTTATTGCGGAGAGTATGGGTGGACTGAAGGAAAAGATGAACAAGTGGAAGGAATGTATGGAGACAAAAGGTCTGAAGGTGAATATCGGAAAGACGAAGGTGATGGCAAGTGGTAAAGCATGTGCTGAGGTGGAAAGAACTGGGAAGTGGCCGTGTGCTGTGTGGAGGAAGGATGTCGGAGTGAACTCCATTGAATGTACAATGTGCGCTGAGTGGGTTCATCAAAAATGTAGTGGTTTGAGAGGGTCATTAACCAGTGTGGCAGCTACATTCAAGTGTAAGGTGTGCACAGAGGGAGCTGCAGATGGAGGAAATGTTGAGTTGGATCTTGGAGATGGTGTGAAGCTGGAAGGTGTGAAAACATTTTGTTACCTCGGAGACATGCTGAGTGGAGAAGGTGGATCAGACTCGGCAACGGTTGCTAGAGTTAGATGTGCATGGAAGAAGTTTTGGGAATTGAGTGGCGTGCTGACGAGGAGGGGAGTGTCATTGAAGCTGAATGGAAAGGTGTATGCTGCATGTGTGAGAAGTGTTATGATTTATGGGAGCAAGACATGGCTAATGAATGTAGAGCAGCGACGAAGGCTGGAAAGGGTGGAAATGTGAATGGTTCGGTGGATGTGCGGAGTATCGTTGAGAGAGAGGAAGACAAATGATGAATTACGAAAGATGATGGGAATAGAGCCTGTGATTGATGCTGTGAAGAGAAACAGGTTAAGATGGTTTGGTCATGTGTTGAGGAAGGATGAAAGTGACTTGTTGAGAAGAGTGATGGAAATGAATGTAGGAAGTAGAGGATGGGGAAGACTGAGAAAGACTTGGCTAAAGGTGGTGGAAGAAGAAATGCGGGCAAGGGGGTTAACAAGGGGAGATGCAGAAAATAGGGCAAAATGGAGAAGATTGTCATGGGGACCGCAAGGCTAACCCCCGCTCTCGCATGGAAAATGGCCTTAAAATGCCTGTTGTTGTTGTTGTTGTATACATACATATATAAGGATGAGGTACTGCACAAATTACCTGAACAATAATACGCATGCGCCATATGGAACAGTGAATTTATAATGGTCTTTCCCAATAACCTACATGACCTCCTGTGAACCTCAATGAAAGCATCGGCAGACCGTTCTGGGCCCTTTTCCTTTGTAGGATACGCATTTTTTCATACCTTCCAATCCATGGCAGAGTCTTTATGGCAAACAGTGAGTTTCTCCTGCACACGTGTAAATGATGTTCAACAGGTTGTTGTGTATTGTGGTTGTATTGTTTTTATAATCCGACTAAAAACATTTTTGTTATGGTGCACAGGTACAATAACCAAGAAAAACGTTACTTCCTTCCATTAAAATCATTATAATTGCTTCAGCCATTATTGTGCTCGGCCGGGTGATATTTATCAACAATTCGGTGGATGAACAATTCAGCGAATTGCTATCTCTCGATTTGGTAATTTAGCGATGTATTTGGGCATATTTTCCATTCTTGTTACCTCCGCCACCATTGGTGGACGGAGGTTATGTTTTCACCCCTGTCTGTCTGTCTGTCTGTTTGTTTGTGAACAGGATATCTCAAAAAGTTGTTGACAGATTCGGACGAAATTAGGTGGAGAGGTTGGGTTTGGTGAAGACCCAGAGCCGGGTCTGGATTCTAGAATGTTTTATGTGATTCTTCACCATTGAGTGATCGGGCTAAAACCAATATATATCACGATATCTCAAAAAGTTATTGATGGATTCGGACGAAACTTGGTGGACAAGTTGGGTGTGTGACAAGGAAGAATTGATTCGATTTTGGTGAAGATCTGACTCGGGATTCGGATATGAGGATTAAAAAATTTTTTTAAAGTGATTCTTCACCATTGAGTGATAGGGCCAAAAACTATATATTGCATATTTCAAAAAGTGGTGGACGATTTGGTAAGTTCGTTATGAAAACGTTCAAGAATAAAAGGTTAAAGGCTTATTACTTCACTGTATCGGAACTTTTCAGTACAGTATATCATTTTGTACTTTTTCCCATGCCATCCCTACATATGGAGTTCTACAATATTCCGTGATGAAGCATGTCTCACAAGACAAATAAGCTATTTTCACTTCTGCTATGCCTTTGGGGAAGGTCGATGTCAAGCAAACAAATTTCCTCATGGAAATCAAATTTTTGGATGCCCTTCAACGAAACATTCTTTTTTAGAATATCTCAAACAAATTCGCTGATGTTGTACTTCGGGTTCTTTTCCTCCTCAAAATTCCAAATGCAGAATGGCTCTTTGAAAGAGTCGAGCATTCTTCTCATTGTCCGGAACAGAATCTGGCCCCATGCTCCTGCGAGGAACCACACGTTAGCCCAAGTCCCTCAGTGATAGCTGCCTTGGTTTTACAGTTTTGGTCTGACATCCATTATTGTCATGTAACAAAAGGACTGTCTTGCTCCTTTTTTCTTTTTTTCCTGTTGTAATGGCTCTTCAGTGTCACAGGAGCGTCAGTGTTCCCATTAGATCAATGAATAAATCACTTGATTGGCAGAGAGCCTTTGGGTATTCACTTTCCCACTGAATGAACTGATTTTAATTTCTTTAGACAAGGACCATTGTCTGCATTGCTCAGAGTATTGCTTTCATAATGGTTTAGATCATGAAACCATGATTTATCTTATAAGTGATTGCTCAAAGAAAAGTCCAAAAGCCTGTATGACCCTCGTATTATGTATTATGACAATTCTCAAAAATGACAAAACAATAAGAGACTGAGGAGTGAAAGTTAATTTTTTTTATGAAGTTTTTATGATGTACATGCATACTCACGTCTGCGCTGTCTAGTCTGGGTTTGAATCCTGACCCAGCAGCTATAAACTCTGCCCTCTCATTCGAGTATTCTGCATCGAAGTAGCAACTCATGCAGGATTGTGACCCTTGCCAAAGAAACTGCTTGGACAGAACCAATGCTGTGGTGTTAGATACAGTGCATTCAGAAAGTATTCAGACCCCTTCACTTTTTTCACATTTTGTTATGTTGCAGACTCATACTGAGATCGTTTAAATTCTTTTTTTCCCTCATCAATCCACACGCAATACCCCAGAATGACAAAGAGAAAACAGGATTTTAGAAAGTTTTGCAAATTTATTAAAAAGCAAAAACTGAAATATCACATTGACATAAGTATTCATACCCTTTGCTATGACACTTGAAATTTAGCTCAGGTGCCTCCCATTTCTCTTGATCATCGTTGAGATGTTTCTACACCTTGATTGGAGTCCACCTGTGGTAAATTCAATTGATTGGACATGATTTGGAAAGGCACACACCTGTCTATATGAGGTCTCACAGCTGACAATGCATATCAGAGCAAAAACCAAGCCATGAGGTCGAAGGAACTGCCTGCAGAGCTCAGAGACAGGATTGTGTCGAGGCACAGATCTGGGGAAGCCTACAAAAACATCTCTGCTGCATTGAAGGTTCCCAAGAGCACAGTGGCCTCCACTCCATAAACACTCCACCGATCTGGGCTTTATGGCAGAGTGGCCAGACGGAAGCCTCTCCTCAGTGAAAGACACATGAAAGCCCGCTTGGAGTTTGCATAAAAACACCTAAGGACTCAGACTGTGAGAAACAAGATTCTGTGGTCTGATGAAACCAAGATTGAACTGTTTGGATTCCATTTCGATACCAGTTTCGATAGGTAAGGTTTTGTCGCATATTGCTTGCACATGTTGGTGATCATACCTAAGTATTTGTCCAAGTAAATTTGAGAAGTGCTCATTCCACTTTTGCTGTTTCCACTGTTTACTAGTTTCAATTACAGAAACTATTTCTAAAATCGTTTTTTAAAATTGGAACTTGTAAACAGTTCAGGATATAGTTTTGTACAACATCCAAAGATTATGTTTACAGAAGTACATTTCAGTGTTACCATTACAACTATGCAAGACCTAATTATATAGGGCCAACCATTTACACATTGATGTAGAATATGACAATTATGACATGCACGTTTGGAATTAGTTTTGCATGGATGTAATCTTTCGCAAAATGTTGCCTAAAACGTCACGTGCCTGATTTGTAAAAGATAACACTGTAGGGGCTGTGCTCCCACGTCAATCGGAAGAATGGACGCGACAAAAAGCTGGAATTCGTCCGAGTTTCTTTATTGTCACAAAACAACTCGGGTACTCTGAAAAGCCCGTTTATCGGGCAGCAATATATATACACACATTATCCCGGAGCGTTTGCCCGGGAAAGGCGAGAGGGGGCGTGGCCGGGCGTCCTGGCCGTGGCCTGGCAAGTCGAGAGCGGTCGTGGCCGGGCGTGCCCGGGCATGCCCGGGCGTCCCGGCCGAGGCCTGGCAAGTTGAGCGCGGGCCTGCCCGGGCGTCCTGGACGAGCCCGGCATGGTGATCGCTCCGTGTCCTTGGTAGGTGCAAGGCGATTGTGTAAACCCAGCGGTAGCCGCTACACACGTCCCCCCAGAATCGACTTGCACCGGCAGGGTCAATTTGAGGGGGGTCCTGATGACCCGGCCGAAGCGACTCCTGGCGGGTCGTGGGGGGGGGGTCCGGTGTGGTGGTGGGCGGTCGAGTGGGGGGCACCGTGGACGCAGGGCGGCCTCGCCGCGGTGGAAGGGCCAACCGTGGCGGTTGGTCGATGTCCACGTGCGCCGGCTTGAGGCGGTCCACCGCAATCCGGTCCGACCTGCCGCCGATGTCGATGACGAACGACTTGTCGTCCCGTCGCAGGACCCGGAAGGGCCCGTCGTACGGCGGCCGGAGTGGCCCCCGATGTGCGTACGTACTCCGCTGTGCGAAGCGCTGGGGGGACGTAGGACTGGGGGTCACCGTGGTGGGATGTTGGCACGGGGGCAAACCGTCGGGCGGCCTTCTGGAGGTCCGAGCGCTGGTGAGCTGCGGACCAGGGACTGGTAGCGTCGGGCACGAATTCGCCCGGGATGCGTAGCGCCTGGCCGTAGACAAGCTCGGCGGTGGATGCCCGGAGGTCCTCCTTGGGGGCCGTGCGGAGGCCCAAAAGGACCCACGGCAGCCGGTCGGCCCAACCGCCGTCTTGAAGGCCGGCCATGAGCGCGACCTTCATGGAGTGGTGGAATCGCTCGCACAACCCATTGGATTGGGGGTGGTAGGCCGTAGTACGGTGGAGCTTGACCCCCAGGTTGCGGGCGCCCGCGCCCCACAGCTCGGAGGTGAACTGTGGTCCGCGGTCCGACGAGATGTCCGCCGGTGCGCCGAAGCGGGCGACCCAGGTGGCAATGAAAGCCTGCGCCACGTCGGCGGTGGTGGTGGAGACTAGGGGAACGGCCTCCGGCCACCTGGTGGTCCTGTCCACCATCGTGAGCAGGTGTGTGAACCCCCGTGATGGGGGGAGGGGGCCCACCAGATCCACGTTGACATGGTCGAAACATCGTTCGGGCACAGTGAAAGGTGCCAGCGGGGCCTGGGTGTGTCGGTGGACCTTGGCCTGTTGGCAGGCTGTGCAGGTGCTGGTCCAATCGCGGATGTCCCGTCGAAGGCCGTGCCAGACGAATCGCGCCGACACCAGCTTCTGGGAAGCTTTCCGGCCCGGGTGGGAAAGGCCGTGGAGGGAGGCGAAGATGCGGCGTTGCCAGGTAACGGGCACGATGGGGCGAGGCTGGCCTTGGGAGACGTCGCAGAGCAGGACAGTGTCCGCGAAGGGGATGCCGGCCAGGCGGAGGCCCGTGTCCGCCGCCCGGAGGGCTTGCACCGTGGTGTCGGTGGTTTGGTCCGCCGCCATAAGCGCGAAGTCCACGCCGAGGTGGACCGCGTTCGCGCTGGCCCGAGAAAGACAGTCGGCCACGGCGTTGTTTTTGCCGGCGACGTGCCGGATGTCCGTGGTAAACTCCGACACGGCGGAGAGGTGGCGCTGTTGGCGGGCCGACCACGGCTCCGTGACCTTGGCCATTGCGTAAACCAACGGCTTGTGGTCGACGAACGCTGTGAAGGGTCGGCCCTCCAGGAGGTGGCGGAAATGGCAAACGGCCAGGTGTAGACCGAGGAGCTCACGGTCAAACGTGCTGTATTTGAGCTCGTTCGGCCGGAGCTGCCGGCTGAAAAAAGCGAGTGGCTGCCAAACCCCGTTCACCCATTGCTCATGTACAGCGCCCACCGCGTAGTCGGAGGCATCCGTGGTGAGGGCGATGGGAGCGTTGAGCACCGGGTGAGCGAGCAGTGTTGCGTCGGCGAGGGCCCGCTTTGAGCTTTGGAAGGCCGCGTCCATTGCTGCGGACCAGACGATGTGCTTGGCCGGCTTCCCCCGGAGGGCTTCGTAGAGGGGCCGCATGAGTTGAGCAGCACGGGGTACAAAGCGGTGATAGAAATTCACGATTCCCAGGAATTCCTGCAGGGCCTTTATGGAGCGGGGACACGGAAACGTGGTGATGGCCTCGACCTTGGTTGGCAGCGGCACGGCCCCGTTCTTGGTGATGTGGTGGCCCAAAAAATCAACGGCCGTCGTGCCGAAGTGGCATTTGGCCGGGTTGCCGATGAGGCCGTGCTCGCTGAGGCGCCCGAACAGTGTTCGGAGGTGGAGGAGGTGCTCGGCCCGGGACGTGCTGGCGACGAGGATGTCGTCCAGGTAAACGAAGAGGAACGGCAGGTCACGCAGCACACCGTCCATCAAGCGCTGGAACGCCTGAGCCGCGTTCTTGAGGCCAAACGGCATCCGTAGGAATTCGAATAAGCCGAACGGCGTGATGACGGCCATTTTAGGGACGTCAGTCGCCCTGACAGGTACCTGGTGATATCACCGTATGAGATCGATTTTTGAAAAAATGACCCGTCCTGCCAGACGGGCGGAGAAGTCTTGGATGTGCGGGATCGGATACCTGTTGGGGGTGGTAGCGTCGTTAAGGCGGTGGTAGTCGCCACATGGGCGCCAGCCGCCCCCTGGCTTTGGGACGATGTGTAGTGGCGAAGCCCACGCGCTATCGGAGCGCCGCATGATGCCGAGGTGTTCCAAAGCGTCGAACTCGGCTTTGGCCACGGCGAGCTTGGCTGGGTCGAGGCGGCGGGCTCTGGCGTAGACCGGCGGGCCCGTGGTTGGTATGTGGTGCTCGATCCCATGTCGTACTGCGACGGCCGAAAACGTCGGCCGCATGAGGGCCGGGAACTCCGTGAGCAGGCGAGCAAACTCGTTCGCCGCCGGGAGGGCGCATGCCAGCTCGGTCGGAGCGGAGCTGCTCAATGTGCATACCAGGGAGCTGAAGGTCTCGGCGTTGATGAGGCGACGCCGTTGGACGTCCACCAGCAGTCCGTGTGCGCAGAGGAAATCGGCGCCTAGCAGAGCCATCGGCACGTTTGCAGTTACAAACGTCCAAGTAAAGCGTTGGCCGCCGAAGCAGAGGGTGACGTTGCGCGGGCCGAAGGTGCGGATGGCCGATCCGTTGGCCGCAACCAAGGAGGGGCCGCAAACCGCGGACTGCCTGTCCTGATCAGAGGCGGGTATGCCGCTCAGTTGGGCGCCGGTGTCACACAGGAAGCGCCGTCCGGACGCTTTGCCCGTGATGAAAAGTAAGTTGCCCGTGTGGCCGGCGCTCATGGCTGGTAATGAACGCCGGCCCGGCCGTTTCCCGGCCTGCCGAAGGTGCACGGGGGTCGGCATGTCCGGGCCTTCTGTCCGAACCTGGCATGATAGTAACACCACGCTTGGTCAGGTGGAGGCCCCGGTCGTCGTGCTGGAGGTGGTCGGCTCGGCATAGTGGCCGCCAATTGCATCGGCCGTTCGGTCGTCGACCGTGCCGGGTGCTCGGGCGCCATGGGCGTTGCGTCTGACGGCGGTGGGCCCCAGGTCGCTGCTGCAATGCGTTGGCCTGCCGCGGAGATCTTGTCGGCTTCCCTGGCGAGGACGTGGGGAGCCGTGATCGTCGTGCTCGCCAGGGCGAGGCGTACCGGGCTAGGCAGCTGACGGAGGAACAGCTCCCGGAACAGGAATGCCGGAGAGTGCTCGCCGAGCAGCGAAAGCATGTAGTCCATTCGCTCGGACGGGCGCGTGTCGCCGAGGTCGGGCAGGTCGAGCAGGCGCCGTGTGCGTTCCGCCGATGGGAGGGCGAAAGCGTCGAGGGGGAGCTTTTTAATCGTGCCGTATTTGTCAGCGGCTGGCGGGCTCTCGAGGAGGCTCAGGGCGCGGGCCGCGGTGGCTGAACCGAGCGCTGCTACCACATGGTGGAAGCGGGTGTCGTCGGCCGTGATGCCTCGCAGGGCGAACAGGGAGTCCGCCTGGGCGAACCAAACCGCCGCGTGAGTCTCCCAGAAGGTAGGCAGTTTAAGGGCAACTGCCGTGTCCATGTCGGTAGGTCACCAATGTAGGGGCTGTGCTCCCACGTCAATCGGAAGAATGGACGCGACAAAAAGCTGGAATTCGTCCGAGTTTCTTTATTGTCACAAAACAACTCGGGTACTCTGAAAAGCCCGTTTATCGGGCAGCAATATATATACACACATTATCCCGGAGCGTTTGCCCGGGAAAGGCGAGAGGGGGCGTGGCCGGGCGTCCCGGACGCGGCCTGGCAAGTCGAGAGCGGGCGTGGCCGGGCGTGCCCGGGCATGCCCGGGCGTCCCGGCCGAGGCCTGGCAAGTTGAGCGCGGGCCTGCCCGGGCGTCCTGGACGAGCCCGGCATGGTGATCGCTCCGCGTCCTTGGTAGGTGCAAGGCGATTGTGTAAACCCAGCGGTAGCCGCTAAAACACGATGTCTGAAGTGGCACAATAGTCACTACTAGCGGTAACCCGTGAAAATCACGGGCATAAATAGTGTTTATGTTCATACAAACTAACTTGCCCTGCCTCTTCCTTTCCGCTTCCTTTCAAAATAATTGTGTCAGTTGGCACCAACATTCATTCTGGCGGATCTCCTGAATATCTCTTTGTATTCAACTGCAGTATTGTCTCTTATAGTGTGGTTACTGGTAAGTATCCCCTTTACATTTCTGATCGCATTTATATTTGTATTAAAAGGCATAGCATGCCTCTCGAGTCGCTGCGCATCCGGCACACATCGGGACGTCTTCTTCTACTCCTCGGTATCAAGTGCAGCATCTCACTGTGCGTAAAACAAAATGGCGCGGGTTATTCCAAACTTTTCACTGATTTTCAGCTTTTATTCCACACTTATAGACATTTGGAGACATGGGTATGCTTATATGGAAGGGTTAGTCATAACTACATAGTTACACACATATCTTAGGGCGACAGGAGCAATAGCTGGAGAGAAGTTCCCATTACAAACTTCAGAAATAAGCGTGTTAATGATATAGATAGTCCATGGGTTGGCATGCTTGTTTAAGGAGGCTTTCTTGGTTGTACCTCCCAGGTGAGTACTTAGCTCGGAATTTTGGAATCCTGGGTTCAAATCCCATATTCTATGTGGATTTGTTCCTTGTTCACTCGTGTTCTCCTTGACTTCACCTCATAGTATACTCTCAAATCTAGCGTGGTCTCTGTACCCCAGCGAGGCTCTGTATTGTTAAACGTTTTGTCTAGTTATTACCTCTGCCATCTGTGATGGACGGAGGTTATGTTTTCACCCCTATCTGTTTGTCTGATTGTTACCTGTGAAAATCGAAGATTTTTCAAGTATATTGCTTGGTCGTGCGTGTTATTTTGTTTGTCTGCTTTGTTTGTCTGTATGTCAATCGCCTACAGGTCAAAATTTTCAACCGATCTTCACGGAACTTCACCAAATGTTAGAGGTGGTCTTAAGGAAGAAGCCTATTGATTTTGAAGTTAAAAGGTCAAAAGGACAACATAGACCAAACGTCAACGACTTGTGTCGGACTTCTAAAATCCTCAATTTTCATCCGATTGATTTGAAATTTGAAGAGGCGTTGCGTATCAGGTCAGTGAATTCAACCACGAATTATTTTTGATGTCAACATAGGCCAAAAAAATTTAAATTGTCAATTTTTCATCCTATTTACTTAATATTTGAAGAGGATTTTCATATTTGGTCATAAAATTCAACTACCAATTATTTTTAAGGTCAAATTTGTTTTTTAAGGATTTCAGAAGTATCGTGCTCTGCGTGACATCTTTCATGTTTGTTTTGTTTGTTTTATGTGTAGGATTTCTCAAAAAGTTATGGACAGATTTGGAAAAAACATGGTGGACAAGTTGGAAATGAGAAGGAAGAATTGATTCGATTTTCGTGAAGATCCGAATCCAGAGCTAGAACATGGAATGTATCAATATGTAACAGAACAAAACGAAAAAGAAGAAAAGAAAAGTAGAAAGAGGGGCATGCCAACAGCAGCGTTGAAGGAAAACATAGATGGAGACTTGGAGAAATATGACATGTGGGGACAACATGGGGGTGATCAAGATGGATACAGGTGCAAACTCTCAATCACAGAAGTGGAAGGAAAAACTGGAAACTTAGAAAGAGGTGGACTTAGAGAGGTTAATGGGATATAATACATCATGGTTGAGAATTGGGGAGTGACCTGAGATGGCGGTGAACATCTGTCTTGAAGCCCTGGAAGGAAGAATGAGATTGAAGAGACTGAGGAAGTTGGTTTCACAGGCAGGAAAAACGAGGACCAAATGAGTGGAGGTGACCAATGAGCCTGGAGTTTGGGAATATCATAAGGAGGGCGTTACTTGCAAATCACGTACACGCTGCAGGAACCTAGGAGGAGGAAGGGGTTGTGGGGGGGCGGGGGGGGGGCGTGAAATGGAAGAGGGAGCAAACCCAGAAAGGAGGTGGCTGAAGAAAAGTTGTAGTTGAAGATTGAGACCACCAATCTGTCACTTGTCTGCGATGTGAAAGTGATAAGCACAGCTACAGCTTCATTGCGGGAGGTTCCGATGATTTTGAAGGCCCTGGTTAGCATGGCGTCAAATTGAACGAGTTGTGAATTAGGGAGGCCATTCCAGTGAAGAGAGCAGTGTTCCATCAAACTACAGATGAAGGCCTTGTGGGTAGATAAAAGTTCCGTTGCCAAGGAAAGACTTTGCATGATTGAGGATGCCCAGTCGACAACTGGCTTTGGAGGCCAACCTAGATGTGTGGATTTGCAGAAAAGAAAGACCATGGTTAATAATGAGGCCCAATCATTTCAATGACTGAACTCCTTCAAGAGCATTGTTAAGGAAGTAGATGGGACAGTTCTCCCAGATGGTGTTTCTGGAGACAGAGTGTGAGATTTGTCTGGATTTATAGTCGCATTCAATGTGTTTGACCAGCTCGTGATTCTATCAAAGTCTACAAAAAGGAAGGAGGCTGCTGCCAAAAGAAGACTTTCTAGCCATCTTCTTCGTTTGTATGCAGCACAAGCCTGCGGGGTAGCATCATTGGCTGAGGGCACAACTGTAACGCTCATGCAATGCTCTCTGCTGGTTAGGGCAGGACATGAATGATGGCAGACATCCATCCGTGGGACGACACACACATCACATTGATGAATCACACTGCCTGTGAAACACCGAGATGACAGTTCATGGCTGTGTCGGGATTCAAACCCAGGAGAGCTTAGAGGCGAGTGTGCGCACCTCTAAAACATCATGTTAGCCCGATCTCCAAGCTAAACCACTGCCTTGGGGCACTCCAGCCTTGACAGATAGAGGAGATGAGGAGATCCCATTGAGAGCCAAGCATTGGCTATGGGAGAAGAAAAAGTCAGGAATCCATCTGTGGAGTTGGCATTGGATGCCATGGGCAGAATGTTTGGAGAGCAAGGCGGGATGCCAGACTCTATCAAATAATCGAGAAATGTCCAGGGAGACGGCGCTGATCTCATGTCTGCCAAAAAGGGACTCCATCCATCCATTGTTGGAAGAGCAGAAGCATTCCAGAGTAGAATGACTGGGTCTTAATCCAAGCTGATGGTCTAAGATCAGGTCATTGGAGAAAAGAGGATGTGTAAGAGCAACAGCAAACATGGATTCCATGACGTTGCTGAGGATTAGAAGTAAGCTTATACGTCTGTTGTACAGTGATTGGTTTTTGCACCTTGTTACCTCCGCCAACAAGGTGGGCGGAAGTTATGTTTTACATCTGTCTGTCTGTGTCTGTGTCTGTTTGTCATTCGAACCCGAAGGTGGATGGAGGTTATGTTTTCAACCCTGTCTGTTCCTGTTTGTTTGTCTGTCAACAGGATGTCTTAAAAAGTTATGGACGCATTCAGCCGAAACTTGGTGGACCGGTTGGGTGTGTGACGAGGGCAATTTTGATTGATTTTTGTTCAGGTCCGGATCCAGATCTGGCCTATCAGTGGGACACAAAACGTAAACTTTTCAGCCCGGCAGAGGTATGTTCTCTACCAAGTGCTGTTCTAGTTTTCAGAGGTACTCATGAGTCTGGCTCCTCATGAGAATACCCCACAGCTGCCAATTTTAACGTTTTCGTTTACGTAATGCAGTGATGTTGGCTGATTTCCAGGCAAATTGAAGATGGCTTAGCGCAAATGATAAGAGGAGCACAGCAGAAGGAGGATGTCTAAGAACAGCAGAGAGGTCTTTAGGACATGTACGCTGATTGAATTTAAGGCCTTAAATATCAGGTTGATGTCCACATGAACAAAGGCCAAACTCAAATTTGAGTCCACATTGGAATGTAACAACACTGTAGCACTTCCCTTATCAGAAAGCCAATTGAGATAGAAGTCAGCTTGTCCTCTGTTTATTCATGGACACTCAAACATAATCAAACTAAGAGGCTATCCATTTCTTGTTTTTCATCCATTTTTGTTGTCATTTTTACCCTTTTGAAACACGTCTGAATGTATAACCCACTCATTATTAATGCTATGCAGGAACTCCGAAATATTTATCATCCTGGCCTTTCTTCTTTCTACCTTTAAATATATATATATATATATTTCCTTTGTCTTAAATTTCTCTCTGTTTCTTCTGTCTCCCTTTCCTCACTTCTGTGT
This sequence comes from Myxine glutinosa, assembly GCF_964187855.1. Taxonomy (NCBI): domain Eukaryota; kingdom Metazoa; phylum Chordata; class Myxini; order Myxiniformes; family Myxinidae; genus Myxine; species Myxine glutinosa. The sequence goes on along the minus strand of NC_136262.1, from coordinate 243,493,358 downwards.
TTTCCAGTTATGTTTTTGTGGTTTAAGAAGCCTTTCATTCATCCTATATACTTCACCATTTTCTTGACTCGTTTAGACCAGTTACATATTATCAATTCTTTTTCTCTTCCTGATGATCAAGGCCTTATGGCAGAAACAGTGGTTCGATGTAGGACCATGAAGTATGACTTAATAGGGCCAAGGTGTAGGTGTATTGCTTTGACGATCCTTTCATACAGCTTTACATTACTGTGTATTGTGGTATTCCGGCTGAAGTGCAAGTGTTTCGCTTTTTCAACAAGTTTGGGATTTTGTCCTTTCTACTTCTACTCAATGGAGAAATACCACTGTCCAAGACCCATGGTCTTGATATGAACTGTCCATCTTCGGAATTTGGATTGTTGGTTTTGGGGCAGGTCCTTTGCAGGTACAAATTGGACAGAGAGACTACATACACACTGTCTACATTGTTGAGACTGGGGTACCAGAAAACTTTAGTGCAATGGGAATTTATCATTCATTCATTCATTCATTCATTCATTAATTTATTTATTTATTTATTAGGGATCAAAGTTTCGCTCAACTTAATTTGTTGTTGAAAAGCGTTTCCTCCATTGCCCTCCTCAGGTGCTTTTCTTTGTACGTCTTGGGTTTATTTGTAAATCAGGAATCGTTTTCGCACTAAGGAGATCAAGGGTTGAAGAAGTTGGTGAGCTGTAGGTTAAGGTTGAGATTTGCCTCAGTGGCAGTACATATGATTGCATTGAGGCCTTCATGTCTGTCTATCTCCAGCTTTTTATTGGTCTGTCTCGATTTTGATTATTGTCAGTAGGAGTGGGCACCAGGATATCTATCCTTAAAATGTCATTAAGAGTTATTGTGCAAATGCATCATGTCCTCTTGCTCATATATGGGATTATTGTAGTTTATTCATTGATTGGATTTTTTGTGTGTCAATAACTTTCCAGAAGATGACAATATAGTATTGTGGATGAATGTGTCATCAAGAACCTTTCATGGAGTTCAAAATTACTTGACGTGGTTGTCTGTAAGTAGGCAATAGCCATTTGGGATGGTAAATGGAGCTTATGGGTCTATGTGTCCTCCTGTGTGTACCCTTGCGTGGATTTTTATGAATTTCAGGCAGTGCAACCAACATCTTTGGTGGGAATATGCTTCAGGAAAATATATTTGGCCATAACCTTCTGCCAGCTGTTTACACGACTTGTGAATGGAAACAGGTTTATCATCACCCGGGAGGCAGTGTTGTTTCGGCCTACTCGGGTTAAATGTTGTGGTAAAAATTAATTGATTATTGCATGGTTATCAATTGTGCGGAGACAAATACATGGAAGACATGAATATCCGCTTGTCTCGAGAGGAATATAGCAGTTTCTAATTTGCTATTTTTGTAAGAACAAGTGCTTGCACAACTACTGAGAATGTGATGCTTGCAAACACATTTGGGATTGTGGTCCATGGTATAATACCTTGCAGTTGCGACCTCTACCTCTTGGTGAGAGGTGTTCAGGATGAGCATCATGGATCATGGCGCACACCATCTTTCACGAGTGAGATTAAGCCAACTGCCCCGCCTACAATTATAGACGTCAAGGATTCCATCATGTCGTTTACAAGATTGGCCATTTGGCCTGGTACGTTGAGTGAATTCCAAATTCCCATCACGGGTTGAAAATGGGGTTGAGTTTCTCGCCTCTTTAGCACCCTTCTTGATTTATCACTTCCAGACATCAACTGAGAGTAGAATTGCCCCACCGTTGGGAAAGACACAAGGATTGAACATTCCAGTTTACAACTGGGATAACACTCATTATATCCCAATAATTTGATTAAAAAGAAAAACGTGCAATCATTGCGTCCTCAGGTTAATATTGAGCTATACTGTCGCCATAAACGCATCTCGTAATAAGGTACTTGAGAAACACTGCATGCTCGGAGCTTTAACTCAGTCGCATTGATTACCTCGTGGAGATTTACGCTTTTGGAGCATTTGCAGCCTGTATCCTTCCCCTTTACTTTCCCATGCAGCAATGAGTGCACTCACTGCCTCTGGCTGCATTGAAGTTAATCAGCTTAATTGAAAGTGTTCCGAACTGCGTGGATTCATAACAGCTGACTCTCAACGGGATTTGTGAATAATTCATTTGTGCAGAACAACACAAGACAGTTATTGCATAGTTCCTATTAAAGTATTAACTGGATTTATTGTGAGTGTTGCTTAAACTGAGCCTCGTGGCTTATTTATTGCGGTCCTTGATGTCCCGAACCATTTCTTTCTCCAATCCTTCGTGATGCATTGCTTTCTTTCTTACGCGACAATATGAGCACGTTGTCTGGAGACAACGCCTCCGTACCTTTACCACTAAATAAATGGTTTCTCGTGCGGGAGAAATAATAGGCGTTTACGCTCTGCTTCCAATAATGTAGCTGGAGTTAAATTGCCGCGGGTCCATCTTGTGTTTGCTCTTCAGCAACAAAAGAAAACTAGATATGTGCGATAACAAAGTGCTTGCCTCCCTTGGCACCCACAACCAAATAATGGCCATTTTTCTTTCCGACCGCCGTATGACCTTGACCTTCAACATTTCGGGATAGAGTGTAGATTAAGAAAATGCGTCTTCATCTACAATCTGTCCATAAAACTCAACAACATGTAAAATTGGCAGACCGTTACTTAAGTTATGATCAAAAGGTGTTTTTTGTTAATTAGGTCATAATTCGAAAAAAAGTAGGTCAAGGACACAAAACAAATATCAGGTGCACAACTTCGATGCAGGTACACCAACTACTATGATGCAAGAACATCTTGGAAGGCCAAGCGGTCTTTGAGATTCCGCACTGACAAAATTGAGCAGACAGAATATGCGTTTTTTCTTCTTGGACTATCATTTGACCTTTACCTTTTTCAGGCTACATGCATTTGCCCTTGACCTTTAACTCACAGGGGTATAATGTGTAAACACACCTTGCTCTCGGCTATCCAGAGAGGGCAATTCTGTTCCGATCGGACAAAAATTAGTCGAGTTATGGGGGGGGGGGGGGGGGAATGTAGCATTTCCTATATTTAGGTTATTAAGTCATGACCTCAATTAGGTCAAGGTCATAAAATTGTTATTCCCATATACAATTTATTCCCATTATTGTTGTAAAATTTTATTCTGAAAGTCCCAGCCGGCTCCGGGATGAAGCCCGGAAATTGGCAGAAAAAAGGGAGAAAACTCTAAATGGTGGAGTACTCTTAGCGGGTCTCATAAACTCTGAGGTACCATTAGAAACTGGGGGCACTAATTGTAGAAACAATCTCGACAACAGGTATATAGGCCGATAGGGAGAGGACTTGTAGGAGGAGAGGATATATAGGATAGGGAGGATATGGAGAGGAGAGGATATAGGGTGAGGCTTAATAAAAAGCGCTGCAGTATACCTCTCAAGACTGTTACTGCCTCCAGGTTGTGTAGAACAAGTTATTTTGCGACTTAAACGAAACTTTGAGACTTTAGCTATTGTAGCTGCTGCACTCTCTTTAAGAGAAAACGATGCTGTTGTATATTCTGAACGAGTAGGTATTTGAGCACTTATCATGATTATTTGGACCCTGCCCAGAGAGTGATTTTTTTTTTTTGAATTACCAAAATTGTAAGAACTGCAGAGTGGAGACGCATGCAAGCACATATAGTCCCCGATGAAGGCCACTATATACTGCAGCTGACTCTGAGCATTTGTCCTTCGTTTAGACAAAACCTTGAGCTGGTTGTGATTTTGCCTTCTCAGCTCTGCGGCAATTTTTGTGATTATTAAATTTTTTTTTTTCAACTACAAACTGTTCTTCGAAAACTTGAAAGAATGTTATGTGTACATTTATGGGGTGCAGTAGGCCGTTGATTTGTGGGTATCATTTTATAGCCCAAAGTTTCCCTCGAGCAGGAGTTCTTGCTTGGACAGGGTGAGTAGAAGGGGAGGGTTTGGGGGTTAGCTGCTATATTTTATGAATAACTAGAATGTCTCGGCACGTCCCTAGAGCTTTCTAATAAATACAAGGCAAAGGGCTTTCGAATAATTCAGTAAAATATCGCAACTCTTGTATCATTTGCATTTCTGTGTTTTCATTTTACCTTGGTTGGTATGAAAATATCAACGCTTGGTAAAGAGAGGAACTTTATTTATTTTATTAAAGATTAATTAATTGATTTATTGATTTATTTATTTATTAAAGAGATGAACTTTATTGTGTTTTGTGTGTCCGTTTGTTTTTTGGGTTTTTTTGTGATTGATGTTAGCTATTACACGAGCCTCGATCTTGCATACAATAAAATAAATAAATAAAAAGCCACATGCAATTTTGTGTTAAAGAATCAATGACAATTCTGTTCTCTCCGCATTGTACCATTGTACTGTCTGCATACAATACATTAATTGGTTCCGTTTGTGGTGGGGGATAAAAACCGACGGAGAGATTGCACTGGCAGCGGAGCATTTTCTAATAAAAACCAACAAGTTTCGAAATATGAATAAAAGTATTTACCTATGTTGGCACTGCAGGTTGTAGCTCATCCTCGATGTGTCATCTGTGGAGACGTTCTGCCTAACGATAGCTTGAAGATATGCAAACTGGACCACTCAAGCATTTATTACTTGCAAAATCGAAGATTTTTCAAGTATATTGGTCGGTTGTGTTTGTGGTTCTGTCTGTCTGTCTGTTTGTTTGTCTGTTTGTTTGTCACCGGCCTACAGGTCACAATTTTCAACCGATCTTCACAAAACTTCACCAAATGGTAGAGTTAGTCAAAAGCAAGAAGCCTATTGTTTTTGGGGTCAATAGGTCAAAAGGTCAACATAGGCCAAAGGTCACCAACTTTGCTAAATTTCTAAAATCTTCAATTTTCATCCGATTGACTTGAAATCTGAATAGGACTTGCATATCTGGTCACTGAATTCAACCACCAAGTATTTTTGAGGTCAGCATAGGCCAAATGGTCAACATAGGCCAAATTTCTAAAATCCTCAATTTTCATCCGATTGACTTGAAATTTGAAGAAGACTTGCATATCTGGTCACTGAATTCAACCACCAAGTATCTTTGAGGTCAACATGGGCCAAAAGGTCAACATAGGCCAAATTTCTAAAATCCTCAATTTTTATCCAATTGACTTGAAATTTGAAGAGGACTTGCATAATTGGTCACTGAATTCAACCACCAAGTATTTTTGAGGTCAACATAGGCCAAAAGGTCAACATAAGCCAAAAGGTCAACATAGGCCAAATTTCTAAAATCCTCAATTTTCATCCAATTGACTTGAAATTTGAAGAGGACTTGCATATCTGGTCACTGATTTCAACCACCAAGTATATTTGAGGTCAACATTGGCCAAAAGGTCAACATAGGCCACATTTCTAAAATCCTAAATTTTCATCGAATTGATGTGAAATTTGAAGATGACTTGCATATCTAGTTACTGAATTCAACCACCAAGTATTTTTGAGGTCACCATAGGCCAAAAAGTCAACATAGGCCATCATGCATCATTGGAAAACTTTTGGGGGAGGGCGGATTTTGCAAGTATCGTGCTACGCATGACGTCTTCTTGTTTATTTATTTATTTTAGAACTTTGCGGATAAGCCACTCACGCATTTTTTTTTTTTTATATTCCTGAAGGAAAAGATGATCCATTAAGTCTACGAATGAAAAAATGCTCTAAAACAAACATCACACAGTATGTACCATATGCTCCAGGCTTGTACTGCATTGCGAAACATTGCAAGCTTCATTCCAGCTGAGACACCAATTTTCGCTGCTGCAATGAACATTTGTTCCCGCACCACTGCAAAGGGACAACACAGATACGCATGTTGGTGTCGTTCCATTGTCAAATGACTCGGCGAATCGACAAATTCCAGCACTCGGCAGTGGTGTGAAAGATCAAGTGATGGTTAAGACGAGCCAAATCATTGCCATCTGACTTGAAGCCAAAGCCAGTATTGCTCGAGATGCAACCGGTTTATGACACTTCTTTGAGTGTCGCTTCTGGGTAATAAAATCATTTTTCTGGTTATCACTATATCAGAAAAGCTTTTACCCTACCATGGCGTTGGTTCTTGCAATGCTATATTATTTAAATTTTGTATGTCTGAATTTGGATCATTGTGTTGGGAATTGCAGTCTTGGTGCTTGATCCATGATGTGAAAGTGCAGTGGGTTTGCCTTCAGTATAAAATGGACATGCACCATTGAAATGGTGCATGTACCTACCATGGCGTCGGTATGTAACAACCATTGAAATGAGGTGTCCAACAAGAAGTGCATTGTTTTTATAATTTTTATCAAAGCATGGATAATTAATATGCATTTATTACCCCTGCCACGGAAAGTGGATGGGAGGTTATGTTATCACCCCTGTCTGTTTGTCAGCAGGATATCTCAAAACGTTATAGATGGATTCAAACGAAATGTGGTGTTAGCCTGGTGTTGGCTTAGCGGTTATGGTGCGGGCTTGGGATCTTAGGATCCTGGGTTCGAATCCCAGTCTGATCGCTGAATTAACGCCAAGGGGGGTTGACTCAGCCTGTCATCCTTCCGAGGTCGGCAAATTGAGTACCAGCTTGCTGGGATGAATGATCCCGGTGTGTACCCCGGTTTAGAACAGGTACACCGTATCCCTGCGCATCGTAAGAGCGTGACCAAGGGTTGGCGTCAGGAAGGGCATCCGGCCATAAAAACATTGCCTCAAACAGGGAACCATGATTGTCATGGGGCCCGCAAGGCTAACCCCCGCTCTAGCGGGGAAAATGGCCTTAAAACGATCATTCATTCATTTCATTTAGACTAATTGTGGTAGGCAGATTCGGTATGTAACAAGGACTAATTGGTTTGATTTTGGTGAAGATCCAGATCTTGCTACTATAAATTTTACAGTGATTCTTCACCTTTGAGTGATAGGACCAAAAAACGATATACAGCACGATATCTCAAAAGATTATGGATGGATTCGGCCAAAACTCGGTGGATGAGTTGGTTATGTGACAAGATCAAGCGATTAGATTTTACTTCAGGTGCAGATCCAGATCCAGCCTACCAGTAGGATACAAAATGTAAACTGTTCTACCTGGTATGAGCTCTACCGAGTGCCGTTCTGTTTTTCACTTTTCTGCCAGGAAAAGGGAGCTGTTTCTTTTACCTGAGCTACCTGAAGAGGTGAAGATCTTCTTAGTTGATGAAAAGAAGTTTTGTAACGTTAATGACCTTCTTGGTTGTATTCAGCTGCACCTGCTTGCTTTCTTGGATGGTATTTTGCATCTTTTGAATATATCTTATGCAAATAATTGCTGAAATAAGAATCCTTCCACCAGAAAAGGTTCATAAACTGGACCTTTGTTCATAAACTGGACCTTTCGGCCCCTCAACTTAAATACTTTTAAACAATTTTTAACCAGGCTTTTAGGCCTCTCAACTTCTCTATTATTATGCACTTGTTGGGTAACACTATATAAAACACCGAGATTGAAGCTCTTTTGATTACGTGTTGAGATAGCTGATGGGGTCAAGCGGAAACATGTTGTCTTGATTTCTCAAATGGTTTCATCCAAAGCCCAATTGCACCACGGAAGTGAACGAGTAATACCACCTTGATATAAACATTCGATTATTAGAAGCAAACAAGAACAAAACCAAATGACAAAGTCTCAATAATCTCAATTCTTCTGAAATTACGATGCTATGGGCCAGTAGGAAAGCTATCATCATACTAAAATACATCATTTGTGTCTGTCCGTCTGTCTGATGAATTTTTGACGCCATACATTCCGTCCTTACTTATCCAATCACAACCAAACTTGACAGGATGACCAAGGGTTACATAATGAAGGTCGTAGCGCATTCATTTGCCCCCCACCCCAAGGGGGTTTTCTCCTCCGAGCGGCTTTTCTCCGCCATTGCCGTCAATGGGTTGAGTGTTGAGGTGTATAGCCATATTAAGTTAGCTTTATTGTGGCGTTTGTCCAAAGAAGAAGATTTATTGTGGCGTTTTTCCAAAGACGCTTTTAATAACAAAATTTATGATAATCGCATATTGTTTTAATGTTATTACAAAACAATGTTAATACTAATAATGTCCCACTTCCCCAAGGCGTTTTTCCTGCAGTGATAACGTGTATAAATAACCTATAGTTATAATGGCGTTTCTGTGGGAGCAATAGGAAGTAAAAATATTATAAACCACAAACACGTATGCTTAGCTTTTTAAACAGTCGCTAATGCACTTTATGACACTAAATTAAGAAATTTGGAGGAATCCTGACATCCGTGAAGTTAGGTTTACTTACGGAACTGAGTGAAGATCTACTGTACTCTATATAACCCACAAATGTTAGGTTAATAACATGGCCCTTTCTGCCGCTACTGTGGCATTTCTCGTAGCGAACTTTTGAAACTCGCTCCTGCTGTTTAAGGTGAAACTGAAAGGGAGGAATCCCGCGTTGTGCTCCTTTACCAAGCAGCTAGATAGCGCTTGCCAAGCCAGCCGTTCCTTAACGGTTTTGAATGGAGTGCTTGCTCAAATGCTTAAACCACTTGGCGATCTCTCCACAAGAAACTTGGTAAATGAACACACACCCAATGTTCTTGAGACCCGCCCATAGATCGACTGTAATCTATATACCCCAAAGAGGAATGACCCTTCCTGCCCCTCCCGGAGTCTGCGGGTGTACTAGTAATATAAGTTGGAAGAAATAAAATGATATGGAATGCAGGGATAAAACAATTTATTTTAGACTTGTTGGAAGGGTGCAGAGAGCAGGAGAACATGGAAATCGAGAACCGGGAAGAACACGATCGGGCAGAGATGACAGATTTCAACTATGGAAACGTGCGAGACTGTGGTGACCAATGATCAGCCTTTGGCACAGTGTAAGTGTCCTAGGATGTTGGTAGCATGCGGAGCAGCCAGGTCGGCTGTTTTTTCAAAACAATATACTTTAGCCATTTTCAGATTTCATTCAAGATTGCGATGGAACTGTGGATTCCAGTGACCTGGATGCCATTATTGTTTAACATGTGACAGGATTGAATGAACAACTCAGCGTCTTCATCCAACAACACTTCAGCTCACTTGCATAGATTAATTAAACCATCCCTTCAACGGTTTCAACGTTGGCAAAAGGTGCTTGAGCTAAAATGCAAAAACACATTGAAACAACACAACCTTGTATAGATGGAGAATAGCAGCTTGAGAAAGGTATCGCCGAGCACGAAATAAGCAGCCAAGGCACTGGGAGGCTCTTTTAGCGATACCAGAGATGTACTTTTCCCAGCTGAAGTTTGAGCTGATGTCCAATCCAGGCAGACGTATAACAGGAAGTTCCTACAAAGGTGAAGAATCCATAGACAGGATTGGAAAACAAGGTGATCTTGAACTAGACATAGACAAAAAGTGGGTCTTGTTTTGATTGAAAGTAACAAGCCAGTCTTTACCCCAGTTTATCACACTCTCAAGATCATGATTGAGAGTGGTACTGGCATGGTCACGGGTAGGACGAGACAAGGTTCCTGGGTAGGTAGTATACAGTTTTGAGTCATCTGCGTAAATGCATCACTGAGAAAGAATCCAATGAGGCAGATCATTGATGTACAACAAGAACAATATTGGACCCAACACAGATCACTGAGGAACACCAGCATTTGTCTTATGGACGGGGGATGACTGAACCTAATGTACCACAAAGATTTGGCGATTTTTAAGGAAATCAGAGATTATATCGAGCAATCTTCCAGAAATACTGTATGACAAGTCAGGAGACGACGATGGTTCACGAGCGAGCGGTATTCAATGATGAAGGACGGACTACTTTGAAATGGCCGTCCTTTGTGCCCTTTAAAAGTCAAAACCGACATTGAAAATATATAAATAGGAATGTATTATCTGTTATGAGACTAGTTTGCCTCACAATACCGAAAATTCTGTTCGATTCCGACAACTTTGAAAATTTGACCTTTGTGACCTTGAAATGTCAAAACGAAGGTTACTGACCTTGAAATGAGATAGAAAATAATGTATAATCAGTTATGAGGTTAGTTAGCTACACAATACCGAAAATGTGGTTCGATTCCGACAACTTTGAAAATTTGACCTGTGACCTTCAAAGGTCAAAGGTCGAAGATTCTGAAATTTGTTGGAAAACTTGTATTTCATGATGTATGTGATAATATAAGATCGTGTACGACATTTCACCCTATCAGGAAGTGAACAATGTAATAAAACCATCAAAAATCGACTTTTCTAAATTTCGTGACCTTGTGACCTTGACCTTGGGGCGAAAATGAAAAATCGAGCTCCGTAGGGCTAGACACATGACATTGGCCTAACCAAATACCGAAACCCCTGTCAGATTCCACCAAACCCCTCGGAGAAGATGTAGCTTGAACTCGATTACCCCCTAAAAAGACATCTTTTTCGGGCGTGGCTCCGCCCACAATGGGCGCAATCGGCCCACTCTAGGCAGGACACAACTAGATCATGATATCAAGCTCCCACCCAAGTTTCATCAAGATCGGATGATATCATCGGGTAGTTATACTGCGGACAGACAGACAGACAGACACACACCCATGACGAATATAGTGGTCACTCTGTTTGATAACTCGTGAACCAATATTAGTTTATGGATGAGGCCCTTGTGCCACACTTTGTCAAAAGCCTTCGAGATGTCGAGTGCAACAATCCTGGCTTCACCACGTTGATCCAAACCCCTATTCACATGTTCAGTAATTAGGGATAGAACATCACCAGAAGACCTTGACTGTCGAAAGGTTGGGTTTTTTTTTTAGATCTACAGCTCAAAGGTCAAGGCTGCATAAAATCATCAATTTTCATTTATTTATTTATTTTTTAACAGTTTTCGTTATTTTGAGCATACGGAAAAAGAGGAGGAAGATGTCTGAATACAAACGCACGTGGACGGGCTTTGCATTTTCAGATTATTTCTGGTTTAGCAGCTGGAACTGCTGTTCCACCAAAAGTGGTTTCCTGCACCAACACAAGTGCGAAAAGTGGTTTTTCAACACTAACACAAGTGCGAAAAGTGGTTTTTCAACACTAATACAAGTGCAAAAAGTGGTTTTTCAACACTAACACAAGTGCGAAAAGTGGTTTCCTGCACCAACACAAGTGCGAAAAGTGGTTTTTCAACACTAACACAAGTGCAAAAAGTATTTTTTCCACACTAATACAAGTGCAAAAGTGGTTTCCTGCACCAACACAAGTGCGAAAAGTGGTTTTTCAACACTAATACAAGTGTGAAAAGTGGTTTTTCAACACTAACACAAGTGCGAAAAGTGGTTTTTCAACACTAATACAAGTGCAAAAGTGGTTTCCTGCACCAACACAAGTGCGAAAAGTGGTTTTTCAACACTAACACAAGTGCGAAAAGTGGTTTTTCAACACTAACACAAGTGCGAAAAGTGGTTTTTCAACACCATCACAAGTGCAAAAAGTATTTTTTCCACACTAATACAAGTGCAAAAGTGGTTTCCTGCACCAACACAAGTGCGAAAAGTGGTTTTTCAACACTAACACAAGTGCGAAAAGTGGTTTTTCAACACTAACACAAGTGCGAAAAGTGGTTTTTCAACACTAACACAAGTGCAAAAAGTATTTTTTCCACACTAATACAAGTGCAAAAGTGGTTTCCTGCACCAACACAAGTGCGAAAAGTGGTTTTTCAACACTAACACAAGTGCGAAAAGTGGTTTTTCAACACTAACACAAGTGCAAAAAGTGGTTTTTCAACACTAACACAAGTGCGAAAAGTGGTTTTTCAACACTAACACAAGTGCAAAAAGTGATTTTTCAACACTAATACAAGTGCGAAAAGTGGTTTTTCAACACTAACACAAGTGCGAAAAGTGGTTTTTCAACACTAACACAAGTGCGAAAAGTGTTTTTTCAACACTAACACAAGTGCGAAAAGTGGTTTTTCAACACTAACACAAGTGCGAAAAGTGTTTTTTCAACACTAACACAAGTGCGAAAAGTGGTTTTTCAACACTAACACAAGTGCAAAAAGTGGTTTTTCAACACTAACACAAGTGCGAAAAGTGGTTTTTCAACACTAACACAAGTGCAAAAAGTGGTTTTTCAACACTAATACAAGTGCGAAAAGTGGTTTTTCAACACTAACACAAGTGCGAAAAGTGGTTTTTCAACACTAACACAAGTGCGAAAAGTGGTTTTTCAACACTAACACAAGTGCAAAAAGTATTTTTTCCACACTAATACAAGTGCAAAAGTGGTTTCCTGCACCAACACAAGTGCGAAAAGTGGTTTTTCAACACTAACACAAGTGCAAAAGTGGTTTCCTGCACCAACACAAGTGCGAAAAGTGGTTTTTCAACAATAACACAAGTGCGAAAAGTGGTTTTTCCACACTAATACAAGTGCAAAAGTGGTTTCCTGCACCAACACAAGTGCGAAAAGTGGTTTTTCAACACTAACACAAGTGCGAAAAGTGGTTTTTCAACACTAACACAAGTGCGAAAAGTGGTTTTTCAACACTAACACAAGTGCGAAAAGTGGTTTTTCAACACTAACACAAGTGCAAAAAGTATTTTTTCCACACTAATACAAGTGCAAAAGTGGTTTCCTGCACCAACACAAGTGCGAAAAGTGGTTTTTCAACACTAACACAAGTGCGAAAAGTGGTTTTTCAACACTAACACAAGTGCGAAAAGTGGTTTTTCAACACTAACACAAGTGCGAAAAGTGGTTTTTCAACACTAACACAAGTGCGAAAAGTGGTTTTTCAACACTAACACAAGTGCGAAAAGTGGTTTTTCAACAGTAACACAAGTGCAAAAAGTGGTTTTTCAACACTAACACAAGTGCGAAAAGTGGTTTTTCAACACTAACACAAGTGCAAAAAGTGGTTTTTCAACACTAATACAAGTGCGAAAAGTGGTTTTTCAACACTAACACAAGTGCGAAAAGTGGTTTTTCAACACTAACACAAGTGCGAAAAGTGGTTTTTCAACACTAACACAAGTGCGAAAAGTGGTTTTTCAACACTAACACAAGTGCGAAAAGTGGTTTTTCAACACTAACACAAGTGCAAAAAGTATTTTTTCCACACTAATACAAGTGCAAAAGTGGTTTCCTGCACCAACACAAGTGCGAAAAGTGGTTTTTCAACACTAACACAAGTGCGAAAAGTGGTTTTTCAACACTAACACAAGTGCGAAAAGTGGTTTTTCAACACTAACACAAGTGCAAAAAGTATTTTTTCCACACTAATACAAGTGCAAAAGTGGTTTCCTGCACCAACACAAGTGCGAAAAGTGGTTTTTCAACACTAACACAAGTGCGAAAAGTGGTTTTTCAACACTAACACAAGTGCGAAAAGTGGTTTCCTGCACCAACACAAGTGCGAAAAGTGGTTTTTCAACACTAACACAAGTGCGAAAAGTGGTTTTTCAACACTAACACAAGTGCGAAAATCACTTCTCCTTCTCCCTCCTTTTGCTTTAAATATTTCCCTATTGATTCTTGTCTTTTTGCAATTGTTGTTTTCATGTTTTGTTATGCATTATGTTTTGCACTCTGTCAAAGCGCCTTTGGGCTTCATGAAAAGCGCTATACAAAATAAATGAATTATTATTATTAAACTCAATTCTGCAGTTTAAATTTTGAAAATCTTTCAAATTAAGAGTTTGGAGAGTGTATCGCATTTTAGTGTTAAACCGTGTGCGGAAATAAAATAAAGGCACGAAAACGACCATGTCGGACTCTATGTACAGTACAGGGACCGACATCCTCTTACCACTCACCCTCCACCCTCATACAATCCCCCCTGCAACCCCTCCTCCCATTCCTCCCTCTACCCCCATACAAACTCTCCCTTAGTCCCTCCTACCCCTCCCACTCTTCCCTCCTGTTTCAATGAGTCGTCATGAACAAAGATCGGTGGGTCATTCAGGCTTTAATGAAGCACGTTCAGCCAGCACCATTCTCAAGCATCGCTATTCCCGCCAGTGAGGATCTGCGCATGCGCAACGGCCTCGTGGATCTGCGCATGCGCACCGGCCTCATGAACTGTACAACATTTGAACACTGTAACACCTCTACCCTCATACAACTCTCCGGACTTCACCGGGCGGTGTTCGTACCTTAAATTTAATTTACCGATCCCATGATGTGCTCCCCATGATGTCCAAGGGAAGGCACGTTTGAGTAGGCTGAAGCAAAATGGCGGATAAAGAACCCAGGGAGGTGCAGTGGGCTGAACAAGATGGCGGGCCATCATATTGGTAAGGTTTTTGGGGGTTTTTTTCTAATGAACACCTCGTTAATCATCTTTTTTTTTTTAAAGGTGTTATAACACCCAAACACCCAGTTTTCATCATTGCAATCCGTTGGAGGTCCATGTGTTTGCATGCAAAGTTTCGTGCCGCTACGTTTCATGGTTTTGGAGTTATGGAGGAGACGGCAGACAGATGGACGGACAGACGGACACTGCCTTTTATTATTACAGATAGAGAAAAGTAAGGTGTGGTTTTTATTTATTTCATTGCCTTGAATTGTGCTTTCAGCAATTTGTTTGGTATTTCCTGAATCAGCACATGAACGATATCCCTCTCATTATTGTAGGATGTGGAGGTGCGGGAGGGAGCTACAATTAGTTAATTGAAAAGGGAGGTGTGATTGATCACAGATTGAGAAGCCCTTGCCACAGAGGTTATTTGAGACTTGAGCAAAACCGTTGACTGGCTAAGCCATGCAGCGATATTTCCCTTTCTCTTGAAGGTCATCTGTGAGCTAGGTGTGTTTTCACCAACAAGCAGTTGATGCGTAGAATCTATATCCCTTAACGCTGCTGTCTTAACCCGGATTTTGAGAAGTGCATATCACAAAGACATGATAAAGCCTCCAAACTCTATTTTTAAGGATGAGTACCACGTCTAGTATAAATTTCCATGTAACAGGCATGTACAGCCCCTCACCACCTTTTGCGGTACTGATATAATAACGCCTCCCCCCGACACCCCCATTCCACCCCCACACCTTCTAGAAAAAAGTGACCAATCTGTGCTGCAACCTATTACATCTGCGGCATTGCCAAAGGCCAAATTGCTCAGAAAAATAAAGAATCTCCAGTAAGTGCGAATAAACATTAGGCCTATTCGGAAACAAAATAGACAGACCAGAGCATTTTCTAACACCGGCCTTTCCATACAATTCTGCTTTCTCTGTAATATGCAATTTCAGATTCCATTTACTGACACTTCTTTTATATTCCAAAAATGAGCGGAGTGGGAATGGAGAGTTGTATGTTCTTTTTTTTCTCCCTTGTTTGCCAAGAACCGTGACATGGAGGATAAAGCAAACGTGTTTTATCCAAATGTATGAGAAACTGACATATCCACATGTGTTTACAAACTTTTTTTCCAATCAGTCTCACAAGTGGCAATTGGACGCATTTGAAGCGATGTATAAACATGTTTCACAACAAACATATTACGAAAACATGTAAGTACACCTTGAAAGGTGTCACCCTGTCACCCAGCTGAGAAGTATGCATGCGTACCTTTGAATTGTCTAGTTTACCAATCCCATGATGTGCTTGAGCTGTCTAGTTTACCGATCCCATGATGTGCTTGAGCTGTCTAGTTTACTGATCCCATGATGTGCGTGAGCTGTCTCGTCTACCGATCCCATGATGTGCTTGAGCTGTCTAGTTTACTGATCCCATGATGTGCTTGAGCTGTCTAGTTTACTGATCCCATGATGTGCGTGAGCTGTCTCGTCTACCGATCCCATTATGTGCTTGAGCTGTCTAGTTTACCGATCCCATGATGTGTTTGAGCTGTCTAGTTTACTGATCCCATGATGTGCATGAGCTGTCTCGTCTACCGATCCCATTATGTGCTTGAGCTGTCTAGTCTTCCGATCCCATGATGTGCTTGAGCTGTTTAGTTTACCGATCCCATAATGTGCTTGAGCTGTCTAGTTTACTGATCCCATGATGTGCTTGAGCTGTCTAGTTTACTGATCCCATGATGTGCTTGAGCTGTCTAGTTTACTGATCCCATGATGTGCTTGAGCTGTCTAGTTTACTGATCCCATGATGTGCGTGAGCTGTCTCGTCTTCCGATCCCATGATGTGCTTGAGCTGTCTTGTTTACCCATCCCATGATGTGCTTGAGCTGTCTAGTTTACCGATCCCATGATGTGCTTGAGCTGTCTAGTTTACTGATCCCATGATGTGCTCGAGCTGTCTAGTTTACCGATCCCATGATGTGCTTGAGCTGTCTAGTTTACCGATCCCATGATGTGCTTGAGCTGTCTTGTTTACCCATCCCATGATGTGCTTGAGCTGTCTAGTTTACCGATCACATAATGTGCTTGAGCTGTCTAGTTTACGGATCCCATAATGTGCTTGAGCTGTCTAGTTTACCGATCCCATAATGTGCTTGAGCTGTCTAGTTTACCGATCCAATAATGTGCTTGAGCTGTCTAGTTTACCGATCCCATGATGTGATTGAGCTGTCTAGTTTACCGATCCCATGATGTGCTCGAGCTGTCTAGTTTACCGATCCCATAATGTGCTTGAGCTGTCTCGTTTACCGATCCCATGATGTGATTTAGCTGTCCTGTTTAACAATCCCATGATGTGCTTGAGCTATCTAGTTTACCAATCCCATGATGTGCTTGAGCTATCTAGTTTACCAATCCCATGATGTGCTTGAGCTGTCTAGTTTACCGATCCCATCATGTGCTTGAGCTGTCCAGTTTACCGATCCCATGATGTGCTTGAGCTGTCTAGTTTACCGATCCCATGATGTGCTTGAGCTGTCTCGTTTACCGATCCCATGATGTGCTTGAGCTGGCTAGTTTGCTGATCCCATGATGTGCTTGAGCTGTCTAGTTTACTGATCCCATGATGTGCGTGAGCTGTCTAGTCTTCCGATCCCATGATGTGCTTGAGCTGTCTTGTTTACCCATCCCATGATGTGCTTGAGCTGTCTAGTTTACTGATCCCATGATGTGCGTGAGCTGTCTAGTCTTCCGATCCCATGATGTGCTTGAGCTGTCTTGTTTACCCATCCCATGATGTGCTTGAGCTGTCTAGTTTACTGATCCCATGATGTGTGTGAGCTGTCTAGTCTTCCGATCACATGATGTGCTTGAGCTATCTAGTTTACCGATCCCATTATGTGCTTGAACTGTCTAGTTTACGCATCCCATGATGTGCTTGAGCTGTCTAGTTTACTGATCCCATGATGTGTGTGAGCTGTCTAGTCTTCCGATCCCATGATGTGCTTGAGCTGTTTAGTTTACCGATCCCATGATGTGCTTGAGCTGTCTAGTTTACGCATCCCATGATGTGCTTGAGCTGTCTAGTTTACTGATCCCATGATGTGCTTGAGCTGTCTAGTTTACTGATCCCATGATGTGCTTGAGCTGTCTAGTTTACTGATCCCATGATGTGCTTGAGCTGTCTTGTTTACCCATGCCATGATGTGCTTGAGCTGTCTCGTTTACCGATCCCATGATGTGCTTGAGCTGTCTAGTTTACTGATCCCATGATGTGCGTGAGCTGTCTAGTCTTCCGATCCCATGATGTGCTTGAGCTGTCTAGTTTACTGAACCCATGATGTGCTTGAGCTGTCTAGTTTACTGATCCCATGATGTGCTCGAGCTGTCTAGTTTACTGATACCATGATGTCATTGAGCTGTCTAGTTTACTGATCCCATGATGTGCGTGATCTGTCTCGTCTACCGATCCCATGATGTGCTTGAGCTGTCTAGTTTACCGATCCCATGATGTGCTTGAGCTGTCTAGTTTACAGATCACATGATGTGCTTGAGCTGTCTCGTTTACCGATCCCATGATGTGCTTGAGCTGTATAGTTTATTGATCCCATGATGTGCTTGAGCTGTCTAGTCTTCCGATCCCATGATGTACTTGAGCTGTCTAGTTTACCGATCCCATGATGTGCTTGAGCTGTCTTGTTCACCGATCCCATGATGTGCTTGAGCTGTCTTGTTTACCCATCCCATGATGTGCTTAAGCTGTCTAGTTTACGCATCCCATGATGTGCTTGAGCTGTCTAGTTTACTGTTCCCATTATGTGCTTGAGCTGTCGAGTTTACTGTTCCCATAATGTGCTTGAGCTGTCTGGTTTACTGTTCCCATAATGTGCTTGAGCTGTCTGGTTTACTGTTCCCATAATGTGCTTGAGCCGTCTAGTTTACTGATCCCATGATGTGCTTGAGCTGTCGAGTTTGCTGATCCCATAATGTGCTTGAGCTGTCCAGTTTACTGATCCCATAATGTGCTTGAGCTGTCTAGTTTACCGATCCCATGATGTGCTTCAGCTTTCTAGTTTACCGATCCCATGATGTGCTGGAGCTGTCTAGTTTACCGATCCCATGATGTGCTTCAGCTTTCTAGTTTACCGATCCCATGATGTGCTGGAGCTGTCTAGTTTACCGATCCCATAATGTGCTTCAGCTTTCTAGTTTACCGATCCCATGATGTGCTGGAGCTGTCTAGTTTACCGATCCCATAATGTGCTTCAGCTTTCTAGTTTACCGATCCCATAATGTGCTTCAGCTTTCTAGTTTACCGATCCCATGATGTGCTGTCATCGTGCGGTAGTGCTTCACAAGCAAGATGTGACTTTCTCTGCTTTCTTCTCTTTTCCAGTTAACTACCCCAGAATTTCTATTTTGGTGCAACAGTTGTTTTTAACTTTGTAGTATCTTAGTCGAGATTATAAACTTTGTAGACTTTTTTCTTCAAGGTTTGGAGTAGCTGGAAAAACAAATCGCACACAAAACGCATGCAGAAAAATATATGAAACTACATCGGACTTCAGACAAACATGACCACTGAGCTTGGTGGAAATAACGCCATTTCCCAGAGCACTGGGTACCAGTGACGCAATCTTTAGGAATTTCCTCATTCACCAGTGATGTCAGATTTTTCTGGTTATTTGTCCATGCTCTGTCCCTTTAAATGCTGAGCATCAAGCAAGGAAGCAGCATGAGGCCGGAATTCGAACCACTAACTTGCCGCACTCAGAACAAATGCTCCAACCATTCCACCACTGATCCTGGACTTTAATCGGTCGACTTCCTCGGCGTATGTTTTTTTTTTAGGTTTCAAGCGTCATATATATATATATATATATATATATATATATATATATATATATATATATATATATATATATATATATATATATATATATATATATATATATATATATATATATATATACATATATATATATACACATATATATATACACATATATATATATATATATACACATATATATATATATATATACACATATATATATATACACATATATATATATACACATATATATATATATATATATATATATATATATATATATATATATATATATATATATATATATATATATATATATATATATATATATATATATATATATATATATATATATATATATATATATATATATATATATATATATATATATATATATATATATATATATATATATATATATATGTTTAATTCTGTGCCAAATGCTTTATCATAAGAAGAGTCTTCATTGATGGAGAGATGTTCTTTTCTACATACTGATAAATATGCTCATGGATTTTGGGAGCGATTCTTCTGGAAATTGGCATTTAAGCATCGGCTTCCTTTCCCCCAAAATTCCCCCAATTGCCCTCCCCAATCCCACACACTTGTTAACTACCCTGATCCGTACCCGATGTCATTGTTGTAAATCCAGGTCGTCTTTCTTTCTTCTTTTACAGAAACGATACCTGAAAGAGCATCTGGCACATCTATTACAAAATGATGTAAAGTTGCAAAAAGACTCGGGAATGTGAGATTTGTAACACGTTGCAATCGTCTACCTGTCTCTCCGCTTGTCTGAGTTTGATGCCTTGACGCATCCACTTTGAGCACAAAGTCCAATGATCCTTGTTTTATTCGGCCTTTTATCCCGGTTGGGGTCAATACTGACTATAAACTGCCAATCTAGTGAGTTACCTGCAGGGAGGAGGAGGGAAGGAATGCATTATTCCGCGTTGTGTAACTTCGGAAAATTTTCTTGGAGTGGTTCAGCTGTCTGGTTTGTCTGCGTATACATAGTACGTGCAAAATGAAAGGTGCCGTTGTATTTTTCATTGTAGCCTGCCTGTGTGGCAGTACCGCTGCACCCACCATCTATTGGGTTAAGGTTAGGGTTAGCTATTACTGTGTTGATTTTGATGCAGATTTGAGTAGAAGTGGATGTCGATGTATGTAACTGTAGGAATGGAAAAGGTCATTGTGTAATCCTTGATGAACACCTTTGACGTCAGCACTCTCTTTTTTGACCTCTGATGTCATTGCCACTGATTTGCTATTTTGCTTTGTGCTCAAGGTAATGAAAGTACATTATCAAGATTAAATTGTGCAGATGGAACCATCGATGCTACATGCTGCTCTCACTAAACCATTGTTTCGTGGAAAGACTTGAACGATGATAAAACAGTTGTTACCCGGTGCTCGCGAAGCAAAAACAGGGTTAGGCATTCGGTTGCATACGTGTGTGGCGTACGTGCGTGTCTGTATTTTTAAAATTCATTTTCTCAGCAGCCGTTGGTCCTATTGACATTAAATTTTACCATCGGAGTTCCTCCGCCTGTATAATTTTTTTATTCATAATTATGACGTCATAGGTCACGGGGTACAGACGCCATCTTGGAAAAAAAGGTTACACCTCTATATCTCCCAAACCGTTCAATGGAAAAAGTTGAAACAAGGTTCACTTTCAAGTACTCACCATGGGGAATAAGATATGATGACGATGACTCCATTGGTGCCTTCATTATGACATCATAATTCGACAAGTACAACGCTTTATCTGATCAGTACGAAAAAAAATAATTCTCTGCAACTGTTAGTCGATGGACACGAAATTTGGACCATAGGAGCGCCTCCTCCTATGGAATATTTTAATGATAATTATGACGTCCTAGGTCACGTGGTACAGGCGCCATCTTGGAAACATCGAAAAATGTTGCACCTCAATCTCTAAAACCGCTCCATGGGAAAAAATTGAAACATGGCTCATTGTATTGAACTCCCCATGGAGAATAACATATGTTAATTATGATGTCATCGGTACCTTATTTATGACGTCATAATTTGACAAGTACAACGCTTGATTCGATCAGTATGAATTGTTTTTTCTCTGCAATTCTTGGTCCGATTGACACATTTTCACCGTAGGAGCACATCCTACAGTAGAATATTTTAATGCTAATTATGATGTAATAGGTCACGTGGTACAGGTTCCATCTTGGAAAAACTGAAATACGTTACACCTCTATATCTCCAAAACCGCTGAATGGAAAAATTGAAACGTGGCTCATTGTAAAGAACTCCGCATTGGAATAGGTGTTGTTAACGATGACGTCATTGGTGTCGTAATTATGACGTCATAATTTGACAGGGACAATGCTTAGTCTGATGAGTTTGAAATTTATTGAGCGTCATCTATGTAACAATTATATAAGAGAATATAAATTTATGATGTAATCGCTCACGTGGTCTGGCAGCCATATTGGATCAAATTTTTTAAATGTTCAAAAACAGAAGAGTTGGCTCACACCAAGTTGTCTGTGCAGGGTAAATATTCTAAGAATACCATCTAGTTTATGAATGTTTTTTCTTCATTGCTGGAATCATCGCTTGATCATGCTCCAGCTTTTACCGCAGGTGTAACTGTCGTTCTTTCATCTTCCGGTATTTTCATTTCAACTTTTCCTCATTTCTCTGTGGGACCACATCCCTGAACAAAATTGTATTCATGATCTCCCTCTCAGCAATGTGGAAACATTTTCTGATGTAGAAAATAATTGAGTTTTTCCCATTCAAGCTTAGTAAGCGATGCTGATGTGGCAGAACCTTTTAGAAGCAATTTAAAGTATGCCAAAATAATTTTTCATTCATGACTTGTTTTTATGCCTCAATAAACCATAGGGACATATTTTCAGACTTGTGTGGAGGCATTTGCCCCCGTAAGTACTTGGACACTGAAGCACCAACACACTGTCCTTGTCCAGGAAGCTGGGGTGCCATGTGTGTAACTGAACCTCATCTGGACAATTTCAAGGTGCGAGCTGAGCTTACAAAATGGTTAAAGTTTGATCGATCTTGCCATTATGTGATGGATGAGACCCTGGTGGGTGCTAAGGAGCCATGTTTTCCTTGACCAGAGTGTCTTGATGTCCTTGATTGGAGCCCATTGATTCTGAGGATTGAAATGCTCGGTGGCAGGGCAATTAGCATGATGGCGGTAAAGTCAAAGGCCACAAAGACTTGCAACTGTAGCTTCACAACGTGGTAAAGTCTCTCTTTATCTATCTCCATCTCTATAGATAAAACTCTAACTCCATCTCCATATCTCTAACTCGATTTCCATCTCTAACTCCGTCTCTTGCTTTCTTTCTCTCTCTCTCTCGTTCTCTTATCGACAATATTCCTTTCTTCCTTCACCTATTTCTTCCACAAACTCCTTGTCCCTTACTTCTATCACCCATCACCTGGCCCATTGCCTGAAACGTATTGATGAAAGTGAATGTTTAATACACTTGGTATTGACAATACTGATGAATGTCCTGTTAGAAGGGAGGGACAAACAGCATTCTCACAGCTCAAGGACTGCCCTATACCATTATTACAAAGAAGATGGATATTGGATATGGCCTTTGATGACCGGTATGGTTTGCAAAATGTTTTCTTTGTTCGCTTAACTTACAATTCATTAAAAATTAATTTTAATATATCGCGAAATTAATTAAAATATCCCGTGTGCTCGGAAAGCCGGTAACTTTGAAATACACTTTCTAGAAAACTCAATGGCGTTGTTTTGCATCAGCAGAAACTCATGAAGCATGATGATACACTATACAATGGAAGACAATTATGCAAATAGAATGAAGATTTTTAACAGCTTTGTGATTCTTGTATGTTAACTTACTATGTCAACATTCACTCACTATGTCTATGTATTATCAAAAAAGCAAAATGTGTGAACTAACGGTACAGAAACGTCCCCATCCATGGGTTTTCATCATGAAGCATGTCACGTGACAAGCAATACAACTTCATAATTTTTTTGTTGTGCATGTATTGTCATCTAATAGTTCATGAGAAGGAGCAAAATATCTGTTTGATAACTTTCAGGTTAAATATTTCTGTTGCACCATTGGAGTTATTCGATTTTTGCCCAAATAATTATTCCACACAACAACAACAAACAACAACATGCATTTTAAGGCCATTTTCCCTGCTAGAGCGGGGGTTAGCCTTGCGGTCCCCATGACAATCTTCTCCATTTTGCCCTATTTTCTGCATCTCCCCTTGTTAACCCCCTTGCCCGCATTTCTTCTTCCACCATCTTTAGCCAAGTCTTTCTCGGTCTTCCCCGTCCTCTACTTCCTTCTACATTCATTTCCATCACGCTTCTCAACCAGTCACTTAAATCCTTCCTCAACACATGACCAAACCATCTCAACCTGTTCCTCTTCACAGCATCAATCACAGGCTCTATTCCCATCATCTTTCGCAATTCATCATTTGTCTTCCTCTCTCTCAACGATACTCCGCACATCCACAGAACAATTCGCATTTCCACCCTTTCCAGCCTTCGTTGCTGCTCTATGTTCATTACCCATGTCTCGCTCCCATAAATCATAACACTTCTCACACATGCAGCATACACCTTTCCCTTCAGCTTCAACTACACTCCCCTCCTCATCAGCATGCCACTCAGTTCCCGAAACTTCTTCCATGCACATCTCACTCCAGCAACCGTTGCCGAGTCTGATCCACCTTCTCCATTCAGCATGTCTCCGAGGTAGCAAAATGTTTTCACACCTTCCAGCTTCACGCCGTCTCCAAGATCCAACTCAACATTTCCTCCATCTGCAGCTCCCTCTGTGCACACCTTACATTTGAATGTAGCTGCCACACTGGTTAATGACCCTCTCAGACCAATGCATTTTTGATGAACCCACTCAGCGCACATTGTACATTGAATGGAGTTCACTCCGACACCCTTCCTGCACACAGCACAGGGCCACTTCCCAGTTCTTTCCACCTCACCACATGCTTTACCACTAGCCATCACCTTCGTCTTTCCGATATTCACCTTCAGATCTTTTGTCTCCAAACATTCCTTCCACTTGTTCATCTTTTCCTTCAGTCCATCCATACTTTACGCAATCAACACCAGATCATCTGCATACAACAACTCCCACGGTAAACCCTCCTTTACGTTCTGAGCCAGCACCTCCATCACAGCTACAAATAGTAGTGGACTTAGTACCGACCCCTGATGCACTCCCACTGTCAGGGAATTTGTACTGGGGGACTCACAGGACTCCAACGACCGGACACAGGTTACAAAAGGTCTAGTTTATTAAACTGTATTCACTTCATCCAATTACCAAAATGATACCGCATAATATAATGGATCAGGTTAACTCTTTTCGCTGGTCCTTCTCGTTCATCCGACACTCCCGTTCGGTCAGCGCTTCACGTAGCAAGTCCTCTCCACTCCAGCCGCAGCTCCCGCTTATATGGACCAACTCGACTTAATCCTCTGTCCGCTGAACTCGTAATCTCTTCTCCGCTGACGTTCCTGGTCGCCTTCCTGGCGCCAGCTAGCCCCCCCTGTTGTGAGTTCCATTTATCAAACAATAGGGGGGTGCTCCAGCCTGGGGCTGTGACCAGGTGTTTCAAGAGATTATCATGTTCGTGCACATTCCTAACTCATTTACAAACTCGTCCTTCACAGAGTTTGCATGTAAAATGTATTTGCTTTGTTACCAGGTTAATTAATAAGTTACCAGTGCCAATTAATAAGTTACGCTGAGTTACTCTTCCACAATTCCCTCATCTTTTTGTTTTTTTTGTTTATATTAACCATTAATCTAAACATCAATATAAGTAAACAATCAATCACTACAAGTAAACATCATTACAAGTATAAGTAAATAATCAATCACTGCAAGTAAACATCATTACAAGTATAAGTAAATAATCATAACTTTGGTAATCAAATTCTCTTAGGCATACACCGTCATCCTGCAAGAATCACAAAACATTTCGTTGGTCATTGACTCCTTCCATATTGTTCAATCTATTGCATTTGCATCACAAATATATTTTCAAAACAACACTTCACCATCACCAAGATACAACAATTTCACTTCATTTTCAAGTTTTGTAAAGCATCTGCACCATCTGGCAAAAACGTTTGCCTCCACACAAATGTTGACTTTGTTTGAAAGGAAGGGCTGATCACTTGTGTTTGAATCCAGGTATGAAACATTTTCTCCTAATGTCTTCATAGCTCCTGCACTACTTCGTGTAGGATTTCGCTGTTGTGGTAACATTGCGGAGTCATAGACTGACCCTGCTCTCCTTGTAGCATTCTTGCCACTTTTTGCTGTAAACCATAGTAATTCCTGAACAAGGCCTTCACCCAGTTGTAGTCGACTTGCCTCCTCCCTCATTGTGAGTGGGTAGCAAGTATTGGTGTGACGTTGATTGGCCAGCAAGATGTGGAACAGGGATGCCGGATGCATCCACACTGATGTTGGGACCATGGTGTTCAGGTCATTCATGGTCCTTACCAGGAGCAACCAGCAGAATCGTGCACAGCTGTTGTGACAAGGGCACAGCCGTTTTTGCAGCTCCATGCTGGTTCCCCGGACGTTGGTGAAGTAATAACATATGTCCCCGCATTTCACAGAGGTTGCAGGTAAAATGTCGTTGTCCTGCAACTTCTGATGTGGTGAATGTTCGAAGTCTTCGAACAAGAGTAAGTGATCGCCTTTCTTTCATATGTTGCAGTGTGATCCAGGCAAATGGTCACATAAATTTCCTTGGTGAAGGTAAGCATTCATCTCCAAGTTACACGGGAGAATGTCTTCATCATTCTTTGAGAAAGAGGGTGTATGCCATGATTAACTTCATTTTTTTTTTTTTTTAGCCACAAATTTTCTTTCTCGAACTTCTTCCCAATTCCGTTAGCACTCCCTTCAAAATGTGATCTCGTCTTATCCTTATGCTCAGTCACATCTGAATCTGCTTTCCACACACACTGAATCAGATAGGGTGCATCTTACCATGAAATCAGCATAATCATGTATATCTTCCGACAGTTTCACATTCAACAATTTGTTGTTTTTCCTTAACACAAAAAGTTATATTCATTTATATGCGTCACACAAATAATATTCAATCAGGTATGTATTTTATTACTAAACTAAGAATAGCATTGTATATGATTACAATCACAAACGGGAATACCTAATTCCCAACAACAATTTTCCCAAACCAACAAATTAAGCATAATGTATTATTACCATAATTCCTCTCCACTTTTTCTTTTCCCTCTTTTTTTTTTTTTCTAACAGTGTGTCACTCGTGGTGATATGAGTTCATTGATATTGTAATTGACACAACTCATAACATTGTCGTTATGCCATTATCTTAATTCTACTGTATTCATTTGCAACATCACTTGATTTAGTCTTTTAATCTCAGTATTTATGTCGCCATAAAAGTCTTCCTTTTCTGGTTCCACATTTCTTTCCTCATTTGTCACTTCATGCGTTATCATCGTGTTGTTGGTTACCTTATTCAAACACACCGTCACTAAGGCTTTCAAGCAAGCCACCACTAAAACAATTGCCAATATAACTACTAAACCAACAAACAAATATTGGAGTATCTTAGCTACCACCCCTCCAAATGTGTTTCCCAACCATGCAAAGGCACCCCCTTTTATATAATCGTGGTATCTTGCTCCCTCTTGTCTGATTGTATCGGCTATGTTATAAATTTCTTCTGACTCATCAGGTATGTACGTACAGCAATCTGTACCGATGACTGCACATGTACCTCCTTTTTCTGCTAACAGCATATCTAATGCCATACGATTTTGTAATGCCATCGTTCTTGTTGCTGCCAGCTCTCTTGTAAGTTTTTCCAATCCACTAGCTGTTTTATTTGCCAACTTCTCCATAGCCAATGCCATGTGCCTGAGTTCTCGCCCTGCCTTCCAGGTTCCATAAAATGGAAATATTACCATTCCAATCCATTCCCCCATGCTAATAGTTCTTCTCTGCCTAGAATGCAGGATATGCGTTGGTGACTTTGTTAACAGGCGCATGTGTGGAAGCACAAACCCCAGAAAACATGTTCCGAACCATCCCGAGGGAAGATACGGATATGCCTTGTGTCCACATATAAAATACGTATTATTATATGTCCATGTGTTGTCCATTCCCCACATACCTTCCCAATATATACACTGTCTTTCCACTTCACTCTTCAATTTCGGCAACAGACCATTAATAAAAAGGGGTTTTAGGGCATTGTCGATTTGTGCCCGGTCTATTCCCGAATATAGTCGAAAAACATCTCGCAATCTGTCTAAATAATCACTAGCATCCTCTCCTGTTTTCTGTTTGCACGTAACCACTTTATTCCAATCAGTCACGGGCGGCAATTTTTGTATGGCCTCTATTAATTTATTTATCTGTGTCATTTTAGCCTCCGTGGGTATGTCTAATTCTCCATTTACTGCATGTACCCAGTTTGCCTCACTCATTAATGTCTTCAAAGTGGTGGTATTTGGAATTACCCACTTTAAGAGTATTTCCATGTCTCTTATAGTCGGCAATTGCGTTTCCACAATCAATCGTAGCTCTTCTGCGAATTGAAGTGGATCTGTTTTGATTGATGGCATATCGCTCTGTAATGCCTTCAATTGGTGTATTTGCCAAGGTCTATACATCAAATCTGGGCGTTCCTCATTTGCCCCTGGAAATTGCCGTTGCGGGAAATTCATAACGCCACATTGTTCAAAACCTTCCTGTGGGAGAGTCAAGTTTTGAATGTTCATTGGCAAATCATATTGATCGTTGGATAGATTGGCATTCATCACAGGACCCTTACTCCTTGTATGGTGCAATGGGGAGTATGTTGAAGTTGTTGCAGCTGGTTGTATCGCTTGCCCACTTTGAGTCGGTTCCTGTCCTCCAGTTGCACCCTCTGGGGTAGTCACCTCAACTGGGGCACTGCTTTCACCTGTCTTCTGTCGGCTAGAGCCAATCGTTTCACTCTGTACTGGCCCTTCGGCAGGTAGAGGTACGGGTGCCTGTACTTCCTGTGGCTGATATACAATATGTCGCCGATAGGGTGGAGGAGTTTCCTCTTCTAGTTCATTTATCTCATATGACCTTGCGTCTGGGTACAATCTGGACTGGGATCGCTTTCCATTGCTAACTTCAAGAGGCATTTGAGTGGATACCTTTTCCAACCTATGTTGTATCTGCTTCATTTCTTTCTTCACACCCCCCATTTTCGTTTTGGTCTCCCTGTCTCTAGACTCGATGTCCCAGTAATAAAATGGTTTCCAATCCACCTTCAACTTCTGTCTGTCTCTTGCTTCTAATTCTTCTCTGAGTGTTTCCAATGTGTTCCTGTCAAACGTGCCATCCTTGGGGAATTCCTTCTTTCTCCCTTTTGTCCATTCATGCCAAGATTCCAAATCTTTAAGTGAATGTGGACCATATTGCTGATACATGTGGTTGACGCAAGCGCCTCTTTGGGACAAGTCTAGCTGACCTTGTTTACCCTTGCAGACTCCATTTCCCATTTTGCCTGTATGTGAATAACACTCAATATTCCCTCAATGTACCAGGTAGATTACTAGGATCTGCGCTTTGGAATGCACCTGTACACACCTATACTATATGTCCTATAAATAAATCTACTGGAGTTTGTTCCACCTTTTATCAAAGTAGCGTTGGATGCGTTGTAGCTTGTTCCAGGTTCCTCTAAAGCTTCACTCGTACCTCCAGGAAGGATCTCTCCACCTGTTCACACGGTGATTTCCAGAGAATCTCCCTCAGCTGTGGCTTTTGCACAATCCTATCTCACAGATCAGTATTTGCAGATGAGCCGGAGGGTCAGTATGAAGTGGGTGAATCCTCAGGTGTCCGCTCTGTTTGACGGGGAAATCACACAATGGTAACCGCACATATATATCTGTATATAAACTCACCACCTTGCTCAATTTTCCCAGGTTGTCTCCACATTGATAATATCTCGCAAAGATATCAAAGCTTCTTTCTTGAGACCGCATTTTCATCAATCAAACAATCAATATATTCAATTCAATTTATTCAGTTCAATTTATGCAATTAAATTCAATCAATTAGATTCAATCAATTAACAATTCAATCAATTATTCAATTTCAATTAATTCATCAATATTCATCAATAAATCAAATTAATCATTTTGAATGACTCCTTGCATAAGCCCTTTCCCCAATGATGTCAGGACAGGTCCATCCATTGACTGAGATCGACTCATCGGTCGTCACTTCTGGTTCGTACCTCATGTCAATTGATGAATCACCGTCCTGTCCTAGGGTCATATCTGACATATTTCCCCATTTTGCCTGGTCTCCACAAATTTTCTTTGCAACCACTAAAGGCAACTCATCCTTCATTCGTGAGACAGCCAAAATGGATGGCAGATATTAAAGTTCATTGGGAAAAATATCTCATCATTTTTCTTTTAATAGTATCCAAAATCTCTTGGCAATATAAATTTCGTAAAACTCCTGAAATAAGACTGTAAAATTTCTTCAATCATGCTAAATTTTGAAACTCCATCGCTTGTAATACCCAATTTATCCCATAGGGCTTGAAAGTTCTTTCCCAAGTTCATGCAGCATTCTGCATTTGAACCCTATGATATCATTCATAATAATCATCATGATTTTATAGTCATGGTCCTATCATAATCATCTATTTAAAACGAACATTTCCTTTATCACCACAGCTATGTGGTATAATCAACAATAGAATAAAACTGTACATAGCAACAGGCTACCTCATGGCCACTTAGTATACCTATTGACAATAAGTCATAACAATATCGAATAATCACTGAACAATTCAAAAATCGCTTCCCCTGCTCCAGCCGCAGCATCCGTGATATTTGTTTGCTCATTCACTATTCCCGATTCGTCATCAAGGATCTCCATCATCACACAGCGTACTTAATTCCGCATTCTAATGAGAATTCAACAGGATTTTACGACTCAAAGGAAAAGAACGAGCAGACCTTTTGCAGGATGATCGTTACAAAAATCGTTACATATATTAAAGTATTTATGATGTCGACAAATCATATCTTAATTCTTACAAGATTTTGGTTCTTTGAATAAATCACAGCACCGGGAGAACCAGCTCCAAAAAATGGATCTTTGTGTTTATTCAGCACCCTAGTAATTGGTTCTTTGTGTACTAATTACACAGCACCCAGGCCCCGCTCATATGGATCTTTGTGCAGCGCTACACAGCACCTGAGCAAAAGGGGTTTCATCTACATTTTCCCTATCTGGTGTACCATCCGTGATATTTGTCTGCTCATTCACTATTCCTGATTCGTCATCAAGGATCTCCATCATCACACAGCGTACTTAATTCCGCTTTTTAATGAGAATTCAACAGGAATTTACGACTCAAAGGAAAAGAACGAGCAGACCTTTTGCAGGACGATAACTGGAATTAGTCGTGAAAATATATCCAAATACACAAAAATACACACCCACACAAATAAACAACATTTATTCCGTTTAACAGAACAAACATTTCCTCTATCATGACATGCATGTCTTCAAAATTATATGCCCAAGAGAAAAAGTAAAATTAATTAAAACTGCGGGCAGTGATGATCCGGGGACCATACCGCTCCATCCTGATTGGACGAGTGCGTGCTAGAGTCGTTAACAACGACAGTCCAGATCCGATTGTTCAAAATTTCAACTCAATCGATCGAAAAATGAACGCAGGGATGCATTTTAAAGGTGCAGTGGCACTAACTGAGTTGCCACGAATATGGCCACGAAATTGCCAATATGGCCATCACAAAATATTTTCCTTAATCAATTGGCTCATAGCATAACCAATCTGCAAGTATCTCATCCGAAGATGTATCTCTGAGGAATTTTAATTAAATAAGTCATTTCTAAATCAACGAGTTAATTTATTAAATGATTAATCAATAAATCAATATTTCCTTGACAGCCACATCACTTGGTCAGTGTCATGTCCAAATATCAGCTTCCTTACTCAAAAGGTGCCTGAGTTAATGTAATGTAATTACTGTAATAAGATTACTGCAATTACTGTAATGATTACTGTAATTACCGGAACTGTAATTACTGTAATTACCTCAGGTAATTACTGTAATGTAATTACTGTAATGTAATAAGAAATGTAATTAATTAAATAAGTACTTCATTAATCGTTAATAATGAAATAATTCCTGAATTCTCATTCGATTCACTTGACATTTGAATGTCCCCAAAACGTTGGAGCAAAACGTTGCAACAACGAAAGTGAAACGTTGTAGCGACGTTGTGGAAACGTTAGCAAAACCCAACATTTGAATGTTCCCATTCATTCCAACAACAAGTTCCAACAACAAGTTCCAACAACAAGTTCCAACAACAAGTTCCAACAACAAGTTCCAACAAGTTCCAACAACAAGTTCCAACAGCAAGTTCCAACAACAAGTTCCAACAACAAGTTCCAACAGCAAGTTCCAACAGCAAGTTCCAACAGCAAGTTCCAACAACAAGTTCCAACAGCAAGTTCCAACAACAAGTTGCAACAACAAGTTCCAACAAGTTCCAACAACAAGTTCCAACAGCAAGTTCCAACAACAAGTTCCAACAACAAGTTCCAACAGCAAGTTCCAACAGCAAGTTCCAACAACAAGTTCCAACAGCAAGTTCCAACAACAAGTTCCAACAGCAAGTTCCAACAACAAGTTCCAACAACAAGTTCCAACAACAAGTTCCAACAGCAAGTTCCAACAACAAGTTCCAACAAGTTCCAACAACAAGTTCCAACAGCAAGTTCCAACAACAAGTTCCAACAACAAGTTCCAACAACAAGTTCCAACAACAAGTTCCAACAACAAGTTCCAACAAGTTCCAACAACAAGTTCCAACAGCAAGTTCCAACAACAAGTTCCAACAGCAAGTTCCAACAAGTTCCAACAACAAGTTCCAACAACAAGTTCCAACAACAAGTTCCAACAACAAGTTCCAACAACAAGTTCCAACAACAAGTTCCAACAAGTTCCAACAACAAGTTCCAACAGCAAGTTCCAACAACAAGTTCCAACAACAAGTTCCAACAAGTTCCAACAACAAGTTCCAACAGCAAGTTCCAACAACAAGTTCCAACAACAAGTTCCAACAACAAGTTCCAACAACAAGTTCCAACAACAAGTTCCAACAAGTTCCAACAACAAGTTCCAACAGCAAGTTCCAACAACAAGTTCCAACAGCAAGTTCCAACAAGTTCCAACAACAAGTTCCAACAACAAGTTCCAACAACAAGTTCCAACAACAAGTTCCAACAACAAGTTCCAACAAGTTCCAACAACAAGTTCCAACAGCAAGTTCCAACAACAAGTTCCAACAACAAGTTCCAACAACAAGTTCCAACAAGTTCCAACAGCAAGTTCCAACAAGTTCCAACAACAAGTTATTATCACATTGCAATGACCTCTAAACATTCCGAAACCAATATCCCATTAAAAAATCCCATTAAAATCCCATATTTTATCACCCTTTGCATTGTTGAAAGCAATTAATTCCATAACTTAATATTACCTCAATTTATATATACTAGGGCGTGCCCGCACGTACGTGCTCGCCCGTACGTGCTTGCAAAAACATGCGTGCAAACAACAACAACAAAACTTTGAAACCACGTGGCAGTAACGACCACAGAACCACCCTCCTATTTGCATGGAATGGTTTGGTCCATTCGCAAAGCCAAAACGAACGACCACAGAACCACCCTCCTATTTACATGGAATGGTTTGGTCCATTCGCAAAGCCAAAACGAACGACCACAAAACCCCCCTTCTATTTACATGCAATGGTTTGGTCCATTCGCAAAGCCAAAGCGAACGGCTTGCGAGTACGGTGACCATACCTTGGGACCCCCTTGTCCGATTAATTTCAAACCTTGACAAATTTTCCATTCCTTCCCTTCCTGGTCTTTCGATGTAGGGCTGGGTTCTTTTTTTAGGATCATGTTGCATCGAGCATTATTTTCCAAAACAGTGTGAACATTAACCCACACCAAAACCTCTGACATCCCACCATTAACACCTATTGTAAGCGTGCCGAATCAGTAAGCATCACCCCTTCTATGAGCCTCGACCAGAGGGTGGTTGTCACCCACAAACACTCGTCGCGAGCTGTTCCATTGTCTGTTGATTCCCATTCTGCTGTTTTTGTCTCATAATCAAGATAAATTTGGAACAGCCCTTAAACTAACACCAAGCAGATCAATTTTTTAAAAGAGCGGGAGGAAGAGACAGGGTGCCGGAATGGACATGAGGGACAATGAGGGACAGTGAGGGAGTGTTGGTATGCAATTTTTTTTTTTTTTTTTTTTCCAATCGCCATCTTTCACAGTAATTCTGGACCGGCATGAGGTGGGATTGTCTGTCATGAATTTATTTGTTGATCGTACGAGTTTTAGTTATGGCGGGAAAACTGAAAAAAAATTCTCTATTTAAAACGGGTGTACACGATTGTACACGTGTACGGACCTTACCGAACCGGCAAACAAGTCGCTTCATGCACATCAGTGGTGCGTTTCTTCGTGGCGCGTGTCAGAAGAATTACACAGCGCAGGAAAAATACGTATTTACAGAAATCGTTAAAAAAACTCGGATAATCGCTAAAATCGTTGTGGCCGGTGTACCATATTGGAAATATATATATATATAAATATAATTCCGTTTCCCGGTTCCCTGTCGCTCGCCGAGCGCCGAGCAAGTCAAGTGCTTCGAACAAGTGCAAAAAAAAAAAGTAATACTTTATCCGTGTGCAGGTGGGTAAACGAGTGTACTGGCCTTACACGTCCTGGAAGCAAGCGGTCGCAAGGTGCACACTTGCTCCGCCCGCTTCCAGGTCACAGCAAGGCCCTTTAATAACCAGCGCAAAAATACGTATTTACAGAAATCATTTAGAAAAAAAACGAATAAATTGCTACAGTCGTTTATCGAAATCCCATTCGTGATGGCTCACGCCACCTATATCGCGGCATCGGTGCGCAAAGAAGCCCCAGTCCACCTGCTCCCCCATGTATGTACCCATAACTTCCAAGTTCGTAAATCATATTGGACCAAACAAGACACACTCACCTTTTAAAGACTTGTTTGTGTCCAGTTGATGTCAGCGGTGCCTCCAAGATTGTCAGGGAATTTGTACTGGGGGACTCACAGGACTCCAACGACCGGACACAGGTTACAAAAGGTCTAGTTTATTAAACTGTATTCACTTCATCCAATTACCAAAATGATACCGCATAATATAATGGATCAGGTTAACTCTTTTCGCTGGTCCTTCTCGTTCATCCGACACTCCCGTTCGGTCAGCGCTTCACGTAGCAAGTCCTCTCCACTCCAGCCGCAGCTCCCGCTTATATGGACCAACTCGACTTAATCCTCTGTCCGCTGAACTCGTAATCTCTTCTCCGCTGACGTTCCTGGTCGCCTTCCTGGTGCCAGCTAGCCCCCCCTGTTGTGAGTTCCATTTATCAAACAATAGGGGGGTGCTCCAGCCTGGGGCTGTGACCAGGTGTTTCAAGAGATTATCATGTTCGTGCACATTCCTAACTCATTTACAAACTCGTCCTTCACAGAGTTTGCATGTAAAATGTATTTGCTTTGTTACCAGGTTAATTAATAAGTTACCAGTGCCAATTAATAAGTTACGCTGAGTTACTCTTCCACACCACCTTCACGTCAAACTCACCACTGTTCCCATCCTTCGTCCTTACAGGTGTGTGCGCTCTTTTGTACATTGTCATCACTACTCTGATCAACCATTCCTCCACTCCTAACTTCCTCAATGCCCATGTCAATACTTCACGTGGAACCCTATCGAATGCTTTCTCCAGATCAACAAACCCAAGAAACAACTTCTTCCGCTTCTCCATGTACTTCTCCTGCAACTGCCTCACAATAAAGAGCGCGTCTGTCGTTCCTCTTCCTGGCATAAATCTAAACTGCATTTCGTCGATCTTCACCTTCTTCCTTATCCTCCTCTCCAACACCCTTTCCAATACCTTCATTCCCTTTTTTTTGTATACTGAATCGAGGCTCGTGAAAGAGCTAACATTTATTTCACAAACAAAACAACCAGACAAACAAAATATACAAAAAGAGGGAGCGGAAGACAAGATGGGGAGAGAAGGGGAAGCACACAACCACAACATTTGAGAGCAGGGAGAAGTGTGGGAGGGAGAGGGCTTGGGGGGAGGAGGCGTGGGAAGGGTGGGGGGGGGGGGGAGGGGAGAGGTATAAAACACAAGGGGACCGAAATTAGCAAGGGTAGAAATTTTTTCTCACACATTCCCAACACCCTTTCCAATAATTATTCCACACAGAAATATTGTAAAATTTGTGCCACCTCTCACTCCAGATGGCCCCCTGCATACCTCTTCCCTCCCATCCTTTTACTCAGATATATAATATTCCAACATTCTTTCTGTTTTGTTCCCACTACTCCGAATGCTCCTATTTTGTCACTCCTATCTCTCTGCCTTTTTTCTTTTTCTCAATTAAGCCCCCAACCCCACACCCCCACCCCACCCAATCTTTCACATGCATACATTATAAACAGTTGTTTCTTTTCATAACGGGAATATAACTGCATGTGCAACTCCCATAAGACACACTATATATACAGTATATATGTATATATATATATATATATATATATATATATATATATATATATATATATATATATATATATATATATATATATATATATATATATATATATGTGTGTGTGTGTGTGTGTGTGTGTGTATACGCATTGCGTGTGTGTGTGTGTATATATTGTTATAGATCGCGGTTAGATGTTATAGACCGAGCGGTGGTGTAAGACCGCGACCTAACAAAACTCACCCGATTCACCCAGACTTTGGCCGTATCGCACCGTAGCTGCCCAATGAGGGGAAAAGACAAAAACGACGAATGCAAAGAGGAAAACGAAGGCAAAGAAGTTGGAAATACTACTAAATTTATTTACTATGTACACACATAAGCAAGAAGAAAGCAGGCACGTTTATTTACAGGCACATGAGACGCAGGTGACACAGTGAAAATGATTAGCTTATGCAGACTTGACTTAACTACCCAGGACAGCACAAACAAAGACACTGACTCACTCGGGGAATGCCAGGAATGGCAGAAGGTGGACGGCTGGAGGTGCACGCTTGGTGGAGCCAACACGGAGCTTGGTGGAGCCAACACGGAGCTTGGTGGAGCCAACACGGAGCTTGGTGGAGCCAACACGGAGCTTGGTGGAGGGGAACGCTCGGTGGAGCCAACACGGAGCTTGGTGGAGCCTTGGTGTGACGGGTTCTCTCTTCTCTGTAAAAGCTCAACCGTCTTGTCTCTGGTAAAAGCTCAACTCTTCCAGTCTCTTGCAAAAGCGAATCTCTCTGACTCCTCTCCACGGCTTGGGCTCCCTTGTGTCTGCCGGTAAAAACTCATCTCCTTTTGGCCACACCCCTGCCTTGGGTTATATAGGCCCCCGCCCCTCAACCTTTGCGAACCTCCCCGACCGCTCTTCCTCCGCCCTCTGTAGCCAAACCCCTGGCTCATGGTTGGTCGAGCGGGGCTGGTTCACTCCTCCCCCTCTATGACGAGGTGGAGACACGCCTTTCTTCCCTGACTCGAGCCTCGTGGTCAATGGCGGTTATTGGAGGGGAGGTGATTGGGAATCGAGGCTCAGCAATGACGAGAGGGGATGTAATATGGCAATCGAGGGTCGGCAATCACGAAAGGGGGGATGTGAAGGAAATGGGGATTTCTGGGGATGGGAATGGAAGGGGATCTATTCTCTTTCACTGGTGCAATGGAGTATTTCAATTAATGGGTGACACAGCCTTATCTTAAAACACAGAATAAGATATAACTATCGAACATGAATATCCTATGATTGGCTGACGTGTATGCTTGTGGACTATGGGACGCCCTTTGACCTTTATACAACCACAAACGGAGGGAGGAGGGGTGATATTTTACAACCTTTTACAACAACATTTTACCACAACAACAAAAATAAAAAAACATTCTCATATCCACAACACTGCACCCTCCTCCCCTTAGGCACGTCCCGGGCCTATTACTTTTACCTTAGTGTGGCACGTAGGTGTAGTTCCCTCTACTTTTAACCTGACCCTGAGTGCGGCAGTTTTAAAACATAAATAAATGTGTCCCGCTGCTCCATTGCACCCTGCCTAACAGACTTACGCCCACAGTTAACCGAATTGCGGAATGGTCTTCAAACTATACACTGACGGTGGGAAGCATTATTTACACTGACGCTAATTTTATTTACAAAACTAACCCAGGACCTGTAATTGTTCTTTCTGGGGGGGAGACAGTCTGCTCTGCATCGACGCACCATGAACGCACCCAAAAACGCACCAATACACACCCAAGCACCAATCGGTGCAGTCACCATTGTTCAATGAATAAAATAAAACCAACAACCCCTAACCCTGCAGGTGTCTCTTGCTCTTCGGCTCCCTCTGCTGGTTATCATTATTTCTTCCAGTTGTTGTCATTTTCTTTGCTTTGCTTACTGGCGGCCTATTTTCAATAAAACTTGCACCCAATGTGTCCTTTTTATTTATTTATGGCCCACCAGGCCGACTATGTGTATGGTTCACCTGTGGGGCATTGGTGCCCTGTGGCCAAGGTCCGCCAGCAAGATTTCGGGCCCTCATGGCCGGTTCCAGCAGAGGGGCCATGCCCCAACCCATGGGGTCCATAAGTGGTGCATCGATGCAGACAGCTGGTTCTGGGAATTTCGGGCGCACAATGGCCGACCCACGCACGCTCCCCTCGGCGCCCAACGGCGCTCAGGTCCTCATGTGGGAGACAAAAAGGGGGGACAAGACAGATGAGCGAGGGGTAAGGTCTCAAGGGTACACATCAAAAAGGCAATGCAAGGCGAAATGCGTACGGATGGCGAAGTGAGAAAGCTCGTCCCTACCGTACGTCACCCCCCTGTTACCTAGCCCACCCTTGCCCTTACCCCATATGTACAAAACCTACACATTACCAATTCGTCACTACTGTCACGTCTTCCCCATATTTCCTCTATACCAAATTCGTCACCACAATCCCTCTACTTCAAAAATTTGCCATCATCAATTCATCATCAATCCTCATAAGGAGGCAGAGATGGAACATCAAAGCACAATGTCACACCCACGTCATGATGCGTCTCACATTCCAAACATTTGCATCATAAAAAATAATCAAAACATGGCATGGTGTGGAGTACCTGTCACCTCAGGTGAGTGGATGCAGATGGTGCGAGGAGATCCTTCATCCTAACTATCCTCTAAATGACTTTAACACACTTTACACTACCCGGGGTCTTTCCCTGCCAATCCATTGGCCAACTTACACTATGGGTTCTGAAAACCAATTCCCATTGGCCAAACTGTGGTGCTTTTCAATTTGGGGTCTCACTCCCCCGATTCATCTCCCGGTGCCCTCGCACAATTTCTGGGCCGCGACGTGTAGCTCTCCCAACAGGTCTACCCACCTGCACACCTCCACCACTGTAGTTGCCACCCGAGCTTACCTAGCTCCTCACCCTAACCTATCTAACTGGGGGCAGCCCCTCTCCTGGCTCTGTCACCCCATGGTGCCCTCTGGCACTGGGCTACCCGGGTCCGTCCTCCGGATCCTCGGGCCCCATCCACAACAACTACTACCGGCTCCCAGAGCCCACCTGCGGCCTCACCTGGCCGACATCCTTACAGTGGTGGAGTGCCCAAACAACTACACACACTAACAGGCTACACGCCCAGCCATTTCCACAACACTAATGCACCCATCCACAGACCATTCTTTCACCCGCACCACAGATGCCAATATCCAACCACAATTTACCTGTACCCTCTACCTAACACTTACACTACCCGCCCCGGGTATCCGTGATGGGGGTCCACTCTTCCCCCATTCACACCTTCGCACCATCCACTCCACTCCACAATTTCCACCATTCTCACTCCACGACCATCCATTCCAATCCTCCAGACCATTTATTCCATACACCTGTCTTTCATTCACCTGTCGTTGCACACCTGTGCAATCCTACCTGGTGCCACCTGCACCCTCCTCCTCTTCCTGGACCATTTGGTCAACACAACACGCAATCACCACTACTCCCTCATACCTGCTCCATTCACCTGTTCAGTTGCACACCTGTGCAATCACACCTGTTCCATTCTCACCTGTTCAATCCTCACACACACGGCATCATCTCAGCTAACTTCTCCCCTCTGAAACTTGCGCTTCCCAGTCGTCCTTATAATCCACACTAATCTACCTGCGTCCCCACTACAGGTATCAGTCACTAACTAAACTTAACGTCACCTAATGTCAATCTTCGCTAGATCCCTACACACCATATCCTAACCCACCCGGGCTAGTTTTCACTGCCATACACCCCATAATCTAGTGCTCCTTTGCCCCCATCTGTGAGGGATGGTGGATTTGCCATCCCACCACATCGGGGGTCTCTCACTACCAATTTCGCTCGTCCAAATCCAACAATTCAAAAATTTTCCATTTACTGCCAATTCCATTCACTTTTCTAAATTTCGTTTTAAATCACTATCACTATCACCATCACCCGTCTACTTATTACATCCTCTCGGTGCGCCAATTCACATCACCCGTCTACTTATTACATCCTCTCGGTGCGCCAATTCACATCTACAGCCCGGCTTCGTACAGCCGAGCAATGAACGCGGGTCGTTTTGTGCCAGCGGCTGGATACGTCCCGCATTCGGGGCAGGGACGGAGGCTTACCCGGGCCGAGATCCCATGCACCACTTCGGCGTGGAGCCATCCAATGTCCCGATCTCGACCTGCCGGCACATCTCAATAGAAAGTGGTCGCCATGACGACCCTTCCTATCGAGCTGCCCGCTCCGCCTTGTGGAGCCCGGACGCGGCCGCTCCACGCGAGGCCCAGCGTGGATCGTGCACGGCGGTCCTTTCGAACCCGCCGTGGCTCGGATCTCCGCTGGTTCTCGCGGCACGCGAAGCCCGGCACGCACCGAGGGCCCGATCCGGCTAAAAGTCGACCTAACCTTTAACCCGGTTACCGTCGACGCTTCACCTGCAGGCCTACATGCATACGCTACCTCTTTCTTGCTCATACATGCAGCCGTTCCCATTCTCCTCGTACCTTTTCTTTCACACCTCGGTACACTCATTCCGCTCACCGACTTGGTCACACACCTGACCACCGAACACTTTGGCACACATTCGTTGCTCGCACACCTCACCAATACACCGCTTCGCGCCCCCTCCTCGGTCACCTCCTCTGTGACAATCACAGGTGTGCCCTCATTCGCACACCCAACCACGTGCCTCACTACTAACTCAAATGTGCCTTCCCACACACGCTCTACTATTCCAGGTGTGCATCCTTCCATCCCAGGTGTACATCCTCGCTCACCTGTCACAACCAGCTCACTCTCCTTGTCACTCTCACTACTCTCACCTCCACTCTCGGTCGCGCACTCACCCTTACTCTTGACAGCATGCGCTTTCCCCATGCACCCGTCCGTTACACACCTTTCTCGCGCATCCTCCCGCGCACACTTCTTCGTTACTTCCTCCGTAACACTCACCACAGGCATGCATTCTCCCTTACTCTTGACAGCATGCACTTTCCCCATGCACCCGTCCGTTACACACCTTTCTCGCGCATCCTCCCGCGCACACTTCTTCGTTACTTCCTCCGTAACACTCACCACAGGCATGCATTCTCCCTTACTCTTGACAGCATGCACTTTCCCCATGCACCCGTCCGTTACACACCTTTCTCGCGCATCCTCCCGCGCACACTTTTTCGTTACTTCCTCCGTAACACTCACCACACCGCGCTTCCCTGTGCTCCCTCGCACACGCGCTTCGACCAACTCACTCTTGACGGTACACTCACTCCTCGGCGTGCACTTTTTCCTCACACACCCCATGGTCGGACATTCTCGCACACCTCTTTTTTCGCACACCTGTCCTGTCACACACCTCACCAACGGCCTTTCACGAACACCCGGATCCAAACCAATCCCCAAGCCGACTGAATCTCCCCTCACATCATGTACATTGCCACTCACCTCCGTACCTCGTCGCACCTCCTTTGCCACCTGCAAACTTTTTATTTGGTTAGTGAGCATCACATCATGATTTGAACACAGACCTTGTACATATTCCATGACTTCCTCCTTTATCTCCCTCTTAGTTTCTGTCCGTCCCTTCTTAATTTCACTCACCTCTTCTCCCACTTCCTCTAGTTTTTGTTTAACCTCTTTTATTTCTCGGTGCGTCCCCTCAAGTTCGTCCTCTAAGGCTACCGTGACCGTCTCTATGTGCATCCTCACCTGCCGGTCCTTTGTCTCCATTATCTCTGTCACCTCCTCCACCCTCATTGTCAGTTCCTCCCGTACCATCTGACATTGCCTCTGCGTCGCTATTAATTCGTTTTTAATTTCTTTTTGTGTCGCCTTTAACCCTCCTAGTACCGCAGTGTTCTTTTGAACCTGCTCCACTAACTTAGTTTGTCCCTCTGTCAGCTGCTCCACCTCCTCCGTCAGATCTTCTATTCCCCCCTGTAACTTTGCCGTATTATTTCTCACCTCTTTCTCTATACGCTTTTCGCCTCGCTTTACCTCCTCGCGTAGCCCCGAGACCTCCTCACTCACCCCTCGTCGTATTTCCTCCATCTGGTTCCCCATCTGTTCGATTTCCCGGGCGGATTGTTCCCCTATTTCCCGCAATTTGTCCTCCATCCTATTTTCTAACCCCATTAACCCATTTTTCACCCCCTCTAACTGATTCTCCTGGGCAGCCATTCTATTTTCCACCCCCATTAACCCATTTTTCACCTCTTTTATCCCGTTGTCTAACCCCTCAAAATTATTGTCTAACTTCTCACCGGTACCCCTCGCTTCGTCCCTCATTACCCCCAATTGCTCACTCTGAGCATCCATCCGGTTCCCCATTACCCCCATTTGGTTTCCCATCCTGTTTTCCATCCCTTTGAAATTATCGTCTGTTTTTACCATAAAGGCCATCATCTGTTTCATAAACAGGTTCCAATTCATTGGCATCTCGGGTTCGGCTACCGCGACCATGGGCGTGGCTAAATTTGGTGCCGCAACAACCATGTGC
Source organism: Myxine glutinosa (assembly GCF_964187855.1). NCBI lineage: Eukaryota > Metazoa > Chordata > Myxini > Myxiniformes > Myxinidae > Myxine > Myxine glutinosa. Next base: position 243,450,958 of record NC_136262.1, on the reverse strand, counting down.
GCGAGGACGCCATCTTGTGCACCTGATACACCCTCAACCACACCTTCTTTACTCTCCTCCACCCTTTCCTCCACATACATTTCCCCGAGGTCCTGGGTCGATTCTATCCCGTCTATCTCTCCCACCGGCATCCCGTCGCCTTGAACAGCCATGGCGCGATTTCAAAATTCGTGTTTTTATACAACAAACAAATTTCGGCTTTATAATTTCGAGCGCGTAAACGCGCTCCGGGTCCGATCTCACTCCTCGACACCAATTGTTATAGATCGCGGTTAGATGTTATAGACCGAGCGGTGGTGTAAGACCGCGACCTAACAAAACTCACCCGATTCACCCAGACTTTGGCCGTATCGCACCGTAGCTGCCCAATGAGGGGAAAAGACAAAAACGACGAATGCAAAGAGGAAAACGAAGGCAAAGAAGTTGGAAATACTACTAAATTTATTTACTATGTACACACATAAGCAAGAAGAAAGCAGGCACGTTTATTTACAGGCACATGAGACGCAGGTGACACAGTGAAAATGATTAGCTTATGCAGACTTGACTTAACTACCCAGGACAGCACAAACAAAGACACTGACTCACTCGGGGAATGCCAGGAATGGCAGAAGGTGGACGGCTGGAGGTGCACGCTTGGTGGAGCCAACACGGAGCTTGGTGGAGCCAACACGGAGCTTGGTGGAGCCAACACGGAGCTTGGTGGAGGGGAACGCTCGGTGGAGCCAACACGGAGCTTGGTGGAGCCTTGGTGTGACGGGTTCTCTCTTCTCTGTAAAAGCTCAACCGTCTTGTCTCTGGTAAAAGCTCAACTCTTCCAGTCTCTTGCAAAAGCGAATCTCTCTGACTCCTCTCCACGGCTTGGGCTCCCTTGTGTCTGCCGGTAAAAACTCATCTCCTTTTGGCCACACCCCTGCCTTGGGTTATATAGGCCCCCGCCCCTCAACCTTTGCGAACCTCCCCGACCGCTCTTCCTCCGCCCTCTGTAGCCAAACCCCTGGCTCATGGTTGGTCGAGCGGGGCTGGTTCACTCCTCCCCCTCTATGACGAGGTGGAGACACGCCTTTCTTCCCTGACTCGAGCCTCGTGGTCAATGGCGGTTATTGGAGGGGAGGTGATTGGGAATCGAGGCTCAGCAATGACGAGAGGGGATGTAATATGGCAATCGAGGGTCGGCAATCACGAAAGGGGGGATGTGAAGGAAATGGGGATTTCTGGGGATGGGAATGGAAGGGGATCTATTCTCTTTCACTGGTGCAATGGAGTATTTCAATTAATGGGTGACACAGCCTTATCTTAAAACACAGAATAAGATATAACTATCGAACATGAATATCCTATGATTGGCTGACGTGTATGCTTGTGGACTATGGGACGCCCTTTGACCTTTATACAACCACAAACGGAGGGAGGAGGGGTGATATTTTACAACCTTTTACAACAACATTTTACCACAACAACAAAAATAAAAAAACATTCTCATATCCACAACAATATATATATATATATATATATATATATATATATATATATATATATATATATATATATATATATATATATATATATGTATATATACAGGGTGGGTGGAAAGTCGCTCCCTATTTTAAAGTACTTATAAATTATGATAGATAGAATTATCTATAATTAGATAGGGTTAATATATTGTATATTATATAATATATTATAAGTACTTTGAAATTGGGAGCGACTTTCCACCCACCCTATATATATATATATATATATATATATATATATATATATATATATATATATATATATCTTTATATATATATATATATATATATATATATATATATATATCTTTATATATATATATATATATATATATATATATATATATATATATATATATATATATGTATGTGTATATACAGTGGTACCTCGGCTTACGAGTGCCCCAACGTACGAGTTTTTCGGGATACGAGCCGTCGCTCGGGCGGTTTGTTGCTTTGGGATACGAGCCGAGATCCGATGTACGAGCTCAAAAAATTTATTTTTTTGAATTTTCCGGTTGTGGCTTCCGGTTCCGGTCACGTGGTTATCTTGCCGTGAAAGCATCTCTGCTTGGATATAAAACACGCAATCGTCGAAATACATGAGCGAGGAATCTCCTTGCTCCAGCCGGTGACGTCATCGGCGGGGATCCCCGCCTCCAGAGTGGCTGGTCACGTGACCGCCAAAGCGTGTCGCGCGTGCGGGTATAATGAGCTACACCTGTGGATCACGTGACCACGGAAGCACGCCTCGCTTGAGAGGCATGGCTTTCGGTTTGCGTTTTGCTTTATAAGGCGCGATAAATGGGCTTTTGAGTGTTAGCGGTTCATGGCGTTGACGGTTCATGACGGTTCATGACGGTTCATGGCGTTGACGGTCAAAAACCCATTACATCAATTTTACCAGGCACTGTACAGTAAGTACAGTGGACACCAAATGCACGGTGGAAGGCTAGAAGTAGAAGATCGTCCAAGACAAGTGAGAATAAGCCATACTTTGGAGATGACGTCATTCGCTGGTCCGATAACCAAAGATGTGGTATAAAAAACCAGGTGAGCTAACAATGCAGCAATGAAGGAATTCGGCCAAGGCACCGGCACACAACGACCTACCTACATCGAAAGACTCAATGCCAATGGTGACAGAAGCCAAGACGGCCGGCTTAAACACCGCCGAAAGACCACGGTGTACCAACTTACGATGCAGAACATCTTGCACTTAATATGATGACAACAGGTGCCATCCTCTGACGTACCATTACAGGTACAGGTACAGTACACGTGAGCACAGAGCAAAAGTTCACTGAAACCGAGATTAAGAAAAAAGAAAAAACACCTCGTGGTCCGTGCTCGATATCCGAGTTTCAATCTTTTCAAACACATGATGCTCTCGGTCACGGTATCTCCTGCGAGCTGCTTCTCCTTCAACCACACAAACAACAACTTCTCCATATCTTCATGGATAGAGGTCCGGAGCTTTGAAATAATCGTAACGCCCTTGGCTGGCGTTATAGCCTTTATGGACTCCTTCTGCTTCAAAATCGTACATATCGTAGAAGGAGTACGATCGTACTGCCTCGCCAAGTCGACAACACGCACACCTCACCTGGCATGCTCTTCTCCTCTGCTTAATAAAACCAGTTTATTTCTTTACATTCTCTTGTATTATGTACAGTATATACGAGGTCGTGCTTGTTTATACATTATTTGTTATTTATAAAGTACATTTTTGTTATTTAAAAGCACCTAACAAAAAAAATTGGTGTTTTTTTTTTGAGGCTGGAACGGATTAATAGCATTTCAATGCATTTGAATGGGAAAATTTGCTTTGACTTACGAGCGATTTGGCTTACGAGCTCCGTCACGGAACGGATTAAACTCGTAAGCCGAGGTACCACTGTATATGTATGTGTATATATATGTATGTGTATATATATGCATGTGTATATATATATATATATGTATATATATATATATATATATATATATATATATATATATATATACAGACTTGGCATTTAATATGGAATATTTTTTTTTTCTTGACTTGGGTTTACTTTCTTAACTCATGATATCAATCTGGTGAGTTTCTTTTACACTTTGGTGATTTATTTGTTAAAATAACCCTGTCACTGATTGTCTATCGCAGCAAGAAGTCAACAACAGGATTATATCACAGGTGGCGTGGAAAAATGTACGGACAGGAGCATTTGATGATTGGCTTCACAGTCGGGTATACAAGGGTTGTTGCGTTCTGTATTAGTGGAAAACAACTGCTGCACGTCTCCAAAAGTTATTGCCGCTTCCTCTGGAGATGGTCCGTCAACTCGACAATGCTGTTTGTCATGGAGTTGTGGCTTTACGAAATTACGGCATGAAACAGCGTGCTATTGTTTGGCAGTATGGCATCACTCAAGGTCAGGTGTCAAAGATCCTGAAACGAAATGCTCAGAGGGGTGTCCCTACTCCAATACCGAGGCCAGGACGTCCCCGCAGAACCACAAGGAGAGATGATCGCCAGCTGCACCGGTTAGTCCGCAATGGCTGTACCAAGTCAGCTAATCGGCTTAGGGCTGAGTGGCAGCAACTGACAAATGTGCCTGTATCCAGAAGGCTAGTCAACCAACGACTGGTTCAAGCAGGCTATCGTGCCAGGCATCCCCTGAGAAAGCCACGCCTGACCAGACAACACCGCCAGCGCCGATTGCAGTGGGCCAGAGAGCACCGTCAATGGCAGCCAGGACACTGGAATCACGTGATCTTCAGTGACAAGTCTAGATTTCTGGTCTATCGTCAAGATGGCCACGTCCGAGTGCGCAGACAAGTGCATGAAGCCTACAACAAAGATTGTATAGTGCCAAGAGTCCAAGCTGGAGGTGTTGGGGTGACCGTTTGGGCTGCTTTTCATGTAGGGGGCAAAACTGACCTGGTTGTTCTGAATGGAAACCTGAACCAGTTCAAGTACAGGGCCATTCTGGAAGAAACATTGCTTCCATTTGCTCGTGCAGCCTTTCGAGGAAACTTTGTCTTCCAAGATGACAATGCATGGCCTCATCGTGCTCGCATGATCCAACACTTTCTTGATGACCGTGGTGTAGAGCATATGGAGTGGCCTGCCATGTCCCCGGATATGAATCCGATAGAGAACTTGTGGGCAGAATTAACGCGTCAAATCGACCACTTGGACCAGCAGCCGACCTCTGTGCGTGAATTGCAGCAGGCTATTGTCACTGCATGGCAAGAGATTCCTGTCCAAACCTTGGCAAATCTCGTGAACAGCATGCCTCAACGTGTACGTGCTCTCCGGAATGCTCGTGAGGGTTACACGAAGTACTGACCTGTAATTTTACTGTCCGTAATCCCAGTCGTAATTTAACTTTTGTTTTTGTTAAAAAAAATTTTGCCGAATGTGCAAAATAAAGATACTTCTGGAAAACGTACAGAAGTTTAACACAGTACTGTCCATGAATTGAGTTCGATATCAGTTTACATCACTTTCAAGGATCAATTTATTTGTTTCGAAATGTCAAATGTGGTTTTTGTTTCTTTTAAAGGTCACATCAACAAAATCTAGAATAATTTCAACATAATTCCAATGAACATTTGGTTCCAAGACATCTTGAAAAGTAAGTTCACCCCGACAAAAAAAATATTCCATATTAAATGCCAAGTCTGTATATATATGTATATATACAGGGTGGGTGGAAAGTCGCTCCCTATTTTAAAGTACTTATAAATTATGATAGATAGAATTATCTATAATTAGATAGGGTTAATATATTGTATATTATATAATATATTATAAGTACTTTGAAATTGGGAGCGACTTTCCACCCACCCTATATATATATATATATATATATATATATATATATATATATATATATATATATATATATATATATATATATATATATATATATGTATATACAGACTTGGCAATTAATATGGAATATTTTTTTTTTCTTGACTTGGGTTTACTTTCTTAACTCAGTATATCAATCTGGTGAGTTTCTTTTACACTTTGGTGATTTATTTGTTAAAAGAACCATGTCACTGATTGTCTGTCGCAGCAAGAAGTCAACAACAGGATTATATCACAGGTGGCGTGGCAAAATGTACGGACAGGTGCATTTGATGATTGGCTTCACAGTCGGGTATACAAGGGTTGTTGCGTTCTGTATTAGTGGAAAACAACTGCTGCACGTCTCCAAAAGTTATTGCCGCTTCCTCTGGAGATGGTCCGTCAACTCGACAATGCTGTTTGTCATGGAGTGGTGGCTTTACGAAATTACGGCATGAAACAGCGTGCTATTGCTCGGCAGTATGGCATCACTCAAGGTCAGGTGTCAAAGATCCTGAAACGAAATGCTCAGAGGGGTGTCCCTACTCCAATAACGAGGCCAGGACGTCCCCGCAGAACCACAAGGAGGGATGATCGCCAGCTGCACCGGTTAGTCCGCAATGGCCGTACCAAGTCAGCTAATCGGCTTAGGGCTGAGTGGCAGCAACTGACAAATGTGCCTGTATCCAGAAGGCTAGTCAACCAACGACTGGTTCAAGCAGGCTATCGTGCCAGGCGTCCCCTGAGAAAGCTACGCCTGACCAGACATCACCGCCAGCGCCGATTGCAGTGGGCCAGAGAGCACCGTCAATGGCAGCCAGGACACTGGAATCACGTGATCTTCAGTGACGAGTCTAGATTTCTGGTCTATCGTCAAGATGGCCGCGTCCGAGTGCGCAGACAAGTGCATGAAGCCTACAACAAAGATTGTATAGTGCCAAGAGTCCAAGCTGGAGGTGGTGGGGTGACCGTTTGGGCTGCTTTTCATGCAGGGGGCAAAACTGACCTGGTTGTTCTGAATGGAAACCTGAACCAGTTCAAGCACAGGGCCATTCTGGAAGAAACATTGCTTCCATTTGCTCGTGCAGCCTTTCGAGGAAACTTTGTCTTCCAAGATGACAATGCACGGCCTCATCGTGCTCGCATGATCCAACACTTTCTTGCTGACCGTGGTGGAGAGCATATGGAGTGGCCTGCCATGTCCCCGGATATGAATCCGATAGAGAACTTGTGGGCAGAATTAACGTGTCAAATCGACAACTTGGACCAGCAGCCGACCTCTGTGCGTGAATTGCAGCAGGCTATTGTCACTGCATGGCAAGCGATTCCTGTCCAAACCTTGGGAAATCTCGTGAACACCATGCCTCGACGTGTACGTGCTCTCCTGAATGCTCGTGGGGGTTACACGAAGTACTGAACTGTAATTTTACTGTCCGTAATCCGTCATAATTTAGCTTTTGTTTTTGTTGAATTTTTTTTTGGCTAATGTGCAAAATAAAGAGATACTTCTGGAAAACGTACAGAAGTTTAACACAGTACTGTCCATGAATTGAGTTCGATATCAGTTTACATCACTCAAGGATCAATTTATTTGCTTCGAAATGTCAAATGTGGTTTTTGTTTCTTTTAAAGGTCACATTAACAAAATCTAGAATAATTTCAACATAATTCCAATGAACTTTTGGTTCTCAGTCATCTTGAAAAGTAAGTTCACCACCACAAAAAAAATATTCCATATTAAATGCCGAAGTCTGTATATGTATGTGTATATATATTGTATGTGTATATATATGTATGTGTATATATATGTATGTGTATATATATGTATGTGTATATATATATATATATATATATATATATATATATATATATATATATATATATATATATATATGTATATATATATATATATATATATATATATTATATATGTATATATATATATATATATATATATATATATATATATATATATATGTATATATATATATATATATATATATATATATATATATATATATATATATATATATATATATATATATATATATATATGTATATATATATGTATATATATATGTATATATATATGTATATATATATGTATATATATATGTATTATATGTATATATATATATATATATATATATATATATATATATATATATATATATATATATATATATATATATATATATATATATATAAAGCAGTAAAGTATGTTTGTTTGTTTGTCCTCTTATAACTCGAGAACTACTCATCGCAGAGAAAAACCAAAGGCATATTCGGAATCAGTACGTCTCAGAGCAACTACAGCACACCTTAAATTTTAAAAAACTTCGTGTTTTAAAATTAGCGTATTGGCGTATTAGCGCAGAAACGCTAGCAGAAGAGGGAGGGAATCGAAGGGAGGGAGCGCAGCGCTCCCTCTAGGGCTTTGCAGCACCAGCGCTTCTGTTAGCGTAATTAGCGTATTTCGGAACGTTAATTTTTCAACTTCATTATTCGAAT